>NW_024609857.1:143524552-143959319 GCF_016920785.2 Ixodes scapularis | reverse complement strand
CTGACTGGACCGCTTCTCTGTACAACGCTTTGTACATACATTTTCGTAAGAATAAGCTAAAAAAACCTCTACATTTCAATATTTTTTTTTAACGATAAGCAGAGACATGCCAGTAATTTCCTGCCCATGATTGCTAAGTTTACAAGTCCTACAACCAAATGCGGAAGGAAGGTTTTCAATTTTCCCGGGGGGGGGGGGGGGGGGGGGGGGGGGGGACAACCCCGGCTTCGCTCCATGGGAGAGTTAATGCTCTCGCATTAATAACTGCGTCAGAAGCGGGGTGCACGTGTAAAGTACGTTCATGCCGTGACAATTTAGCGCTAAGGTTATAAAATGACACCACACGATTTCAGTAAAGATTTTAGAGGCATACTCCAATACCGTATTATGCTTCACGGGACCGCAACTTAATAGATCATATTACAAAATGGGGTCGGAAGACGAAGACGAATAGAGTCATAAGCTTCAGTCGCTGCTCCATGAAATGTCACGGTGTTTAGGTTTCGCACATGTGAACCCCGATTATGTTTTCTTTTTGCTTAGCGCAAGTGTACTACACCAATTGTAATAGTCCGTTGTAGTCCTCGTTATACTAAAAAGTTTTAGCATAGCGTTACCCCAATTTACCATGGGCCACGGCGAATCTCCTGGCGCGTTAGAAAGCAAGCTTCGAAGTCGCAACGCGATCGCTTTCGGTAGCAATAGGCCCGTAGCTCTCAAGTTTTGAGCAGCGCTCCATGCGAGTAAACAAGAATATTTGGCTCGCGTTTCGAACGTGCGTCATCACGCTTCGCCACTACAGTTTTTTCTACTCCGTTCCATTCTAAGTGCCAGCGTAGCAGAGCCTTCAAGAGCGAGCTCAGAGCTTGGAGTGTCCCTTCCAAGCACGCGCAGTCGTGCAGTGCGAGCATCGTTCGGGGGAACATGTTTATGCAAGTAGCTTCAGCTTCGCTATCACGTAAAGGAAACATACGGGCTCATGGTAGCTATGAAAGAACGCAATAAAATGATAATGCTGAATGGGACGCTGAGGCCACGAGCTGCATGATTCTTTTTTTATTTTAGTTTTTATTTTCTTAGACGTTTTGTTATCGCGCGTCCACAGATGCTGACAGATGCTTGCATTCGAACGTGGCACGTGCAAAATCGAACGTTACAGCGCCGCCTGGAAAGTGCTGCCAGCATAACATGGTCGCGTCTTGCGGACGCGCTCGCGCCCCCTGTCCCAGAGCAACGGATCTATACCACTCCGCGGGCACGTAGCCAGGGGGGCGGCCCATAGGGCCCGGCCCCCCCCCCCCTCCCCCCCCCCCCCCGAAATCTTCCATTTTGCTGGGACCTCCTCTCCCCCCTCCCCCTCATACAGCATTTTGTCATGGGCGGGCCCCCCCCCCCCCCCCCCCCTGAAACAAAATCCTGGCTACGTGCCTGCCACTCCGTACGGTAGCCTGAGGTAAGGCTATGCCGAAACCTTGTCAGCGAATTTTAGTACAGCGTACGCTAAAGATAGCGGGCCCTGTGCGTGCGTGCACAACTGTACTTTGAAGGGATGACATTGAGCTCCCGCTAGCAACCCAATGCATGCTTTGCGTAGACTATACTCTCACTCGTCATTGAGATCGAGACGCGGAAGAATAATCGCGTGCAAAGAAGCATATATGAAGCGTGTGCATTGAGTATAAGGTGCGATGTTCTGTCTAAACGAATATTTGTTTCCCGCTGTTTTGGTAACGAAATAAAAATCGGAGGAATTGAAAAAAAGTATACATAGAACCAACAAAACACTTCGATAATAGCAGAAACAGATATAATATAATTGCTGCCAGGCTTTGATGACTTAATTTTTCTATTTTTTTAATTCATGATGTAGCTTACTTTTAGCACACACTCCTTTCATCTAAAGAACAAGACCACCATTCAGAAGTAACCCACCTCATATGCTGCAATATAAGTAGGATTCCGAGTTTTCGGAGTTTGCTTTTCGGCAAATTTGGAGGGTGTTTCTCCGAGTTTAGTTCTTGCCTAAAATTCTGATTTGACTTTTTTTTAGTTCAATTTTGTTAGAATTCGAATTCTACATAATTCGTAGGTCAATATTGCCGTGATATACATTTTCTAAAACATAGAAAAAATAAATGATATTCGAGGATAAACGTGCGCTTAATTCAAAAGAATGCGCTTGTATATATTGCCGTGCGCGCAGTCAACGATCCGGTATTTGAAAGCCAACTAGAGTGGCATTTCCCGTGACCACTGGCCTTGTGCTCTGAACAAACTTGGTCGTGCAAAAGAACTGTCTTTCTTTTTACATTGTGGCGTCGAAATTCGAGATTGACTTGGAGAATTAAAAAAAAAACATTTTACCGGCGAGTTTTTTTAGATTATCAGATTTATTTGAAAACAAAAAAAGCTCGAGGTACACTTAAGCACTTCTTATGAGTTGTGGATTCGAAAGCATGAATGTCGCTCTTGCGCGCGTCCTCGTGAAGTTGCCGCGCCTCGCTGACATCGGCCGTGCCTCCCCTTTTGTTGGCGCGCGGGCACGCAGCGCATTGGGGTGGCGCTGATTGAAACTGACGCGCGGCGGCCTCCTTCGGCTCATTTACTTGCCGTTTGCGAGGTTTTTTGCGTTGCTTTTTGCGTGGCTTCAAAGCTGGAATGCCTCAGATCGCGGCTTCACGAATTCATCTGCCGTTTGGCGCGGCTGATGACGTCGGCTCGCTTTATGGGACAGTTAATGCTTTCGCATTAAAACCATAAATATAATTAAGGAGGTGTAGCCAATAGAAAATACACGAAATGTAGAGCGCCATCTGGTAGAGCGTCAAGACCTACGTCCGCCACCTTGATAGCGGCGAGAAAACGAAACCAATGACCCCAACCGGCAGAGAACCCATGTAAACAAGCGACCGTGCTTCGTACGAGATGTGCGATGCCAACGCGTTGTTGAGTTTTGCTGCGGAAGCAGCGATATACCTTCGATTCGTGCGTAACGTGAACGCAAACGTAGGCAGGGTTTGCAGTTTTATTTTGTTTATTTGTTACTTTACAACCAGCGTTTGATAAAAACAATCGGTGACAGCTTGAAAAAATGCGGACGTTATCGCATCACAAAGTTTTACCGTATTTGTTTCTAAATTTGAGGGTTTTTTTTTTCTTCTTGTTTTTCTTGATGCGACAAAAGTTCAATGCAGTGGCGGATCCAAAAGGGGTGGGGGGGGGGGGGGTGACGGGAGCGGCCGCCCCCCCCCCCCCCCAAACAAAGTCGACCCCCCTCCCTCCCCCCATCTCGGAGGGCAATTTGACATGGGTGGACCCCCTTTGCATGCAAGAAAGAATGGAAGAATAGTATCCTTAAAAAATTTTCCGCCCCCGCTAAAACGGAGTTCTGGATCCGTCCCTGGTTCAATGTATGCGGTCGAGAAGCAAAGCACAATGATTACAGTTTTAATAATCCACGCCACCAACCGTCATTGAGGAAGCGTATGGCTAAAAGTGAACAACAAAAACTGAAAACACCACAGAGTCCTTCATTCCAATGCCGTATATTAAAGACAAAAGGATTACTTTAAACAGTAAGAAAGAATCTCACTGCTTAGCAGCGATTTCTATGCTCTTGATCTGGCGTCGGTAAACGAGGATTGTTAAATACCCGTAAAACTGAATTGGAGAGTTTGTCGATAAAATATTCTTGAAAATTTAAAACGCGGCTTTGTAGGATAGAAAACATAAAAGACACGGACGACGTGTCTGTTTGCTCTCAAATCTCACAGAAACAGGATTTGCTGTCTTTTTTGTCGAACGCCAAGTTCGATTACGTCATTTGGTTAGGTTTATTGCAGTGGCTAAAATGTCGATGTCGGCGGTAGCTAAAGTTACGCTGTAGGCGTCGGGTGGAGCAACACCAGCGATACCAAATTCATTTTACGACCTCCTTTTTTTTCTCTTTCTCTTATTACCAACAAAATGTTGGCAGTAGGGGAAAGTCAGTGCTGTCACTTTGCCAGGTATGAACGAATCTTCATCAACCGGCGCGACATTCATCAAGTGCGCTTGAGGTCGACGCTCTTTGAAACCAATTTAGCTCTTCGCAACGCCTGAAAACTGTTTCCCAGGTTACAGTTATCTTTGCAATGACTCAGAGCTTTCCACCAATTAAAACTTTCGCTAGCAACAACCAAAATAAAATAAAAAAACATTGAGTATTGTGCATAGGAGTGGAGCAGTTCACCGCTAAACAGTAAAACTTCATGCGTCCTTATGTCAAAAAAGAAAAAAAAATAGTTGTTCTTAGAGATGAAAGGTATGACGGTCCAGCTCTTTGGTCCATGCTGGGTGATCGGAAATCAGAAAACAATACAATTGCTGAATCACAATCAGTGGCGGAGCGTCTCTGGCCTGGAAA
This sequence comes from Ixodes scapularis, assembly GCF_016920785.2. NCBI lineage: Eukaryota > Metazoa > Arthropoda > Arachnida > Ixodida > Ixodidae > Ixodes > Ixodes scapularis. Next base: position 143,954,914 of record NW_024609857.1, on the reverse strand, counting down.
TGCCGGGAAACTGAAACTGAAATAGTTTGACGCTACCAAGCTGGCCGCGTATACAGTAATGCCAGACCACAAAGTCGTATGCGAGTCACTTTATTGTCTCAAGCTATATACCCTGCGAGTCATCACAAAAATAAAATATCACGTATGCCTTGCGAGCCAAGAGCGCGCGCTCGGCCGTCGTCCGCACCCTCGGCATTAGCGACACGTGGCCGTCCACGCCAGTACCCAGCAGACGACCTAAGAGAGCCGAAGAACGACATTCATGTTTCGCATTCACAACTCACAAATGCTTAGGTGTCCTCGGAATTTTTTTTCCTGTTTTCTTTGCAAAACTGTGTTTCGGGTAATCAGTCTTTCATTATGAAATTTTATTCTTGCTATATAGACGCTTTGCAGCAGCTGTGCACGAACGCCGCCATAACTGATCTTCAGTTTTCGTTTCCTCTTATTTCGTTCATTTCACTTCATCTTTACCATAGCAGTCCAGGTTATTGCCACATTAGATTCAACTGTGCCCTTTTCCAAAGCATCGGCCTTTGTAGAGGATCGTCGACTACCGTTTCAGTTTCTCGGCATCTCGGTAAGACAAGAGAAGGTCAGCAATGACGGCTGTAATTTGGCGCGTGTGTAAAGCGTCTATATATTTACATATTATTTTTTATACGATAAAAACCCATTCATGCGGTAGCGTTTAAGTACGCGCATACGTGACCTGTCTCTTGTATTTCACTTCCGCTCGCTACTTCTGACTAGATAGTCCCCCGCTTGCTCTGCGCTCGTGAATACCGCAAGGTCTAGTCGCTCATTCTTCGCTTAGCTCGCGACTACTTATACACCTTTTCCACAAGGGCGCAGCTTGAGTGTCGTAACTCCTAGTATGCGTTAAGACATCGCTTTTATCTCCCCACGCTTCTGGAAGGTGTTCACAAAAAATGCGTGAACGTCAGACATTCTTGTTTTGCCTCTGCTATATTTTCTCGCATATTCCAAGTTCCAATGTCTTAACTTTTCGTCCCGCATAGCAGATACACAACCCACGTGGCTGAGAACAATAGAAAACTAGAAACGTCTATATCCTTGTTACACGGGCAGACTTAACTGCAGTTACGGTAAGCCACACACTGTTAGCAAAAATAACACGCCCAGACGTGTAAACCGTTGTCCCATAGCGGACACGTCGAAACGTGTTCGTTTTACACGAGGCCATCTGTGTTTTTCGTCTACACATGAGTTGCTGTGTAAACTTAACACGCTACACCGTGTCTGCCTTCCGCAAAACCGTTTCGAGCGTGTTCCTTATGAAGCATGGCGGCCAGCGGCCGAGAACAGGCGAGAGACGAGCCCAGCGAGCCGCGCGCCTTTCAGCCGAATTGAAAGCACACAGGGCGCGTTAGTTCTCGTTCGATGTCTTTTATACACAGTAAAGTCTCCAAGCGCCGGACGTAGCTACTTGCAAAGGTACGTACGTGTGTTGTCGGCGGTCGGCGGCGTCAATAGCTTCAACGAGCCGCTAGACAAAAAAAGAAAAAAACGAATGCCGAACTCACATGGATAAATAACTTGAGCAAACTATTTAGAATCGGGCGGTAACTTGCGCCACCTATCGAGATTTCTAGCAGCCTGTTTTTAAAAAAAAGACGAGTCTGTTAACACTGGGAACGACCACGGCCACACAGCAACCCTACATACAACGCAGGCAACACAGCACACAGCTACACGGCACCGACATATACACAAACACAACAACCGACAGAACGCCCGACACTTCCTACTCGATATCCATTTCTCCCCGCGGCGCATATAAACTTGACATGTGCCGGTGAGCTCCTTGGTCACTGACCATTACAGATTTATAGAAGAATACACAAAACACGGCGCAATGGACAGCCGTGTGTTAGAACTGTTTGCATTTAAAAAGTATGGAGGCAAAATCTATAGTGCTAGTCCGTTGCAATAAATAATGATATGTTAACAATAAATCTTAAACCGGTCATGAAAAAGTTCAAATTTTTGTTATTTTCTTGCTTGACCAGTGTTATGAGCAGTCCGACTAGCATGAATCAGATAGAAAAACAAATTATTGGGATTTTGTCATTACGTATACAATAATAAATGAAAATGATCCTTGCGCAAAGCATTTTTTATATATTTTTGTGAAGGACATCCGGACATCCGCCCAACACTTCACTTCCGCTAGTTGCAGCAGTTGCAGTACGGGAGCAGACGCCTTCACTTTTGGGGCGTTTTGATGCAGTTTGTTGTCGTATGTCGTGTCGGTGTCGAGAAGAGCGGTGGGGCTTGGGAGTTTGTGACCGGTGTTATTCGTGAACACTGGTGTGGGGCGCTGATGCGTCTTTTTTTTTTATACTGCCACCACCCCGAACTTTGAAGATACACGGGCCCGTAACAGTGTATTATGCTGAATCGCGAGCTCCTTCTCTGTTGACGTCGCTTTCCTGGTACCACTCGTGAATACTGCAAGCGTTTAAACAGTGTGCACCGTCTCGCCTACATCCCCGGTGACGTACTCGACCTGTTGAAACTTATTGCTTCCGTCATTTTAGAGTACGCAAGGCAGATATCTCGTTGTTCTGGTTTCGGTTATAAAAGCAAGGTAAAACGCTCGTAGTTCCCGCCCCCAGTACACGTTGGACATCTTCCACACTTTGACACCGGATAACTGAATGAGCGAGGATTTACATTCACTTCCGAGGTTACTCTCGCCGCTTCCTCACCGTTGAGCAGCAGGATGAGCTGGCGACAAGCCGCGGATGAAAGGCTGGAGCAGCCCAAGCGCACTCGGTGCCGATGCGGGCGACGCGGGTTTAGGAGGCCAGCACAAACCGTGGCCATTCCAGCTCTTCGTCCTGACACGGTGTTGCAGAGAGCAGGGTAAAATACAGCTACACGGATCACCGAAGCAAACGACTGCTATCTTAAATCTTGGCTTGTGATTGCGCCTTTGTAGTAGATCATCTTATTCGTTTTGCTGGAGAGACGCAAACGACGGGCGTAACAAAATCGCTTGCATATTCCGCATATCTCACAAAAGCATTTACCCCGTCACCTTGCGAAAAGCGCGAAACACGGAGTCCGCACCGTCCTAAGCTTCCCGTTTTTTACCTGCTTTAGAGCAGTTTGTACCTGCTAGTAGATATGCCTACTGAAACTGAAACAGGGCAGTGCCAGAGAGAAAGAGACAAAGTTGAGAAAGCTTGCTCGCTCTCTAATTTCTCAACTCTCAAGTGATTGTACCATAATAAATGCACCAACGCGTCTTCCAAAATAAAGAAAGAGCACTACGTTCACAACATAAAAAATGGTCTCAGTACATGCATCTGTGGGCAGGTAGGAAACCTTGCCCTTATTTATTCACGCCGCATGATTGCCGCAACAAACTCGTTGCAGGACCGAATCATACTCGAGCGGTGTGCGTCGCTATGCAAACGCAGTCCAACACGAAGCATAAAAAACGGCAGATTTAAGACAACAATCTGGAGTCCATTATCCAATTAAAACAACGTAATTTTGTTGAAAACGCCCGCTGCTTCTTACTCACGGTATGTGTCGGGATACTTCCACAGTTCGAAACGGAACGAGGGAAGATTTACTTTTAAAAACGCTCGCAGCGTCCTCCCGGACCAGCTGGACCGGATCAGCTGACGACGACGGGACTGTACCCGTTGAACCTCCACCACGCAACAAACAATTTGCGCTCCGTGTTAAAAGCGTGGTTCAAACAGACCCGGAATACAAAGCACCGCACCACACACGACGAATGTTTCAGCTCTTTTTCGCATCGCCGGGTTGCACCAAACAGTACGAGATCGCCGAAGTCAACGCCGCGCTGTCGTGAACCTTGGCTTGTGGTTGCGAACTCGTGGACCCTGTGACTCCCTTCGCTTTCAAAGCACACACGACGATTACGAATGCTACTTTCCGTCTTCCAGGAACATAACAGGGGCACTTCTCCGGTCACGTCTTCACTATGTGCACGCAAACTCCGAAGCTCTATGCGAAGCTTCTCGCGTCCCGTCAAACCAAAACAGTAGCGACGCCATGCGTACTTGCCAGATTTTCTCCGGTCAAACAAAAACAACGAAAGCCAACCGGCGCTTGCTTCCAGCGTACATCGGCGTTGCGCTTGCGCCGTGGCCAGATCGCCAGATCGCTTGCAGTTGAAGGTTGAATCAAAAACGAAACCAACTGCAATGTCACGTGTTCACATCGAGGACACGCTTTTTATATCCATTTTAACTGTTTGGAACGAATAATTAGACCCATAACTTTATTTGTGGTGTCTAAGAAACTGTTATCAGGACCCCTAAACTAAATACAAACATGGGCGACATGGAGCAAGCCGCATTGCCATCGACCAGAAGATGGCGGCGAGCCCGGTAAGCGTGGGTTTCGCCAACGTCCTGCGACATGGCGCAATTGCTTTTGGTGCATATCTGTCTCCGAGACATGTTTCTTTCCGCGGCATTTGTCTCGACGGTCCTTTCTAAGTGTGTCCCCAAGCATTCCGGTGCTTCGATAGCCGGCAATGCCGCGATCGTCGACGGGGGCGATGCCTGTTTTCGAGGTCGGCTACACGGTTATGCGTGTATGACCGAACCAAAACACGTTTTTTACAAGCTCGCATGATTTCTGAACAAATTATCCGTTACTCATCGTGTAAATTTATGGTAATTTGTGTAAATGGCGTGTTTTTCACCCCAAATATTCGCCAAATACACGGGACTTGCTAACAGTGCAGTTACCACACAATAGGGAGTTTTAGAATAGCGCACGCTAAACTTTGCTCACGCAAAGAATAGCGTCGTCGCCACTGCGCATGCGCCGAACGCTAGCCACGTTTTGTGCTTTGCGTGCGATATTTTAGCGTACACTATTTTTAGGAAATTGCGTGCGTACGCAAAGAGTCTTCGCGCTCCTCCAAGGAGGATTCGTGATGAGAAGTTGGCTAAAGCCAAGACGAGCACAGTTGAAAAATGGCGGCTCCCAGGACCATGTCTGCGGCCGCTTTGGTGGCGTTGTGAGTGCGACGTCGGCGGCATCCTCGCGACGTTGATTTTCAATACGGGACGACATTGCATCCGATTTGGCAACGATCACCGGCAACTTGTTTGCGACGCGCGAACATTTCTCGGCGAAAGTCAGCATTTCTCTTGTCGAGGCGACGCAAGCGGACACAACCGGTCGATCGCCCGTGTCCCATTCTCCTGTTTAAACAAATCTAAAATGTTACTCTGGATCAAAAAAATAAAACATTTTTTTCAGGTTACAGCATTTCGTATGTGAAATAAAAATTGTGACTGTATCTTGGTGGTGTTGCAAGCGCGAGATGCTTGGGCTTTCGCGTCGCGGCCAGGTCGCAGTGGAGAAATGCTGTTCTAAAACTCTCTTGCGTAGTGTGCGCTAACGCATGCGCTAAATTTAATGATAGCGTGCGCTAAAATTGCGTACGTTATTCTAAAATTCACTAATACTTGCGGAGAACATTCCGCGGCTACGAAGTCAAAACTATGGTCGCACGTGTGCTCGAGTATCTTGAGCGCCCAACAAAGCAGTGCAAGCGCACTCTTCACCTCTTCTGAAATAGCTATCCGAGAGTATAGTGCGGTAACTATGGTGACGCACAACAGCAGTTAAGGTTAGTTAACTGCGGTTAAGGGTGTCCGTGTAACACCGGTATAATTAGATGCGCTACTAATTTTAAAACAAAGCTACTTAGTTACGACTTATGAATACGGCTGTTTATTTTTACGGAAACTACAGTCACTGATAATTTAAGAAACGCAGGGTGCGGTATGTTATGCTTCACGCTTCTTGCTTCGCGATTAGTTCCTAGTGTTTTACAGTATTTTTTATAGGCGGTTAATCCTCCTTCGTATTCTTCGTCTTTTATTTCATCTCCGGTCATCTTGCAAATTTTTTAAGGGCTAATGCCAAAACCTGATTGGCTGCGAAGCGATAATGAGATAGTCGGTACTCAGCCACGCCTTTTTTTAAGTTGGCAGTGACTATATTCTTCAGAGCTTTAATTCGCAAGGAAGACGAGAGATGTCTTCCGAAGCTGTCCAAGTTAAAGTTTGGGCAGGTTCGACGTTTTCAGACTTATACCCGGAAGTAGGACAAAGGTCCATGCACACTGCTTGTAGCTGCTGCTTTAGGGGGGCTTAGGACTAGTCAAGCTGTACACACAGCTTTTTTCCAAAGCCCCCACCAACACTGTACCTTTCTTGTTGGAAATAAACCTATTATTAGGTTCGACAAAAGGCCGGCTTTTACGCGCATGTGCAGGGATTGAAAACGAGTTTGCTACGAAACTAACTAAAACCATAAAACCATAATACGTTTGCTTTTATATAGCATGAACAGTGACAGGCATTTTCGCAAATCTAAAAAGAAAAACTAACGTATAAAGTGCTCTTATTTTTGTTTTCTTCAAAAATTCTAAATTGTTGTTTGGAAGTCGGGCAACGCTGTACAAAAAGGCAAACTTCGTCGACTTTTTCCGTACGTTAAAAGGTTTAACGAAACAGTAAAACCCTGAGGTTGTAGAAAAGTTGGCTACATCTCTAATGATGACAACCTCAGTGCTCCCAGACGGTTAAGCTTTTCTTTTTTTTTAAACACAGGAAGCGTTTTTTAACATTTTTCCACAAGAATACCGTAACAAGAAAACAGTCACGAAAGACTGTGACGTCACGTGACATCATGACATCATCATGACGCCATAACATTATATGAGCCTGCCCATTACGTCACAGGATTTCGCCATGACGTAATGGCGTTGCAACATGATGACGTCATCCTGACGCCATGCGATTTGATGACGTCGCGTAACGTCATCAGGGCACGGAACATGACGTCATCTGACATCATGTGAGATCGTGGCGCCACGTGACTTCATGACGGTGAGTGAAATCAGTCATGTGACTTGGTTACGTCACAGCCATTTTACCTCATGACGTCACGTGAGACGTCCCACACACATAGCATGTGCCCAGTTCATTCTCAACATTTTTACAGCGGAGCTGTTAAGGGCTAGTTTCCCCAGGGCCGTGTCCGCCAGCAAATAAATGTCGACAGAACACTGCGGACAGCTACCGCCATCTATGAGCGACGGCAGTAACTAGACAACCGGCTGCCGCTAATAGATGGCGGCAACCTTTCCAGCCTTTCCACGCTTGCTTGCCGACTTCCGGCCGGCCATTACTTCATTCCTGCCATAGTACACCTTCGCTGGTCTCATTCTTGAACAGAATGGAAAGACTGAAAGTTTTTTGTGATCTTCGGTCTTTGTGAGCACAATCAAGCTCATCTTGAATTGGTGTAAATGTTGCAGGCGGACAGCGGGTCCCCCGTGATGTACGAGGAGGACGGACAATGGATACTGGATGCGATTGCAATCGCGGGGCCCACAAGCTGCATCTTCAACGGCACTTCTCCTTATTATTATCTAAGGGTCTCACATTTTACGGAAGCCTTTATCAGACCCTACCTGAGCTTTTCTGCCAAAGCGGAACAGAACTGCAGCGGTTTGTGTGCCAGCACAGCTGACATAGAAAGATGCATGCTAGAATTTTACGGAAAGGGTGAAAGTTTACAAACCTAGAGCAATAAAGAACAAGTATTATGGATTACCACCTCTTTCTTGTGTATATGCGAGGTGTGTTCAAGAAGTTCCGAGGCTGATTTTGTAGCTTAAAAAGAGAGGAAAGCGTAGTGATGCGCGCGCAGCAGTCGAAGGAAGGAACTTTCGTGCTCGTTATATACCAAAGAGCGTCGCTCTGTGCACATTTATAACTGCACTACACGATTTTAACAGCGAATATGTTATAGGATAGGATCTGGGGGAAAAAATGCGTCCATGGATGTTAACAAAAAACTCCCGTTTAAACAGCGCTCCTTCGTTCCGATTGGTCTCGGCAAGTATGAATAAGTAGAGGGAGCAACCCGCTTGAGTCAGCCTTTCTTGGCATTATTAGATAGTGAAGTACTAATTTCTTCTAATCATCTACCCGACTAATCTCAGCTAAGAGTGCGCTGTGACGAGGCCACCATGGACGAGGCTGAGGACAGAACGCGCGGATCTAACCTTCTTTTCTTTCCCTTCCGCGATGCTAATAAAGAGACTTGGGCTCAATCAGAGAATACTGTTCTCGAGCTGTGCCTCGAAAAATCGGGGTTAGAACTTGCCCATAAGTGACCATAAGGCAATGATCACTTTGGTCACTAAGAATGAAATAAAGACAATTAAACAACGATGTCATGTACGCGTCGTCATTGCAATCATATATAAATCGTATAGATGTATAGCTGTCGTAAAGTTGTTGTAAAGATAACAGCTTCGCTAGTCCTCCATCTTCACGTGAAGTGGATGGGCTTTAAAATTTTTTGTGACGTCATCAGACGGAAATCGAGGACAACGTGCTTTTTTAAAGGGCAACTCCGCTTCATTTTTGATATTTAGAAAGTTATGTAGCCCTCTTCAGTATCATATAGGAAGACGCCATGTCAATTATTACGATCTTATTCCGTTTATATATTTAATAAACTGGCCAGCAAACCTTCAAGTGAGCCAAGTCGCCGAAATCTGCCAACTCTAGCGCGCGACGTGAGGCGCAATCGTTAGAGCAGTCAATGTGACGGAGTTTGAGCGGCAAACGTTGAGCCACTACGTCAGAGGCATGACTACGTCATTCTCACGTTTTGTTTGTTTTTACTTCTCAAAGCGAAATTGAACGATGACGTCATGAGTTTCTCCTCCTGGTGTTGGCTGACCGGGCGTTCACGTGATCACCGTAACGCGGATGCGCTAGTTTGCGCTGCCCTGCGCGCTGATCGGTCTGTTTCTCCGCTCCCCTTCTCCTCTTTTGTCTTCTCCCCTTCCCCCTCTCCCCCGGGCCGTCCACGCCATGCGAACCGACCTGCCCGCGTCGCGTGTCCTTTCCCTCGCTTCCTCCCGAACGTCACAAGACCACGTGGTTCGACGTGACGTGGCCATGAGTCTGACAACCCGAGACCAATGTTGCCTGACGCAACCGAAGTTTCGGTTTCGGTATCAGCTGATGTTTAAATTAGGATTACACAAATAATATTCCACATTTCGCGAATCCGAAGGCGTAGAGTTGCTTAGTAGTGCTTTGTGAAATGGAATCACATGTAAGCCTAAATTTTTTGGAATTGAGCGGAGTTGCCCTTTAAGATGCGGTAAACATACCAGTCAAAAACACGTTCCGGGCACCATAGTTGAAGGTAATGCTCACTGATGATTCCTAAAGATGTGAAACAATATAACATTAAAGTAGTTTCTTCCGTGAAGTTTTTTTTTATTTTATTTATTTACTTACACAATGACCAGCGGCGTAATTTTAGGCATTACAACAAAGAAGCAGGCAATGCAGAAAAAAATACACATAAAGGAGAATAAAATGTAGAGGAGAGATATACTGGATAAATTGTAATATTTCAAATATCTATGTATTTATATAACAGTATAGATGCAATTGTTTGGTGTAATGCGGAACTTCGATGTTGTCTGGCCTGTGACCGCACCAAGACTTTCTTCTCAAGGCCTTTTGTGCTTTGTCTGTGGCACGCCGCTCGTTTCTTTTTTTTTTATATTGTGTTGGGTTGCATCTGCCGTCGCTTGGGCAGCTTAGGCTCAAAAGGTCATGTCTGCTATACATGATAGACATGCACGTAATACGCCGCAGCAGGTTTAATATATGTTGTGATAAAAACAAGGGTACAGCTGCTGAATCCCGCCAGTCCTATTCCTATGACGAAAAAATCCCTGGAGGGACAAAGGACAAACACAAATCTCTAACCACAGCTAAGTGACTTGTGTACGACCGAAAAAATTCGCCTGGTCCAGGTATCGAACCCGCGACCTCTTCATTTCTGGGGGAGCGCTCTACCAACCGAGCTAACCAGGGGTTAGACGTCAGTAGAGCCAACGGGTTTTATCATCTGCCGCCAGTCTAACACCAAAACGGGTTAAGCTTGCATTTTAAGGTTATGATTATAATGCAATTAAATGCAAAGGTGGAAGCGAGCTGGACCTTTGCATTTAATTGCATTATAATAATAAACTTAAAATGCAAGCTTCACCCTTGTTGGTGTTAGACTGGTGGCAGATGATAAAACCTGATTGCTCTACTGACGTCTAACCGCTGGTTAGCTCATGTGATAGAGCGCTCCACCTGTAATAGGGAGGTCCCGGAGATACGTGTTTGGAGATATGTGTTTGTCCTTTGTCTCTCGTGTTCCCCTTCTCCAGGGATTATTTTCGTCATTCTTGTCCAGCTCGCTTGCACCTTTGCATTTAATCGCATTATAATAATAATCCTATTCCTAGTTGTCTTATACTCCTCATGAGTCATATGTTTGTTTTCCGATCATTTCTCTTTTTTATAGCCGTCCCCGATCATACTTACAGAGCTCTGTCGTCGGCGGGGCTACTCACCATGCTTGTGCTTTTCACCAACAATAAAAAAAACGACGCCAATGCCTAATCATCTGCACGCGAACTAATGAGGAAAGCTGCGGACGTTATTCAACAACATGGCGAAACGCGTCTTACCGGAAATGAAAAGGCGTTTTGTGAAACCGCCCTATAGAAAATTATATCGCTCTGCCTCCGTCGCTTTAGCCATCTTTGATAAAAAAAATTAGTCCAATTGTTATTTCAAAATCATATCACATCACATCGTGACACCACGATGTGACGTCATGCGATATCACGGCCCTACACAAAACACGGACGAGATCCGCTACGAAATCTCGCCAATAGGGAGTTTTAGTAGAGCGTTCCGACAACTCCGATAAGTATGCCCGGCACTCTGCCGACGCCCTTGCGCACGCATTGTATCGTTATCGGAGATCGTTATCGGAGGTATTGGAGCGACCCACTCGAACTCCCAAATAACGGCTATTGCCTTCGAAATACCACAGCGGCGCATTAGATCTTTTTTTTTTTTTCCGTTGCACTAATAATCCCTTCCAATGACCGTCACATCGGCTGCCGTTTTGGTGGTCGTTTCTGCGGATCGCGTAATCTTGAGTATACTTTTCGCACCACCAAGTTTATTATCGGCAACAGCAAGCAGCAATGACAATTACCCTGGTGCGATGGCATCATGTATACAAACCATACATTACCGAAAAGAGTAAGACTACTGACGCTACTGTTAAAAAAAAAATGTGCAGCGCCTTCACAATCGCCTACAAATAACGGAAAGTCGCCGATCCTGGATTTAGGGTGACATTTAGTTTGAACAGTAAGGGGTGAAAGTTTCGCATTTATTATGACGAAGAAGAGCCAAAGCAAGACTGGTTATTTAGGAGACATTACGAGCAAATAGACTTCTCATTAAGACGTCTAAACAGTTGTGTTGCCCCTTAAGTAACCGGTTCATTGTGCACATTCAATATTGCAAGAAGGAAAAGTATGCAAGCGAGCTGGTTAGGAAACATAATGTAGACCCTGAGGCACGGAGGAATAAAATAACGAACAGCTGTTCGTGATTCTATTTTTTTTTTGTGCCTCAGTGTTTAGATGATCATATTTAATATAATCGTCGCGAGACACATGAAATAACGAAAAAATGATCAAGTTTGAAACCTTCCACTCGTTTTATTATTTATTTACAATTTGATCACTGAAGTTCTTCGGTACTTCATTCATGCACTTTTAAATTGCAGCACGTAAGTTTGTCTCGAAAGAAGCAATACAATTGACTGATACAGCTCGTAACTTCGTGTGAACGAAAAAAAATAGTGCCAGAAATGTTAGTTCAATAAGTAGTCTGAGAGCGCTTAGCGATCACTGCTCAAGAACAATGATTTGAGGCACATCGAACCCTGATCATCCAAAAAATATTCGGAGAAAAACTTCTGGGGTAACATAGTGTTTCTACCATCACCTCGAACTTCACTTCGACGCTTCTGTATTTCGCACACTGCCAACAGAAGTTCATTAGCCTAAAATGACTCTAGCTCGACAATGTTTTCAAATTTGTTTGTTCGTCAGAAAAAGCACAAAATTAGTCGCCCGCACAATTCCAGAGTAGTTGCCAGGGAATTGTTTCGACGCTCAACTGATCTGTGAATATACGTACAAAAAATACTTGTTAGTTGTTCGTTTCAAATTTTGCATACTTCCATGAGACCATCCAACACCACCCGTACCAGAAACAAAATCTTAATTTCCCTGTTCCCCCACCTTAAAATATCACCAGGTCAGCATCGGGCTGGTGCTTGAAGTTGATACGAAGCGCTCAAGCAAAAGTCTGCGCAACGCTTGTAATCAATCCAAGCACCGCTGGCGGTCGTCCTTTGATAATGTATCATCAGTGGCACGAACAGTCGTTGTCTTAGCTACACCTTACAACAAACGGGGAGTCTCCATTCTCGCAAAGCACTTGGAGCAGCCAATCGCTGCAATCTATGAAAGCAGTTAATCGAGTGACGACTCTGAAATTATCTTTAGAACTAGAAAAACAGTATGTGCTGTGGCACGGAGCACAACATAAGCACCTGAAACATTATGCGTCGCAGAGCCTGCACCCTCTGAGTGTCTTACCATGGTACTGGTATCCATGCCGTCAGAGAGGTCCATCAACCTCAGAAAAGCTCTGGCCCTACGCTGGAGCGCCATACAGTCACCGCCCGACACCATGCTACACACCAACAACTAGGGCCCCTCTAGGGTGATCGGCTATGACCATGGAATGGGAAGAGACTGAAAATTCTCGAGTGCTATTTTTTTTTTTATTGTGTATAAAAAATGGGTTGTCAATAAAGTGGATCCCGACACACTCCAACGATGCCGACCTGCCGTCGCGCCCTTACTACATATACATTTTTGAAAGGTGGCATGCCGTTAGGTTTGTGACGCCACAATTCAGGGATTACGTCTTGCTACCCTAAGCTACACGGCGGCACCAAGCGGGAACAAGGGATCGGGACAATCGCCGCCTGCTGCGGTTGGCCAGCGCTGCACCACTGGCGGAAGGCGGCGATGTCCCGGTCCTTTGGCCCCGCAGTGTAGATTAGGGCTCCTGTAGTAGCTTTCGCAAGAAAGCTCCTTCATAGAATCAAGAAAGCTGCCTGTCCAAAGTGTCCAACATGCAACACTCCGGAAACTGTTGAAGACCTTCCGATCATAGGCGTAGACTACGGGGGGGGGGGGGGGGGGGGAGGCATCGGGGATCGTGCCCCCCGTGGTAAAATCCGGGGGGGGGGGGGGGGGTCAGAGGCCCTTCCCCCCCCCCCCCCCCCCCCCAGGCAGGCCCGGGCCATGATCCTTACCGAGACGCTGTGACGCTGTTTACGTGCCGTGTAACGAGTTTCAAGTAGTGGCATGTAAACGAAATAATGCCCGCGTTGCTTTTATTCGCAACATACATGCGAAATGGAATCCCAGCGTACTTCCGGGGGGGGGGGGGGGGAGCGAAAAAGCACCCCCCCCCTCCCCCGGAGAACTTCTCAACCTGCCCCCCCCTTGGGAAAATGGAAAGTCTACGCCGCTGCTTCTGACAGTATGTACCCTTCGCGGCAACGAGAGACAGTCGCTCGAGGTGACACTGTGAAACATGGATGATAGGCCAATTACCATCGCGAAAGTGTTTGGTGACTGGGACTCAATTCAATGCTTCGTAAATACTACAAACGCATGGATTACCTTTTTACGAGACGCAAGGTTGGAACTGATTCTTTAAGATGTGAGACAAAACTACTCCGATTACCTCACCCCCATCCATATACCCTTCCTTTTCTCATTTCATCTTTCTAAAGTTTTCCTTCAATATCCCCTTTCCCCCAGGGTAGAGCAGCCTGCTAGATCCAGGCACACAGGCTAGCCTCTCAGCCTTTCAATCCAACCTCTCTCCCTTTTTTTCTTTCTATCTCTCTTAAGCCTAAACATAATTTCAGCCTCGTCACTGGCCGCGCTTTCCCGTAGGTTGCAGCGATTGACTGTTCCAAGTGCTTTGCAAGAAATTGAATTTACCAGATTTCTTAAACTGTAGGTGGCACTTTTTTTTTGTCTTTTCGTGTTTTTTTTTTTTATCCGGGGTTATCATTTGATCGTTTTCCTTCATTTTCTTGGGTCATGAACCGGGTTCAACGCGGTAAAGTCTTGGGCCGTACACCGTGAAGACGTCGAAGCTACGCTCCTTCAAAATGGCACCCAAACCAGCACCGACTCCTGGAACTTCCGCGTGGTGTACTTCAAGTCCAGCTTTGGCCAAAAGTCGTCGAACAGCTTGGAGGAATGGACGCCGAACATGTCGTACACGTGACGATTCAGGAGGGAGAACCTGGAAGATAACAGCGCTTTTTAGACGACTGAAAATAAAAATACTCGTTAAAGAAGAAAAAAAAATAAACACGAAAGAAAAACAGATTTTTTTGTCCGTCTATTTGTGTGTTCGTCATATTTGGACAAGAAATAACGCAACTGTCCAAAAGAATAATGGCATTAAAAACAAAATCCGCTGTTTCATCGGAAAACGTTACAAGATTGAAGGAAGCGGAAAATGCAAGCGCGAGAATGTCATTTTGAGCAACTGTTTTACTTGCTATTTCCAAATTCCTTAAATTGCTATACTTTTTTAAAGAAAGAAAACACAGAATTAACGAGTTTACTGTTGTCACCGCTCAAACTTCAGTACATGGAAATAAATTACTTGGTTGGAAAACACACAAAATGATGCCACGTAACGCCAAGTTAAAAAATCGCCCCACGCCGGAGTCCCGAAGTTTTTTTTCTTTTTCCGGGGATAAAAACCTCAATTCTCTTTTAAATGTTTAAAACTGTGTACAAATTGTAATTTTTACGTAAGCAAAGTATTTCTGTAGAACTGAGCCGGCTGCCTGAGAAGAACATAGTAGAAAACCCCAGAGAAAAGGCGCTAAAAGGACAGAACAACACCGTCTCAGAACCAGCACAACAATTATTTAATTTGACACAGTCTTCCTTCTCTTCACATCCCCTGGTCATCAGCAGGAAGCACATTTGAAGGCCTCAACCAAAATTACACGTGCCCGAATGCATTAAAGTTGTCCAAGCTTTTGTACTAACTTGCTGAGAAGCATCCACAGTGTTGTTCTGTTCTCTTAGCTCCTTCTCTCTGTGTTGTCTTTTTTTTCTGTTTTTTTTTTGTACTATGATTGGTCACCAGCTCGCCGGCGTCTTTACTCTAATTTCTTTGAGAAGAACGCTTCCCCTTACAAGATATCGTTTTGCGGGGAAATGGAGCAAGACAGCGTAAATTTTGAAGAAGCAGAAACATGCAGTTGAGCTTCTGCTACAAATATCATAGCTTTTTCCTTAATAAAGTTTTTCTTCAAAGCTATACATTCGACTAATACATTGAAGATGTAGACCTACTAGGAAGCTGTTTGGGAGAGCAGCCTTAACTGACCTTCACTTTTTGTTTTCCGTTTGCTTTGCTCGGTCCCCTTCACCATAATGCTAGAAAGGTATGCTCCAAAGTGTTCTTGTTTCTCTCCTTCTTTTTTCATTTGTTTAATTTCTTCTTTTGACCTCTGCTGTCTCCTTCCCTTCCCGGCCCGGAACTGAGTTGTCCCTACCTGGCGGCGTGGCCACAATGTTCCCGGTTCTCATTTTTTTTTTTTCTGTAATACGCAGTCACAGTGTGGGTTCGACTTTACCAGTTGTACGATTAGAGATTTCACTGAGATAAAAAAGAACAATAGTATAATCGTGGTTCCGGACATCTGTCATAAATATATGGAACCCCGCATGCATTAACTAAAAAATAAAATAATTTCCGCATTGTATTATATTTTAATTTGCCACAAGAGTGGATGTGATTCCGAGCAGTGCACTGATTGGAAACGTCAACGCCTAAGGTAAACCCATCTAAACAAAATTTTAAAACAAATGTATTGAAATACAGACATTGTTTATAAAGATGACTAAATTTTTATATCAAAATAAATCGTATAATCGTAAAACTGGGAGGCCTCATTAAAACATAAAAAATGATAAAAGTGGAAGAAAACAGTTGACCTTGTTTTGGCCGTTCCATTTTCCCTCATTAAAAGAAACAATTGCCTACAGCTACCTTTTTTTTTACTTCAAAATAAAAGGAAAATACTTGTTTGCACATAAGCAAATGTTGGGTGTTTAATTTGTAGCTTTTGACAATAGCAAGGTCATTCCTCGATACAATCGGTGCACAAAGGCACCATGTAAAGAAGTTCAGTTTCTGGCAGATTTTAGGGGTGTGGGTTGCAGCTGGAGCCGCTAAATAAGCTACGCTCCAGAGTAGCGACCCCTCAGCCAGTTTGGTGTTGAGCACCATTGATGCAAGTGATCCGAATCCTTATTTGAAATCACAAAATAAAGCCTTTCCGTCCATCAGACATTTTTAAAACTGTCCGCGACAGAGCAATACGATTCCACCTGGGCTTCATCACAACATGCCTATAGAATTCAGGAAGTCGCAATTTTTCATCGCAACAATCGCCCATGGAACCCACGTTTTACAAAACATAAACACGGAGACACCCTCAAAGAAAGAAAAAAGCTGTGCGTACAAAAAACGTTTTTTATGTGCTGAACAAACCTGCGAGACGATAGTCTGTTGAGAAATGCCCAGTACGTTGGCCTCAGGTTGTGGGGCTCGAAAACAGCCTGAAAAACACAAAAGAAAAAAAAATCAAGGCTTAGAACTTGGCTCACTATCTGCGATGTCGGTGCGAATAAAATGTCTGGAAGATCACATTTTTTTAATGCTCGGAGATCAACGCGATTGCGCGACTTTTGGGAAGGACGAAGGCTCAAAATATAGTTTTGCGCGGCGCAATGATAAATACGGGAACGAGCTCGTGGCTTTACAAAAAAAAAAATGCTCTTTTTGCAAACTTCTTTGCTAATTCAGAGCTTACGTTGTCGTCAGATGGCGTATAAGTATTAAGAGTTCTGCTTCGCATTAGCCAATCTGAACGTGTGCAAAGCATAAAGCAGAAGACGAGAACGACATTTTAGGGAGAGACACACGAAGTTGCTTTCGATTCGCGAGTCTGCCAGACTAGGGAGGGGCAGTGGTATCATTAACACGGTTCTGAGTAATAAGTTTGGAGTTCTTGAATGACGTTGAATGGCGCTTCCATTTTTAAACGTATTTAGAGAGAGTCTATTTTGGTTAAATTGATCGAGAATTTGCGACCAAATGTTAAGCGTTAGTCTTCATATACGGCGTGCCAGAAAGTACGTAAGCGTTTCATTTTTTAGCATAGACACTGCTCGGAGGGTAGAAGTAAAGGAATATTTGTCCACAGTGGATGCATAACATTTGAAGCTAGAGCCTCTTTCGAACTTCGTATGTGCTCAGTATAGACGCTTTACACACGCTCCAAATTACAGCCGCCATTGCTCACCTTCTCTTGTCTTACCGAGATGCCGAGCAACTGAAACGGTAGTTGACGATCCTCTACAAAGGCCGATGCTTTAGAAAAGGACACAGTTGAATCTAATGTGGCAATAACCTGGCCTGCTATGGTAATGATGAAGTGAAATAAACGAAATAAGAGGAAACAAAAACTGAAGGTCAGTTATGGCGGCGTCCATGCACAGCTGCTGCAAAGCGTCTATAGGATATATACAGCTCACTTAGAACAAAACATGTTCCCGTCTATTAGGGAGGAAAGAGGAGAACATCTTTCAACAAAAAACAATGACTTTATTCATATATTAAGAAGGCTCGAGGTGCACCTAAGCACTTTTTATGAGTTGTGAATGTGAAAGCCTGAATACTGTTCTCGCGCGCGTTCTCGTCAAGTGGCCGCGCCGCGCTGACATCGGTCGTGCTCAGTCATGGGCACGTTACCAGTAAAAAGTAACAGTGTTACAGTTACAGTTACCTAGGGGGAAAAAGTAACTCTGTTACAGTTACAGTTATCGGATTAAAAAAGTAACGTGTTACAGTTACAGTTACCGCAGAAAGAGTAACGCCGTTACTTTCTCGTTACGGTACCAAAATTGGACACAAGAAACCATAAACCAAAAAAAATATTTTATTTGTTACACTGTAGTGAGAAGAAAGATGAACTGCTGAGAAATTAGAAAACATTAAAACCGAAGGGTGCTTCTTTTTTGTGTCATTCGTCGTTTCAGAATTTTAACGATTATAACTTATTTGCAATATTTGTTATAACTTAATATCAACTGTTTTTCAAAATTGTCATCGGAGAGCTTCCCTCTCTTGATGGCGAACACATCGCGTCCTTTGCTGAACAGGCGTTCAGCCGGCGCGCTTGACGGAATCCCCGTGTTGAGCCTGATGAAGATCCTCTTTATCATGGGGAACCTTGAGAGCCCGGTCAGATCGGTCGCGGGGTCGCTCACCCACTGTTGCACCTCCGTTGATGATGGTAATGCTTGAGGCAAGTGGAAAAAAAAATCGTCTTCGTCGCCATCCTCTTTCCCTTATCCTCGGACATAGTTGAGCCAGTTTACGTGGTGCTGAGAATACCAGAGGTACCTCGAACCTTTCCGCCACTTTTTTAATATTGTGTGACACCCTGTGTAAGTATGGCATCACGTGGGGTCTTGCTCTCTTTTTTTGCTTGTCCTTTTGGCTTTTGCCCCTGAACTTCTTCAGAAGTTTTTCAGCCACTGCGAGCATAAGGGAAGTAGGATACCCTGCAGTTCCAAGTCTCTTGACCTGACTACAGAGGCTGTCGTGCATGGCATGGTGACATGACTTTCCAATTGCCGTCTCTAGACATGACGACGCAATGCTCCGTTTCACCAACTTCGAATGCGCCGAATCATAGGGGAGGATTCCCTTCTGGGTACGCGGTTTGTAACCCCAGCACACGTGTTCCCCTGTGAATTGCATTCGCAAATCCAGAAACTGTAAAAACTGCCCATCCTGGCGCTCAAGAGTGAACTTCAATTTCTTTTTTTTTTGTCAGCCAGGAATTTTAATTTTATAGTAAAAAGTAACTGTAACGGCCTAAACAGTTACAGTTACCCAATAAAAAAGTAACAGTGTTACAGTTACAAGTTACCAGTATTAAAGAGTAACGCGTTACAGTTAAAAGTTACCGAAAAAAGTAACTAGTTACCGGTAACGCGTTACTAGTAACTAGTTACTGCCCAAGACTGGGTGCTGCCGCTCTGGAGTTTGCCCGAGGGGGCTCTGGGAGGCTCCGCCGCCCAGGGTATTGAACCGAACCCGAACCGTGAAGCGAAAACCGGAAAAAAAAACGTTTTCGCGCGAACCGGAGTTGAACCGGAATGAAATATTTTTTTTCACTCCGGAGCGGAACCGCTATATTTTCCATGCGGTTTTCGGTTCATACGCGATGTTGGGTCACGTGAAAAGTGCGTGGCGAAAACTTCGTAACCTAAATAATAAACCAAAAAATACAAGAACAAAAATTATTTTCGCGCAAACCGGAGTTGAACCGGATCGAAATAATTTTTTTTTCGTTCCTGGGCAAAACTGATAAATTATTTTTGCGGTGTTTGGTTAATGTGGGAACTCAAAATGCAGAACAAATAGGTAGCGGAAAGCTCTGTAACTTTCTATTATCAGGATTTTAGATAACGGTCGTTCTCATAATTTATAAAGCTTGTTTCGAAAACTTAAACGAGATGAGCAGAGTTACTATATATTTTCCAGGATTTCTGGTCTTACGTTTCTCTTTATCAAATGCCCACATTCGTCCCAACCTTTTCTTGGGGACCGGAAATGGTTCATCAAAGAAAATTGATCACTAGAAGATACCCAATTTGTACGTCAGCAAAAGCGACCGGTTATTGAGCCTGTTTGGTGGCAAAACGGTGAGTTGAGCTAGTTGGTTTTTTCATCTCAAACTGAACGTTAAAAAAAAGAGAAAGAGAGGTATAGACAACACGCCTAGTGCTGCCTATACCTCTCTTTGTCCTTGTTTTTTTTTGTTTGTTTTTTTTGCATTTAGTTCGAGATCGTTTTGGTGATTTTGTCTTTAATTTTGTAGAATTGTGTGCAATTTACTTTCAACGCCTTGATTTCATTGTAGAACTGATCGCATAATAAAGCGATACAAACGCCGATGGATTTTTTAGAACCTGTACTAGTTGACATACTTTGGCGCATCTAATCTGCTTTTAAAATCACTGAGCGGATTTTATAATCTGACCGAATTTGAAGTCTAGCACCAGGAAGGGAAGAGGGGATTCTATTAACACTTACACAGAAAACACCAAAACAGCTTCGATCTCCGGTAGCAGAAACAGCAAGGTCCAAAACGTTTTCCCCTCAGAAACACAAACTTCAAGACGCAGTTTTTTTTTAACATTGCTTCATTTCCATCCTCAAAATGCGTTCTCGTGTTTATTATTTCTTTATATTTAACCAACGGTGGGCGGCCGACGCTCCTCGCGATTTGCCGCTACTCTGTCCGGACTCTCAGGCGCGTTCAGAGGCATGACAAATCTCGTTGCTTATGCTCAGCTTTAACGCATGGTGGACCGCGGCCAATCCTACGAGCCATCCTCAAGATTCAGCGCTATGATCGTCCAGAGAGACTTTACGTTCCGCGCGTCGCTGCTCAACTGGCAATATAGGCTCTTAGCACTGGATATGCTAGGCGAGCTGCTAGCGTTCGCTGCAGCTTAGCTTGAAACTCTGTGCCAGTATTCTTTCTTTTCTGCAAGGCCCTCAGTTCGGCGGTTCGGCTGGTTCGGGTTGAAGCTAGGGTTGAAGAAACCAGTGCTTGATTGTCCAACACGGTGGATGTCCACGCAGCATATGCTCACCAGGCTACTTGAACTAAGAGACTTTGCTGGAGGGTTCCTCTCAAAAATAAGAAAGCTCCGGATTGACTGAAGGCGTATGGGCGGAAGTCGAAATGCTCGCAGTATCGCTTCGGCCGTCAGGAGTGGCGACGAAGACATTGCAGAAGGAACAGCTCACTGTAGCAGATTTCTACGGAGCATGGCTGAGATGTTCCTTGGGCACTTCCAAGATATTGTCGCCGTTAGCAAAGGTCTTGGTCCAGTCAATGAAAAAGAGAAAGCGACAACTTTTTAACACGGATGTCTTCTGTGCAGCAGTGTACACGGATCCCCGCTACCGCCTTCTTCTCATCCCTGAGGAAAAGTATCGGGCCACATTGCATTTGACAAAAACTTGGAGGCGAATCACAGCTCTGCATTGCGAGCAAGTTTCTTTCGTTTCTTCTGAATTGCGGCGGCTGCAGATGATTCGGAAGACGCCCTGGAAGCGCTCCTCAAGAAAAGACAGGTTGAGGCTGGCGTGCACGTTCGAGGTACCAGTAACCCACTTAATATAGCACGCCTCCCGGAAATGCTAGACAAGTGGCCACGGCTTTCAAAGGACGCTAACGTGTTGCAGATTTCGGCGGAGAGAAGGGAACGCTATCCAGAACTACGCATTGGCTCAAGTAGCCCTGTGCCCGTGACCCAGGTAAGCGTGGAGCAACCCCTTAAAGGGACCATGAAATGACTTTTTGACTTTTTCCAGATAACTTTTACATTAAACCGTCAATGTTCACTGAATGCCGAACAGGCATCCGTTTTCGTCTCGGTTTATTAACTTCTACACAAAAAATTAATGAAATATCGACTTTTTCTTGACCGCAAAACAAGCCGTGACGTACGCTCTTTCCGGAACCGGAACTTCTCTCGGCAGTAGGAGATGGGAGCATTAGCGGCGACGAGTTGGGGTGCGCCGGTAGGTTTTACTGCGCCGATGTCACCGATGTATTTTCTGAATCGGCGCCTCTCATCGCCGCATCGCAGCTGAGCGAAATTCAGCGAGATATGTTGCGCTACAGCGACAGCATGGGACTAGTCCCATACACCGGTATGCCTGTTGGGAAGTGCAGCGAGTCTTCCGGTGAAGACTCCAGAAGTCAACGCAACTGTCATTGTTGGCAAAAGGCGGCCAGTGTCAGTCGTTTGCAAAGCGACGTAGATGGAAACAAATTGCCGCGGCGTTTTTCGCGGTCTCGGAGATGCAGGAGCGAGCCGACGTTAAAAAAGATACGTTTGAACTACGAGTGTCAGCAAGAGCCACGTAAATACCTGTTAACACTTGGAGCGGACGCGCGCGTTTGATGGAAGTGCTGTATTCGCGCTGTTGGTAAGCGCTTCGGGACCGATCTTTTACGATTGCGACTCGATACTGACGCGACACTCGGCAAAGAAAGGTTGGACCGGTATTGCACGTATACCTCTCACGAACTGTTACAGCTCGACAGTGACGTGCAGTCTGTCAGGATAAAAATGGCATACCAATAACAAAGTGTACATACCGTGTTACGAAGGTAATCCATACAGCGTTTATTTCAGCTCTATATCACACAAAACAAGAAGAGAGAATCGACGAGGGTCTTTTTTCGACGAGTGTTCGTCAACACTGCCTCGGAAAACAAGGGGAAGAGATTGACCTCACCTCTTAACGTAAAATTGAGGTCAGCGATCAAACTATTATATGGGAAGGGTCCACAAGGGTACCCCACAAGGGTAGCGCGGGCATATTCCATTCAGCATGCCAGCCGGTCGCAGGCAGACAGACGGTCTTGCGACGAAGCAACGCTGCGCCGAGTCGGAGTGCCTGCTAGGCCTATATTCTGAGAGCTTCGTCGGAGCGCGATTCGCGGCTGTTGTCGCTCTTCTCGGGTGTTTGTGGATCCAGCGTTCTTGTTCGTCGTGGTCTGTTTTAAGTACATTTTTTTCTTGCTGCTTGAAGTCGGCACGCGCGAGATGAACACGTAGAAAAATAAACGTTCAGTCAGTCAGAGTTTTGAGAGGAAGGAAACCAAAGGAAATAACCGTTCTGAAGTCCGCCCTGCCAGCCCTGCCCTACTGCGCACGCGCAGTAGTTGCTTCGTTTACCACGCGATAGATGGCGCTTGGCTCTCAGCATTATTAAATTTAGCAATTTTCTCCACACATCTCTCATTATGCTACAAAATGTGGGTCTGAATATTATTTAACAAAACTTTTAGGAAACATTCGCCGGCTATTTACTGTTTACGATCGCGGTGCTGGTGAGGTAGGCTCTTACCCAATAGGCGACGTGGATTCGGCTGACGTGATCCATTTCTGCGGATGCATCGTAGTGAAAAGGCAGAGCTTTCGAAGGAAAGAAGTCGCAAAAGAGTCCAGTTTTCTTTTAAAAGTTCTATAGCAAATCATTTTTTTTGGCTCCCTATTTTTGTGTTTTTGTGTTTCTTTTCACACCTTTTACGACATGCGGTGGATGAAATTAGATTTTAAAATCATTTCATGGTCCCTTTAATGCGCTGAAGTTAAAGGGGCCCTCTAACAGCATTTGAGCGTCGACTTTTTTTTGCAGTTTCTACACGCTAGTGGTCCCGGAAACCCAGTGGGCAACGAAAGAGTTTGAAAATATTAGCGCATCATATTTTAATTTGACAACTCGGAAACACCTCCTCCGACGGTGGCGCCGCGAGGTGCCGAATGCGGTTTGGAGGGAACAGCGCAAAAAGGACGTAGGACGAGGTCGAAGAAACACGCAGACAGGGCGCTGACTTACAACTGAAAGTTTATTGCTCTGAAGAAAGAGAAATAAACACAGAAAGGAGGAAAGGGAGAGAACAAACAAATCAAACCAATAACATGCGGCATCACCCACGCCCACGCTCCGTCACACGAACCTGCCACACTTTCTTACAAAATCAACTTCGTCATTTGCAAGGGCAACCGAAGGAGCGCTCACACACGTGTCAGCTCCGATAGACGCGATAAAAAACGCTTCGTCTATCTCCCTCACAGTTTTGTTTTTGTGACGAGACAAAATCTTAATGTCACGAAATGACGGCGTGCAACCACACCTGTCACAATGAACCGCTAGGTTTCCTGAGGGCGAGGAGCGCAAAGAAAGGGAATGTTCCCTTGCCCTCACGTTTACACAACGCCCGGTTTGACCAATATTCACCACATTCGGTGGGAGTTGATACCACGAGGGCGCCACAGTATTTGGTGCCCCGGTAGACTTCCGGTAGTGTATTTATTCATTCTTCAGCAACGCACAGCGGTCGGTTAAGAAGAGCTTCCTTCAAAGAAGTTTCTGTAGTATGTTTGTAAGAACATTAGTGCACTGTACAAAATAGTGAAATTAACTAAAGGTGGAGAGACAAATGGAAAAGAAGAGGAAAACCGGAAGCGCGCAGGGGTCCGCCGATAGGGGGTGGTAGTGAGCTTGTTTGCAAACAAACATCGGTGAATACACCCTGCCGCAGGACAGGGGGATCTGGTACACGACCCCGCTTACACAGGCGACGTACGGGGTGCGATGTTTGACGTCGCACACAGCGGAAGGGCGTCCCTCCCTACTAACAGCAGCACAAAGGTGTGAAAGCTTAGATGGCGCCGAGAAGACGACAGGCACCTCAAACCTACCGGCAACGCGCTTAATTCGGTGGGACAAGGCATGGATGTACGGAAGCACGACAGGTCTAGTGGATGGCCTTTGTTTTTTCCCAGGACTAGCGTGCCCCCTAAACATCCGAACAAGGGACTCAGCAACACCCCCCACAACCGCCGGAGGGAAGCCCGCAGAGGCCAGCCTATCAACCTGAGTCATAAAACTTGACCCACACTATATGGTGACATGATTTTAACAAAGACGCCCTGAGGCACGACACAGCAATACCCCTTTTCACCAATTTTGAGTGTGCCGAGTCATAAGGAAGTAATCCCTTCTTTGATCTAGGATCATAGGCCCAGCACACGTGTGACGCCCCAAGGCGGAGATTAATGTCCCAAAATTGCAAAGCCCCTTCTGTCAGGACCTCGAGCTTAAAACTTAGGCCCTGGGAACATTCACCATAAATGTCCACAATCTCTTTAACCGTTTCAACACAGTCGTTGTCAAGGCTGGGTTTAAGGACAATGAGATAATCATCTACATATCTTAGCACTTTCAAAACGCGTCCATCCAGCCTGCCAGCAATGCCTCTATCACATCTCGCCAAATAGATATCACTAAGCACCGGTGCTACACTCGACCCTATACAAATGCCACTCTTTTGCAAAAAGGTATCACCCTCGTAGGTAACGTAGGTTGACTGGATGTAGAAATGCAGCAACTCTAGAAACGAACTTTTTGCGCTGTTCCCTCCAAACAGTATGTACCACCAACTAGCCCAACTACATGCCTTGTGCCGAATGCGCGCGCATAACGGCTCTCCCTTTCACTATACGTCACATTCTTTGGGTTTCGTGATTGGCGAGAGCCGTCCCAGGAATTTTGAAGCGAAATAAAGTATATCACACGTTAACCGTCATTATTTCTCTAACGAGTCATTTTTATAGAGTTAATAAAGTTGCAAAGTAAAGTTTAAAAAGGGCGAAAACAACGCCTTGCATTGTTGCTCATGCGCGCCTCCCAGCGGCGTCCGCGACGTACCATCGCGAGCAGACGACAAGTGATCCCTGCACACAACGCGCATCGTATTTTCACTTGTGCGCCCCCGGTCCCGGTCAACTAAAAGCAGTAAGAAGAGCCAGGGGAATCCTTATTTTCCTTTAGTGCTGTGACAGACTTTTTACTGTTCGAGTGAAGTGCGGCGACGGGACCGGTGCCCAACGGAACCGCTCACCAGTTTCTCCCTCCTACTCGCCGAGGTGGCTCCGGTGGCGGAGTTGCAAGAGACGAGTGTTTCGCGGCTGTCGAAGCGGACTGAGGCAGAGACGCGGCGCTTGCGTGGAGTGTCCTCGTACGGCGCGACGCCCAGATCCGCACTAAAAATCCGATAAGCCCGGTAAATTCATCGATGATGGCAACCCGATCCCAAAGCTACGATGGCTGCAACTAGGCCTAATGGCCGACGAGCCGACCGGGCCGACGGGCTATCAACCAAACTCGCGTCCAATTGGCCAACCGCTTTGCTCCAATCGCTAAACTGTTTCATTTTACGCCATGAAGCGCTATGTTTTGCTTATTTAAAGTTGTTTTCTGCAATATTTAATTTGCTAATAACTCACAAAATATTGCGAATTTCTGTAATATTTTTTTTTCCTCGGTGTTCCTGCTTTCATGGAGCTCCGTTTCAGCGCGAACTTCAAACCGGTCAAAAAATTGTTGGTGGGCCCCTTTAATTTTTCGTCTCAGAGGGTGCCGTCTTTCTCCGGATATGCTTGACGACGTCTTGCTTCTTCGGGTCAGCTGCCTGACATTGAACTGTGCTTTCACCCACGTCCCGAGGTGCCCCAGCACTAGCTTGTTCGTTCCACACAGTAATCTGAGCCTTCGCTTTTTATATGTACCACTTTTATAAAGTATGCGTAGTTTATCTTTTGCTGCCGTCAATTGTTTTTGTAGCATATGAGTACGAACCGGGTTCGAACCGGTTTGAACCTTTATTTTTTCACTCCGGAGTTGAACCGGAGCTGAACCGTTTCCCTGAACCGGAACGAAAACCGGAACGAAAAACATTTCGGTTCGACACCCTGCCGCCGCCAGCCGATTCCTTTTACCGGCGCGCTGGCGGCGCTAGAGTAACTGTATAGGCTCTGCTTGCAGAGCCAGAGTATCGAGTTCCTTTTCCTTGCGCCGCCAACTCTGTATTGGCGGAGAAGCGGTCACGTGCACCGAGCTGGATCCAAACTTTATGAGGGAAAACGACCCTGCATGCGCCGAGTTTCGGGCAGAGCATGTTTCTCGCTTCGCGCTTGTTTTCCAAAGTTTTCCAAAGTCTGGGAAGCAGACGACACGGAGGACGTTCGCGCTGCTCGAGTCTTCGACGCTCGCGGAGTGATACGCGACCGGCACCTTCGGGCATTTCGGACCAGACAATCAACGCGTAGCTGCGACTTTCAAAGGAACGACGTTTTCGTCGGCTACTATGTTCTACCGATGGCATAAAGAAAATAGGAGACAAATAACGAGACGACGGCGCAAACGCAGCGTGCCGCCGCACTATATCTTCTCAGTTCCGCACGCCGCAGCACGCCGCCTCACAGCCGTGCCATCCACGCTTCTGGATCTCCTGAACAGGCGCCGGTCGCTTCCCGGAATGTGACCTTGGATCCAACATGGCCGCCCCGGGAGCAATATTGCGATACTCTGCTCCGCAAGCGGAGCATATGCGCTGTTGGCGGCGAGGGCCCGCAGCGCCATGGGGTGGCGCTCCTTGAAACTGACGCGCGGCGGCGAATGGGAGCCTCGTTCCTTAAAACTATGACGCGCGCCAGCCAATAGGAATCTATCTATCGAATTTCAGCTTCACTTTTGGCGAGGAGACTTTAGCTGCCATTTGGCGTAGCTTTTTCCGCGGCTTCAAAGTTGGGAAGCTTCAGATCTTGGCCTCACTTCGCTCCATTGAAATAGGGGAATTTAACTGTCGTTTGGCGCGGCTTTTGGCGCGGCTTCAAAGCTGATGACGTCGGCTCGCTCCACGAGGCAGTTAATGCTTTCGCGTTAAAAATGGTAAGCACAAAATGCTCCCATGCTGATAACTCCTTCAGAAGCCTCGAAAGTATAAAACAAACATCAAAACTATTTCAAAGCTGTAGTGTAAAAGCGCAAGAAGCTATTGAAAACTTTACAGAATGAAGGAAATTTTTTAAAAAATCAGGCGAGCTGGCGAAGAACTATTATAATAAACCCGAGACAGAGGAATCATTTAAAATTAACAGAACAACGAAGTCTCAAGCACAACTTTGAAGCTTATTCTAAAGAGAAATCGCCAAACATACACTTTTATACTGCCTTCACAGATTCAAAACACTCCTCGCCCCAACTACACAGTGAACCGTAACCTCCAACCAAAACACAAAGGACAGAGCACGAACAGAAGAGTACGTGTTGTTACGTGGATACTATTTTCACAGTTTGTTTACCTGTAATATTTTCGCTGTGTTTTAATATTAGGAAATAACCGTCGCAATAAATTGAATAATTAATTTGTTTTTCAAGTAACTGCTTAAATATTGGGTTCAATGGCCAAGTTGTAAATGCAGTTTTGAAGGCAGTCATTTTTAGTGCGAACGTATTAACTGGTCCCATGGAGCGATTCCGGCGTTGTCTGTAGTCGTTGTCTGTAGCAGCGAACAAGGGCACCTAAATTCCCATTGGCTAGCGAAACGGCACTTGAATTTCCATTGGCCAAAAGCACAGCAACGCAGATGTTTCTTCACGGAATCCGTGGAGCCGGCATAGTTTACCGTGCCTGCGCAGTGGGGGAGCGTGATGTCACCGCCGGAGCGCCGTATTAAAAAGGAACACTTGGCACGCTGCTTGTAGGAGTGCGCTGCGTGTAGCAATGCTTTCGCATTCCTACACGCAAGCAGTCTCGAGTGCCTCTGCCAAATTTTAGCGTCTGAACAAATTGAAATAATTAAAAAAAAAGGCAAAGTGCTTTGAGGTTCTCATCAATCTTTCTTTTCTTTCTGCCGCTTGATAGGGCTCGACGCCGCATTTATTAAGGTTCGACTCATTTTTAAATTTTTTTAATGCGAAAGAATTATCTGTTTCTTGGAGCGAAACCGGCGTTGTCTCAATAGCAGCGAAACGGCACCTAAATTCTCATGGGCTGCGACGCGTCATGTAGCTCCATAGCAACGGAGTCATCGTTGCTAAGGAGCCAGCTGAACTGCTGGCGGCGCAGCCGGAAGGGGGGACGCGGATGCGCTGCGCCTGACTTTAGGCCTAACGTTAGGCCAATCGTTGCGCTTTGAGGTCTAACGTCGTCAAACGGTACACGCAATTGTTTGACGTGAGGGGGGGGGGGACGCGGGTATGCGCTGGCCTGACGTCAGGCCTAACGTAAAGCTTAACGTTACGCTATGTGGTCTAACGTCATCTACCGGTACCCGCAGCTAGGGCGATGATGATGATGAGAAGACATGTGATTTCAGCACGTCCCGCGCCGAGCTTCGCACTCCCGCCGCTGCCTCACCCAGCGGCGCAGAAGTCACCAGCGAGCCAGGGCGGTCTGCGCGGCGAACCGCCTCACTCCCTGCCGGCGCTGCGGTCGCTTCTGCTGCTCTCGGCGCCAAGAATGCTTTCCCAATCACAACTCATAAGAAATGTTTAAGTGTCCTCGGATTATTTTTTTTTAACAGATTGGTTTTAGATATTAGTTCTATCACTTATATTTCTGATGCCACCTGATTTTAAGACTTGACCCAAAGGGAGAGACCAGTTTTCTGGAAAGTAAATTTGCAATTAAAGGTGAGGAAGGTCAGCGAAAACGTCATTTGAGAACAGTCCGCTATTGTAAGTGAATTGAATGTAGAAAGGTACATTAAAGTTAGAAATAAAAAAGAAAGATTTTTACCATTCATAATGAAACAGTGCGAATTTTACAAGGACAAAGGAAGGAACTGGACAGGACGAGCGCTGACTAACAACTGAAAGGTTTATTATCAGGAAACCACGAAGAAAACATACGAAAACACGATTCTCTAATCACGATGGAAATGAGCATGCGCCTTATAAAATTGGGTGCTATCTGTTACACAATTCTATATGCGTCATCCCCGATCTAAAAATCCGACCTCACTGTCCAGCAAATTCAAGGAAGCCTGAGTCACGCAGGCTGGACTTCCTTTTTTATTCTATGGGCTTCGACAATCTCTCGAGCTTTTTGGCCCCTGTGTTTATACAACACAATGGCCTTGTCTAGTAACGGTGCACAGGCGCAGTCCCTGCAGTGTATACGCCAAGTGGGAGCTGTTCCTGTTAAAGAACTACTGTGTTCCCGCAGGCGAATGTTAAGGCGCCGCCCCGTCTGTCCGATGTAAACCTTCCCGCACGTGAGGGGTATCTGGTATACTACATACTACATCCAAGGTACATGGCACGAACTCAATGCGGTGTTTTATGGCGCACGGCCTCTCCCCCTGTTTCTCTTCCTTGTTCACGCGCTTTTCTACTGCAGAGCAAATACCGCTTGTTACGTGCCCAGAACACCACATCTACCCCGTACTTCGAGGCGGCTCTTTTAAAGCCACGTGACATGTGGTGCGCATAACCTGCTTTCTTTACTTTTTTGTTACATTTCCCCGCGCCTCACCCTTATTGCTTTTCACTATTGCTTTCGCGGCCGAGGCGATTACCGAACCCGGGAAACCGGCTTCTGTTTGTCTCCCGACCTGGGCGGCAAGGCTTTTTCCCACTCTGTGGGAAATTCCCTGTAATGCCGAATTAGAGCGCAGCACTTAAGGAGGAGGAGGAGAGGGCACGGAGGTGAGGGTGTGCCCTTCCTCCCCCTCAGCACCCTACCCTTCTCCTCTCCTGCTACCATACAAGTTAGCAGGAAATTTTCGCTAAATTTCTCGCTATATATTGCGGTACAAATTCCCTGCTAAATTCAATTGGGACATTTTTCCGCTAAATATAGCGGGAAAATGTTTCCGCTAAATTTAGAGGGGAATTTTTTCCGCTTAATTTAGTGGGGAAATTTTCCCGCTAAATTTAGCGGGTAAATTTTCGTACTAAATTTAGGCTCCGTGTGAACGTCACATGTGACGTCACCCTCGTGATATCACGTGCGTCGTCATTATGGGAAACGTCCCATAATGCAACGCGCGGTTACGCCGACGGCGACGGCGACGCCGTCATTTTAAATATTGAAAAGCTTTTCAACCTTAATAGACACGAAAAGAGCGACAGAACTTACTGCGTAAAAAAGGACGGCACACGACAGAGAATACAGCAACACCGGTGAGCCAGGAATGCAAGGCAAGATCCCTTTGTCCATTCCAGCCATGTACAGGTTCTAGACAAAAAAAATGCGATAGCAGTTATGAAACAACAACAACAGGCGTCTATAACCTCTGAACAATCAAATAAGCAACCATGCTACAAGCAAGGTTCAATTTCATTCTCTACATTTGTTTGAAGAATAATTTGCCAGCTCCTCACGCTCGAATAATAATATATTCATTATATGTGTATCGCTTCCGCTCATCTCAGCGCATTGTAAATGCAGCAGCAGCTGCACGAGTTGGTTAGTCAGTACGCGATGCCCTCGGTACTCGAATGCGTTCTTGTTTGTCTCGCGTTATTCTCACAGTAACGGAAGGTTCACATCTACTCGGAAACGACGACCATGGTCGATGCAAAACACTCGTGCTTCTTACAGTATTGATGATACAATTCAAAGGCATTTTTACGGTACCACTTAGTACAGGGAATCAGATTCTTTTAACGAAAGTTTCATTGAATCCGTGAATGTACTCAAAAGTAATATACCGGCCACAGGTCCACTAAACATCACTTCCTACGCTAGCCCCGCAAATTCAGCGTACCTACCAGATATGACTGAAAACGACCTTTTGAGTATTTATTATGCTGTTAATGACAATAAATAAATCACTCGGAATAGATAAAATTAGCATTAGAGATATCCGCTACAATTTTGATCAGCTAAAACAAATTTTGTTTAAAATATTCAATGATATTTTGCAATACTCCAAAAAGTCTGAAAAGACTTCGTGATAAGGCCCTTATATAAGAAGGAGAAACAACATAAATTTGAGAGCTAGAGACCCATATTCATATTACAGATAATGGCTCATATTATTAAGACAATGGGTACAAAAAATATAAATAATTTATGTGCGACTTTTTTTTTTTTTTTAGGAAGCATTACACAATATGGGTTTTGTCAATCGAAAATTAAACTTTTTCCTTCTGATGACTTCGCGGACTGCAGTCACGAAACACTTCACACAAATAAAATAGCTGGCTCTCTTTCTAGACCTATAAAAAGCATCCGATACTATCGGTCACTCTTTATTACATAAAAACCAACACAGTTGATATTTTTTTCCTCTGCAGTCTAATATATTTAAATACGGCGCAGATTGCACGGTACTATAATTACCACATGATAAATATAATGATGATATCACCGTTTTCAAAAAGATATGTTATCGAAATGGTTTGCAGCAAATTTGATATTTGTGGATGTCACAAAAACATCACTTATGTGTTTTCCAAATCCCCATAAACGTGTTGTATCGTCAACAAACATTTCTTTTATTCTACACAGTGCAATAATTGCAAATGTAAACTTCTACCCTACCATAGTGCTGTTAAATATATCGGTATCTATGTGGACGAGTACATTGTAAGAGAGGACGAATTTACAACCAAAAAGCTGCGCGGCATTTCTGCTTATTTATATAAAATAAACAAAGTCAATAATTTGAAGATAAGACTGCTGGTATTTAAGGCTTTAGCGGAGTCTTCATTGCGCTATGGCATTACGCTACATGGTCACTGCTCCCGATACAAAACAAGATAGGTAAGATATTAAGACACACGATCAATAACATTGCATAAGAAACAGCTTATGATGTATTGAAAACTGGACAAAAAATAAAACGTTGGATATTCTGTTTCTTAATAATTTTGGTGAGATATCTCCCAGTTACAAATAATTAATTCGGTAATAGCTTCAAAATCAAAGTTGATAAGGTAAGATATTTGATGCGCACTGAGAGGTTCGCAATTCCCAAAATATAACACTTTGTAGAAATAGAAAAAAACATATATAATTACATTCCTTCTTCACTTAATTAACTGCGGGTGTCGAAATGCATTTGTATTTAATAGGGTCGGCTGGATTTCTTTTTTATTTTATTTTGGGGGGAAAGGGGGGGGGGGGGGAGGTTACAGCCCGCTATCGTCCTTAACCTTGACTCGAGGCCTCACCTCAACCAGCTTCCAGGTGAGGTAGAGCGCCATGCTGGGGCTCGGGTACCAGAACATGGCCAGGCCGGCAAGCAGGCCAGCGGGAAGTGCGTGCCAATCGCTGGCCCCGTCGCCCGTCCATCGTAGCAGACAGCTCACAAGCTGCAAAGCAGACGCCTCTTTGTGTCAGGATGCGTGCGTCGCACTATCATCATCATCGTCGTCGTCGTCATCATCATCATCTGTGTCAGCACTCAAGCCTCCGCTAAGGTGGACAGCCGATCTTCTATGCGCCAGTCCCCGAACTCGAGGAGTTGTGCGTGAAGCTGTCTTATGATTCTCCTGAACTATTAGAGCCAAATTTTGAGACACGTACTTTTGTTTATCCCCGATTTTAATTCGAAAGCATTAACTGTCCCATGGAGCGAGCTGACATCATCAGCCTGAAGCGCGCAAACGGCTCCTAGTTTCCACGATCACCTTCGGTTTCATTGGCTGGCGCGCGTCGACGGGGCTCCCATTGGCCGCTGCGACATGGCCTCCGAGACCCCGAAGCGCGCGCGCGCTAGTACGCGGCAGACGACAAAAGGAACGAACGAGCGGCTTGCACGCTTTTGCATTCACAACTCATAAGAAATGCTTAAGTGTATCTCGAGTTTTTTTTTTTAATATATATATATATATATATAAAAGCTGCTCATAGGTGGCAAGCAGCTCGAGTTGTGGATAAAGTAACTTATCGCCTGTCGATAAATTTGTGAAATGAACAAGGCGCGAGTTTTCTGTCCCCACCCACCCACTCACACAGCTATATTCAAAGGCGCTCGAAATGCGTAGCATTTATTAACAATACTTGGATTTGGGCTAGTTGGTTTGACATTCCGAAGTATACTGCGCTGCGAAATTAAACTTAACACATAAAGACTTAAACTATGAGATGATATGAATGACAGTTAAGAACTTGACGTACTTGTGAAGCGCTTACCATACAACTGTTTATTTTTCGTTTCTTCTTCCTACTTTATACTCTTGTTTTGAAGGATGAAGAGTGCCTACTAATTCACGGTATTGAAAATTAATGTCATTGCGGGCAATTGTAGACACGGTGTTTTAGGGGACAGTTAAATGACGGAGTTTAAAAGACGCGTATGTACCTGAGAAATCGTGGAAAGGACTGGGACGATTAATGTCTTTTCTGTCATTTGTAGATGTTCCATTTCCATCGTAAACCGGAGACACGGAAAAATAAAAAATAAAAAAAAACGGACAAAACAACAACAAGTCTCTCAAACACAGCTTCTAGTTTGAGACTTGTTGTTGTTTGTCCGTTTTTTTTTATTTTTTATTTTTCCGTGTCTCCGGTTTACGATGGAAGTTCTTCACCAGCTCGCCTGTGCTTTTACCCTTTCTTCGTTTTTTTTCTTATTTGTAGGTAGTTTGTATTGGCAGTGTTTGTGTTTATGCTGCTGGCACCCTTGATCAGATGTTTGCCCTGTTGTGCTGCGGGATCTTTTTAACCAGCTCTATTTCTTTTTGTTTTAAAGCTAATGTAGGTTCACTAACGCACGTGCCATGCCTTCCGGAAGCCATGTGAAAAGCTTCCACGGTTTCGCACTTGGTCCTGTCTAGTGATCGATCTAAGATGGTTGTGGTTTCAATGAGAGCTTCGCAGTTGCATCTTGCAAAGTGTGCTGCGAGGTTACTAGATACCTGCAACTGCCCGCAAGCGTATTTTTGCTCTCTTAGTCTCTCACTTATACATCTCCCCGTTTGTCCTATGTGCAATTTTCCACACGTCAGTGGTATCTTGTATACAACCCCTTTAGTGCAGTCAACGAACTTGTGTTTGTGTTTCACCTTACATGATGCTTGACCTCTTGTGTTGCTTTCCAGTTCATTCACCTTCTTGCATAATTTGTTTAGCTTATAAAGGGCGTATAAGGCCACTCTTACTTCTTGTTTTTCTGCGATCTTTTTCATCCTATGCGAAAAATTGTGGATGTATGACAGCACAACCACTGTTTTTTTTATCAACAAAGGTAAAACCAAGGAGAAGAATGTGGACAAAAAACCAGTGGTGCTCATCGCATGTGCGCATCGTCACATTAGCGGCCACCAACTCGCCAAGAGGTGGTCCTAAAAGTTATGCGCATTTAATCCACCGTAACGCAAGCTGTCAACTATTGCATTTAACTAACGTGCACATGTACAGGTTGTTAAATGAATAGTATCTTAAAACCAGCTCTTCGCGCTTTCGTGTCCATGTGCAGGACGTAGCTTTCGTGTCCGTGCGCGGGACGTGACGTGTCATCATGACGTCACACGACAGTGTGACGTCATTGTGTCAAGTGACGTGTCCTGCCGTCACGTCATTTGTCGCCATAACATCATGATACAGCATGTGGTCACGTGACACAGTGACCTAACGTTCACGTTGTCGCGTGGCGTGAGGTCACGTTACCACAAGCTTCCCGGTTGTCACGTGACGTCACGTAAGGCTGTGACGTCATATGACACCAAGACGCCACAGAGGACTTAGGAGTGCTACGCATTTAGAGTGGCTTTGGTATATACCAAAGAGACAGGCAGAATTTGTCTTATGGTGCGTATAGCCACAGCTTGTTTCAGCTGAACTTGATAAACGGCCAAAGCTACGTCCCCAGCCAGCCAATCAGGGCGTCGGATTGAGTCGAGTGACAAAGTGTCGTCGGAGGGAATGAACTGCTTCCGCTATCCCTCTGCCAAGTTAGGCTGAATCAGAGAGCAGACACACCATTGAGGAGAAGCATGCATTGTTCGCACTGTGATGTGAGACAATATAGTCAGGCGAGGCGGGGGACTATACCGGCTAGTGATAAATCCAGGGGGAACCGACCATGACTCCATGAGTAGATTCTCCTCAACTAATCACCTTTAGATTCCTTGTGCTTCTGCAGCTCGCATCGTCCTCGTAGCTTCACTCGAGAAACCCTACTATTTTCTGCATAAACTTTTGGACGAGCTCCAGCTTCATTACGTCTGAGTCTCTCTGAATAAATAGGAATGGCATGTTTTTGCAAATAGATCCTACGTCATAGCCAGCATTGAATAACGTTAAACAAGAAGCAAAGACAAACATATAACTTATTTCATCGCAGTACTTTCTTTATTCCGAGTAATTGTATTTTTTATTACTGGAAATAAAAAAAGTAATTGACTTGATTACTCACTTACTAGAGATTCAAAGTAACTTAGTTACTTCAAATGGCCGCTGACTGTTTTATTATTTATTGTTTAGTGGAAGTTATCTCAGTGTCATTTGCATTGACAAGTAACAAATTTAATACGTGCAATAGAGAGCTTCATAAATTCACAAGCTGGTGTTTCTTTTCTTCTCTTGATATGATGATATTGGGATTTTGTGTGCACGTCACTGGGGGAGAGACGAATTAAAAATTTTATGTCTAATCCGTAAGCTCAGTAAAAGTATAAAATACTGAGGGTTAGGAAGAGGTCTTGATGATTATAGAAAATAATCATAAACAAGTTCTAATATCGCCAGAAAAGGGTATATATTACAAGCAATTTGGTCACTTATGATAGTAGTACTCCAATAGAGGTCCGCGGAATATATTGGGCTCCGCAAAGGCATCCTAGGGGTTCGCGAAGCCCGGACTCACCAGTCGAAGCCCGGTAATAAAAATTTTGTTTTTCAAATTGAGAAGAAACGTTCCAATTTCGGGGTGAGCTTTCTTGTGTGTGTGTCAACCAGAGAAGTGTATTTCACAC
This sequence comes from Ixodes scapularis, assembly GCF_016920785.2. NCBI lineage: Eukaryota > Metazoa > Arthropoda > Arachnida > Ixodida > Ixodidae > Ixodes > Ixodes scapularis. The sequence continues at coordinate 143,918,468 of NW_024609857.1, read as the reverse complement.
TTGTCCTTAGTTATTCGCGACTCCAGCGACCTATAGGGGGCGCCACCACCAAACAAACATGGCGGCTGAGTCCAGGTCGCGTCGGCTCAGCCGGGCCGCCTGAATGGGTGGCGCATTCAATTTAACAATTATTCTTTTGTTGAATGCCCATTTTTATGGGTATTTGAACTGAGACAGTTAAGTTTAGCCGGAGCGCATAAACTTGCCGAGCATAGTTTTGTTTTGCCGGTGTTTTTTGTTCTTTTCATGTCAAACTTTCGCCTCGGAGACTTCGATCAAAACCGAAACTATGGGCTCCGGAGAAACGGTAACTCTAATTAGTTTTGATCATCTAAGGAAAGCGGCGAGGGCTACAAAATTGTTCCACCGAGAGTAATTTTTAGCTAACTCGCATGCCTCGATCATGCGACTTACCTGTCCGCGAAATTGAGCTTTTGTGCCTGTCCGCGTTTCAAGAAACAGCTGCAGTCGTGTGCTCGGTCAAGAACACAGGCTGCAGGAAAATTACGAAAATTAAGCAAGCGCTTCTTGAACCAAGGAGCATGTCAACTCGCTGGCACTTCACTAAGCAGCTGATACTCGTATTTCAATTCAGGTTTTAGTAGCAATCGAGAAGTCATTTTGATGAATATGCGGTTATGTATTATATTACGTACTATGGTCCCACTAAAGCGATATTAGTATGTTCTTCGGGTTGAAATATGAACTTAGTTGACTAACTATTAGGGTGAACTGCTGAATAAAAGTATCTTTGACAGACAGAGAGATACTACTTAAACTTAGCCAATTGGTTCTAGCCGGTAGAACGGAGACGAATGCGGACAAGCTGAGGAGAGTCTTCATCAGAGATTCACTCAGACCTCTCTGAATTGAACTTGACTTCGAATCCTGAACGGATAAAATTAGTATTTTTTGTGGCCGGTCAACCTGAGCAATGTAGACGTATATTGCTGCTGGATTCGACGGGGGTTATAATATAAGTATTGGAGGCGCGATAGATCCTAATGACGAGACAGCTTCAATCTTTGCGAGACGCGTCCCCCACCTTTTGAAAGCAGATAATTTCCCTCATTAATCATATGGAGCGAGCAGGTTTTCTGAATCAAGTAATTGCGAAATTAGGCCAACTCCTTCAATGTGGTCTTTTTCGGCGAGAAGCCGCCAAGATGAATAGCCAACGCACCGGCCGGCGTTAGTGGCTCAAATTAACTTGAAGCTAATCGAGTACAACCAAACTCAAGGAAAGCAGCTATCGAACCTTCCCTTTCACTTGACTGCAACATTGGTGTCCCCTCCAGTGAAGCACTTCGTCTGTCGAACTCAGTCTACTGTTCTACATCCTTATAAAGAAACCGTTTATCAGTTACCAAGCAGTCGTCACTTTGATTGTGATTAGAGACAGACGAGAAATCAAAACGTTTTTCCGTGATTCCTCCCCATCCAAAAAATTGAAAGCACGCGATCGTGTGTTGTGGAACAAACGGGCTTTCAAACACGTGATGGAAAGAAACAATCTACTGAGGCTTCACCACACTAATGAACACTCAGGCAAACTTAAGAAATTTTCGGACCTTCGTCAAATTACATTGCTCGCCGCCGCGCCGACAGCACGCGTCCGCGAAAGCCATCAGAGACCCGGCGGGGCGCGGAGCGACCTGGACCGGCTGGTTCCCGGTTTTCCCGCTTGGCGGCGTCCGTTTTGCTGGAGTCGCGAATATCAGTTTATTAAATCATTATTATAATTACACTTTACCTTTCCATTCCCCTTTCCAAAAACAGGGTCCTCCATCATCTCCGCCGATCCGCAAGGGGTCCACGAAACATAAATTGTTGAGAACCACTGACTTATAACATGTAACAGATTTCGTGCAGGTCTGGTCGTTGTTTTCATGATGCCCGCTTGGAATGTTATATACACCCGGTATTGATAGGCTTAACAATATATTAACCGTATATTTAAAAAAAACGTTCGCACCAGAAAGTAGAATGTGCACGCTCCAAACACACATTCCCCGTCTGCGATCTCCACAACCAACCACGCGTATGTTGTGTTTCATAAATTGGGCAAAGTCATAGCACAAACTCTGATAATGGCACCTGTCAGAAGCCTTTTATTGAGACGTAGTAAAATTCTCCCTACCGAGTTGCAGCCGTCCTTGTAAGGACAGACATATACTCCGTTTAGTCCTTACGATAGGCAGGAACAGACGCTACGGGCCATCCTTGCCAATCCAAGGCTGGGACGTATCTTGGAACTACAACACACTCCGCGCAACGCCGCGCCTCTCCCGAAGGTCACGCGAAAATCACAGTGCACTGGATTAGCGTCGATGGCACGTAACGTCTTCTGCGCTGCATTATAAAGTGAAACAGACTACAGTTGTCAGCACCGTGACCACGACTCCCAGACTTGTTCTCGTAGGCACGTACCCTGTAGATTCCTCCGAAGGAGCCCAGGAAGACGCCGAGCCAAAGGTTGTCCGCCCTGTACAGGGCCCGGTACAGGAAGCTGGGGTCGCTCAGGATTCGCTTTCGCATTGCCACTAGCCGAAACAGGATGCGGACGCCGCAGCCGACCAGGAAAGGCCGCACGAAGCCCTGGGCAGGCAGAGTACCGTGACATCGGGCTATTCGGAGAGCAAGTTCGTCTGCTTCTTGCTCAGCGGTTGCTGTGACGTCAGAAGGACTCCTAGTTCTGATTGGCTTTGATTGAAAGGACAGTAGGTAGACCTTAATGCTAGATGCCTCGAGGTCTACCCACTATTTTTCTTTCTCAATCAGCCAATCAGAGCTCGGCGTTCTGACGTCATCGCGACCCCTATGCAAGAAGCAGACGAACTTGCGCTCCGCATACTCCTACCGCAGCCGACGCGATGATCCGGTGGACCCAACCAAGCCGCGCCGAAAGTGCATCGTCAAGGCGCTTGTCCAGTGCTGCCACTAACGCGTTACTATTTTTGGTAACGTAGACAAGGTACTCGTTACCGTTCCAAAAACAGTAGCGTATAACGAACTTGCGTTACATATTTCGAGCAACGAGTGACGTGGTTACGTTACTTGTTACGCTTTCCCGAGACTTCCGAACAAAATTACCCTTTAATATTTCTTTTCGCATTTCCTGGCGCCTGGTCATACGAGTCGTTGCGCTCATCCCACGTGCCTTTAAAATTTTACCAAATTTGAAGGTAGCTTTTGACGCTCTGTTAAAACTGTCGAACGTTTTAATTCATAAATAAAAAAAAAGAACACAAGAGTAACGTGTGTTATTTTTTTTTCACTAACAGTGACGGTAAGACGTTACTTTTATTTTGAAGTAACGTAGGCCGGTAACACGCTCCTTTCATTTGCAAGTAAGGCTAACGTAATTCGTTACTTTGTTTCTCCCGTAACACCTCCAGCACTGCATGCGCTTATCGCGTTTTTTGCTTTTACTGTCTCCAACAAAACAAATCACACACAGCGAATACGCCGCGATCCTGCGTTGTTTCCTGTGCGCGAAATCTGTTGCTTCCAGTTTGGTGTGTACGAGTGGCATCCGACAACTTCGGATATCGAGAGCAATAGCCTCCCACTCAGGTAACGCACACATTTCGTCGACGGCTTCACCGGCCCGCAACCGGGCGAAGACATGGTTACAGTTGTAACGTCTCAATTTCTCGGCATGTTATAATACAACTGCGTTGCGACAAATATACGATACGAGCAGATGTTTGAGAGTCGTTCGAAAGTGTAGGCGCATGTTAAGGAATATTGCTTGCACTTTTGACGACTAAACCAGAAAGTATGTTCGAAACACGTCGACGCCTCATAGGGGAATTTCCACTATTCCCGTTTTTTGTTGTGTGTGTGTTTTGTGTAAATTATAATCATAGGTTGATGCACATCAACGGCACCGCGTTACCAGCAGTGTACACAAAGCAGCCAAATTGATCTTAAACAACGGACATACAAGGTGCCATAGTTTCGAAACCCCACGGTAGTAAAACAGATCTTGCTAAAAACTAACTGAACAAACGCTATCCGTATTTAGCCAAAGACCTGGACAAATTACGTGCGCAACCAAAGACAGCGAATGAGTTAGCTCAGACACACGAGGGAAACGATGGCCGAGGCTACCGCACGACAAGGTGGACACATGAGCAAGCGTCGTGAGTACGTGCACTAGCCTTGACAACTCTTTACTTTCGCACTCTCAGGTAAAATCTGTACTCAGTTTGTTTAACACAAGTCGGCCAGGTAAAATCAACCCAGCGAGAAGAGACCGCAGAGAAGACGGAGATAAACACGTGCTGGTCCTTGCCCGTCTGCGTCCCTAGGTGTCTCTTTTTTGTAGTAATTATTGCAACGGTCCTAAATAGAGTGTCAGTTAGAAAAAGTGAGCTGAAAAACCAGGAGCTTCAGGGGGCTCTTGCACCAGAGCGTGCCCTTCGCATTTTATTTTCCTAACGCTACGTTAAATCTTATCACTCCCTGAACAAGGACGGCAAGGTGTTTCTTTTCGATGTTCTGCCTTTAACGCGAGCTCGTTGCCTTCCACCACGCTTTGGCTGCGCGTGCACACTCGAAGGCACCGACATCTTATCGAAGGTAGGAAGCTCGCACCAGAGACGCGACAGCTATACATGACTACACATGACCTGCACTGACGTCCCAAGAGCATCCATTGTGACCGCCTTGCTGCGGAGAGCGTGCGGCGTAAATTTTATACCATCGAATGCGATTTTACCGGCAAAAAGTAGGAATAACCGCCAGCATGGTGCGATGTCGTTACGTGCAAACCCATGCATAGCCACAGCCGCCTCTATACTCACAATGCCTAGCAGTTCGACGACGGAGCCATAGAGTGCCCGGTCGCAGATTTGGAGCGCGAAGACCTGTTAGCACAGAGCATCAAAGAGTTATTTCTCAAGGAACCTGGACGTCAGCGCACAGCTTTTGAAGTGGCGAGGACCCGAAGCACAACTGTTCGCTCGGAAGAAGCGCGTTTCGGCGTCTCGCCGCGGCGGGGCGCCAGACATGTGGCTCTGCTCTCGTCTCTTGTCTGCCCCTCCACCTTTTTTATTTCGGCGGCCGCTTCTCGTTGCGATCTGCCAGGCTTTGCCAGTGAATAGGAGGCTACGGTACAGCACACTTGAACGTGAGTAAGCAAAAATCCGAATGCCGCGTTGATGCTCACGTGTGCCACATGCGCGAGGCAACCCCTCTTGTGCCCGCAAGACCAGTGGCGCGAGTTGAGTCCCAGGGCGGCCAGCTGCTTCTGCGTCCAGGAGCTCTGGTCGTCCAGGACCTGCGAGGCGTACGCCCAGGCCGCCTGAAGCTCCTGCGTCGCGGGGCCCGCGTTGTCCGACGCGTCCACCGACGAAGGCGGGGTGGGAGAGCCCAGGGGACTAGGGCTCGACGATCCCTTTACGAACTCTTCCTTGCCCACAATAAATCTGTGAGGAGAGCGCGGAGACACGGTAAATGCTGAAGATAGCGCTGTCTGTACATAAACAGGGCTATCCAATCATAAAAAAAACATATTTGAACTTGTTATGTCAAACAAACTGTAAAAGACACATCCTGCACATTACTGGATAGGTAAGGTTCAAGGTTCAAAGTTCTATAATCCTTGAGAATCTTTTTACTCGACATGAGCACCATGTGTCGCGCGACAAATATAAAAACGGTAGTTCATTACTTTCCTGATACGAATCAACTGGCCTCAATTCACAGCTTTAATTAATCGATGTTTCAGATCTTGAAGAGTGACAGGCATAGGTGGCCGGGCATTTAAAATTAAACGTCCCTCTATCCAGTGATACGTGGGATGTTTTTCTGTCTTTTACAAATTTTATCAAATAAAAACTTAGAAATCTGCTTTTTTAAATAGCCTTGTCTAGGGTGTTTTATCAACGACTGAAGGTAATTTAAGAAAAGGACACTTAGACAAAAAAAAAAGGTTTAATCGGTGAACGTCGGAGTAAGATGAAAAGTGGTAATAGGAAATCTAATTGCTTAGAACTAAAAAATCATTATTAAAGTATCCACGTTATTTGGCACAAGACTTAAATTAGTTATGTGTTTCTCTTCATCCAAATACGCTACGACAGATTTTAAAATTCAGAAGAGCAAATGTGCTGTAAATATGATCATTCTTTTTTGTTCGCACTGTAACCGTAATGTTTGGGAAACCGAGGTTGGGGAAATCCGAGGTTTGAGGAATCTTTGAATTGATAATAAAACAATAAATAATTCGAAAGCTAACTAAATTTTCCTTCCACTATTTAATGGTGAAGTTAGGCTGTCTAGAACCTGCCGATAACGTTAGCCTAAATAATCATTGCTTCATATAAAGTGCCTTTTTAAAATTTATTTCAGTCGTTATAATAAGCCGGCATCCCCATTATCAGATCTGAGGGTTCGTTTTTTCTATGCTCGGTTTGTGCATTGGAAGGGGCATCGTCGTGATTTCGTGGATCGCATCTGTGCAATGCGCTTAAGTTTGTTTTAATTATTCCTATATTCGGGGGTAGCGTCCATTGGCGATTCAGAAAAAGCAAAGACTGAGTGCGAGCTTTGATCGGCACTTTATAGGCAACCTGCAATGCTGTTCTGTTTGGCGCTGTCTAGAGACTGAAACGTTGGCAAGAAACGTTGGGTATGCCTGGGAGTGGCGGCTGCATCGTTCAAAAAGCGGTGGCGCCGCTTAGCCTAGTGTCTGCAGCAAGAAAATACTGGGTATAGGCCAGGAAACCGTGATCGCATAACATGCCAGTACGGTGAAAGCTGCGGCCCTGGCGGGCCAATCGGAACGTGACTGCTTCTCACCGGAGTGCGCTTCTACTGCAAAGAAGTATCAGGCTTTCCACTGCGTCATCCTCCAATATGTACTATCGTGGACACTGTTAGCAATAACACCGCAGCGGCGGCCGTCCCGTACCCCCAGCGCCTCATACCAGGCGCCGTCCAAAACCTCGCGCATGCGCCGTGTGGCGGACTCGCTCTTCCCGCCTGCGAGCACACCCTCGCTTTGTCGTCTGCTAGGCACAGAGCAGACGACGCCACAGCGCTTGCCCATTTTCCCTGAACACGGTTCAGCAAACAACCGCGTAAGAGGATGCCCACGGTTGATTTCCTGACTCCGCTAGCTAAGCATAATCATCGCCCCTAATTGTAATATCACGGTAGACAATTTTTTTTTCTTTTTTTATGGGTCAAACTTGCAGTTATAATCAGTTTCACTTTAAATCTAAGCTCAGCGGACGTTACGAGACGATAGGGCCAACCAAAAGCGACAAAAGCTCACTTTTTGCACCTTATTGTGTACCCCGGTGATGCACTCCGTGACATTGCACCTTTGCGCTATTTGATTGGCTATGTCGTTTTGCAGCGTACGCTGCATTCGGACTTTAGGTGAAACGGAGTATAAGTCGATTTCTGTATCACACCTGCTGCGCTCATACTGGTTTGCGAGCGCATATTGTGAAAGATGCATTGCGAAATCCTGTTTCTGAAAAAGCAAAAAAAAAAAAATATACAACAAAAACGCAGACAGGGTTAATGCCCAATGACTCTGCAATCTGCCCCAATCAAAATCGCCGGTTTAAAATGAGTTTAAGACCAGTTCGCTAGGGCCAGGGTACCAGACGAGCAGCACTGTGGCATCGCCTGCTCTGTGCCTAGCAGACGACAAAGCGAGGGTGTGCTCGCAAACGGGAAGAGCGAGTCCGCCACACGGCGCATGCGCGGAGTTTCGGACGGCGCCTGCTATGAGGCGCTGGGGGTACGGCACGGCTAGAGTTCCTGTATACACTCCGTGCGGGAACTATAGGGGGCGCTTTGAAAAACGCGCGCAGCGCCGCTAGCGGAGGAGCTGGCGTTCGACAGTGAGGCGCGCTCAGCAGCCTGCGGCGCCTTTTCGCATGCCAAGCTGTGGCGGCGGAAGCGCGCACGGACCAAACTTTTGCTTTTGAAGCCGTATCGGCTTAAAAAGCAAAAGTTAAACCTAACACGGGCATCTCGCTGTTCTCCACTTCTTATATATTGAGTTTGGGTCGTTCTTAGGAGTAATTTCCCTAGTTGCGGCCGAAAAAGGAGTTAGAGCAATTTTCCGAAAAGCAGGACGGCCGCCACCATAATTGCTTTGACTAGCAAATTTATTTCGCTCGTCGCTGTAAACGTAGGACTGCTGGAACAATAATATTTGCAGGCGAGTGAGATGTTCACTAAGTTTGTGCACGAAATGTGCCAAGTTTCATTAAAACAGCTGATGAGAAAGTTAGGTTTCTAACGAATAAAGAAATAAATCTGTACGGGATATCCAATATTGGACCCAAATTGTTGTGTTATAGCAGGCTGTGCAAAGTGCAGATTTGGGCACGCAGGTGCTTCGACTTGACAGTAACATGACACAGCACTTATTGTACAAAAAAAGGGGGCATAGGGAAACCAGGTGAACATTCGGTTTGGTCGGCGTAACTCAATGGGAACCGGTTTTGACCATGAAAAGGCTGTCAAGAGAATACCACTGGTCGTGGGAGGTGGAGAATTTAGAGGTAGGAAGGGACTAGTAGACTGGATTTCCAATGGAAACCACTTTACGAAAGGTGGTTACAAAGCCGAGAAAACAAAGTTGTCGGCCAATACACGGTTTGGCCGTCAAGGGCTTTTGCGGTCAGCTGTTGTGTAATAACCCGCTGTGCGAGGTGCTGATTTTCGGCGCACAGGTACTTTGACATGACTGTCACTTGACACAACACTTACTGCACCAAAAATTGTTGGCATAGCGAAACCAGGTGGAAATTTTGTTTGGGCGGCGTAACTAAATGGGAACTGGCTTTGATCGTCAAAGGCTGTCAAGATAATACCACTCATCGTGGGAGGTGCACACTTTACAGGTAGGAAGGGACCAGCGGACGGTACTTCCAGTTCGAACCACTTTGCAATAGGTGGCTCTAAAGCCGGGAAAAAAAATGTTGTCGACAGAACTCGGGGTGTCAGCGTTTCCACATCCAAAAGGAGGCTGATCAAGAAAGAAAGCTCACCACATAAACTTCCATACTCAAACATCAATTCTTTAGTTATTTCGAGTTTCATTGTTGTTTTCTTTAGATTTATATTTGTCACTTTTTTACCGTTCGAATCTTTCTTCGTGAAGTAGAGATTGCGTGCCATACTTGTCCGAAAATATCGACACGTACGATGGGGACGAAACTTCTTTGGAGGGCATTCCTCCATCGAAATTGGCACAGCATACCCGTGAGTGCGGGATGACGTTTCAGTTCGCCCTATCGGCGCTGACACATGTAGGCGTTACTGGTACGAAAACAAACGCAGAGCGCAAAGCGGCAGTGTAGTATATAGGGCCGCCCACACTAGCGAGAAAACGCGCGTGGCACGCCGATCGCGGCAAGTAACAAAATGTCACCGAAGCACAGTCAGCGCCACGAGCGCGTGCAGAGACACGCCCTTTATCTTCCCGCTTAACCGATTTATCGGCGCGCCGGGCGCGTTTTCTCGCTAGTGTGGGCGGCCCTTAAGTCAGCCGTGCCGACACAGTGGCAGACGTGATCGGGAGACCAAATTTCTCGCGTCGTACGGCACGGCTCCATCGTTGTCGCTGTCCCACAAAACATCGGCGAGGTGAAAAACTGTGAAACTTTGTCCGCACGAGATACGACGCATAACTATTGAAGCACTTAATGGCGCAGCACATGCAGGCAGCACTTCATGCCGTGAACCCAGCGCAACCGCACCGCTCCGACTTCAATGCGCACCAACCAACGCGGCGAGGTTTCGGTTTGGTTTTCTCTGGGGTTCTCACTGCCTACTTTCAGTACCGGCCGCGCGGCGGCGCGCCAGTCGCGTCGCACGGAGTGTATAGCTAGCTACCTACGGTAGCAGAGTTGCGCATTCAGCCTCGGCGCGTGGCCGTAGCGCCGGCTTTCCCGCACGAGCTGGTTGCTTTGCTCCTCACGTGACTAAATTTGGCGAATAGCGGCGCCGCGCGCGCCGCCGCGCATGGAAAACAGGAGAGGAGGAAAGGAGGCGGAAAGCAGGGAAACATACGCCGGGGCAAGAGAAACGTCGGCGGAGCGACCGTAAAGGTGGCTTTCTTGCACGCCAACGGATGCTTTGCTCCTCACGTGATGGATCTCGGCGAATAGCGGCGTGGCTGGCGCGGGAAAACAAATGCGCAACTCTGGCTCCCGTAGGGAGCCTATACAGGAACTCTAGGCACGGCCACCGCTGCGGTGTAATAGCTAACAGAGTCCACGATAGTACGCGTGTCGCTCGTATACACATAGAAGCCGTCGGCACGCATTGTGGGACTTTTCGTTCACCCTTTGCCAAGTTACAACGAGACAGGGTGTAACCGTGGGCTCTCACCCTGCTGGCGCCACCTGGCTGGTGCCGGCTGGCTATAGGTCCGTGAGGGAGAAAGAGGCATAGAGGCAAAAGCTGGGTGTTGGATAAACTTTTGTGGCCGTTGAGTAACCAAACTATTCCATGTCCCAACGACCACACTTGCAATGAGGTTCGCGGAAGATTGCGAGCACTTCATCGCCATTTTAATTAGATATTTGTTTTTTCCTCAATCGACCACAGCAAACATCCACATTGTGTGATTCAACACTTATGGTGAATTCGGGTGGTCGCCTCTCTCCTCTGACCCTGATTCAGCAGAGCGCCCCCTCCTCGGCGCCAGAGCTACTCGGGATCCTTTTCAGCCGATCACAACTGCTAGGTTCAGAGCGCTCTGACATTCTCAGACCAGTCACGGAAGTAAAACTTATTAATTTTAATAATGCATTAAAAAAATAATTAAAGCGTACGGTGGATGAGTGAGCAAAATTTACGCTCGCAACGTGATGAAATAACGATTTTGACGTAAATTGTTTTACGCATCGGCAGGCAAAGTAAAAAAAAAACCAGCACTATACGAATTGATTTTTGCAGAACAGAACGAAAGCCAATGCTTGGAAAGAGTTGTCAACTCATTGCGTTTTCGACAGTGAACGCGCTGCGATAGCGGTCATGCGTACGGCAGAGCAGGCAAATATAAAATAGTTAATAAACCGTATTTTTCACACGGCGAAATATTGTGCAAGCAGGATATAACACATATCGCCATGTGACACAAATGGCTGTGCATTAGATTCGACATTCCCTTTATTTTACAACACAAACCTTTGAACGCACTTCTACCAAACCTGAAAATTTCTTGAAGCGACCACAAAACCCGGTAAAACAGCGGCGAGCTCTGCGAGCTGTTTCTTAGTCGGTTAGGCTTAGCGAAATCACCGCCACGAGATTTATGATCTCGTAAAAGCAAGGGGGAATACTTCACACGTCAACTTTTCCTGTTACGGTCACAAACAAATGTCGTCCCGTCCGTTGTAAACCTCGCACCGTCGAATGCACAAGCACTTTGTAGAACCGCATATCAATCGCCGTCTCGCCGGACCCCGCACACCACCACAGACCACTGCCGGCCATCGTCAACAAAACCGCGTGATCACCGTCCAAGTACCACGTGACGCCTGCGCCGCTCCGCACTACGACGGCTACAGACGGAGTGCCAGGGAGCGCTCTGAGAGGGAGAGGCTGTCCTCGGAATGAACCTGCCGATCAGGCCACAGCACTCTCTTTCCACCCCCCCGATTTCACGCGCTCTGGAAAGAGCGCTCGAGAGCGCGCAGAAAGAACCACGTGAATTCGCCAATATTGTCCAGGGATGTACAATAAATTGCTACAGTAGTTTGAGTGACGAAAACGAAGTCCGGACGGCGCTGCCCGTCTTCGATAAAAAATAAGACTACGAGATAGCCGCTAAACTTACTGGAAGGCCTTGCTGACCGGGTCGTTCAAGTAACCACTGCGCCTGGGAAAAGAAAGTGAAAAAGATAAATACAACGGACTCGCCCTTCTTTGAGAACAACCATAAGAGCCGGACCTTGAAAACTATATCTTTACCTGATAAGATACATGAAGAGTGCAGTCGTGACGCTGAACAAGATCACCTGCGGAGCCAACGATAAAGGAAATCACTGATAAACCCCATTTGACGTGCTTTAAAGATCCCTGATTGGTGGCCGAACGTATACGTTCTTGGGTTGTCGACACACCATGTTTGCTCACTGTCGGGCAGAATGAAACCACATAGAAAATACGAAGGAAACCTTAGCACGGAATCATTGAAATTTATGAAGTTGCATACATCAGTGACTTCTGAGAACCTATATACTATTCAACAATCAAGAAAAAAAAAGTCAGTGTCTCGCGGGTGCTAAGTATGGTTGAATGGAGATCAGTTAACCGATGAACTTTTCCCCAAATCCTGAAACCCATGAGTTCTTAAACAACATCTATGAGGCTTGTATGACGCTCCTGTGGAAATAGGGATTCCCCCTTCTCTCTTTACGACAACCGTTATCAGGGCAAGTGTGCAACGCACGATGCTTTTTTTTCAAAACAAAAATGTCAGGTACGGTATAGCTTTTGTGAGACTGTGCTTTGTAAAAGGGTATTTAGTAGAACCTTGACCGTGACAGGCTTATTGAGCCACTAATTAATATCGTAGTAATAATGGGAAGAAGAAGAAATTCCCGGTTTCTTGCCGTGTCTTGCAAATTAACTGAGGCAATATCCGGGGCGCTGTGCACCCTCATGAAAATTACAGACGTTTCCACTGCACGCACGCCTGCATTCTCCACCACCATTCTAACTGTATTAGTGTACAAGGCACATTATATGCTTACGAGCACTAAATTGTGCCACCTAGTCAGGACGCGCGACACTGTCAAAATCTTGGCCAGACACCATATCCAGCACAATGTGATTCTTTGTGGGGTCTTCGTGTAATCGTTATACATCTAGAGTTAGCATTTACTGCTATAAAATACTTTAGCCATGAGGTCTAACTACAGTGCATGTTTGCATTAACATCCACTGCTAAAGGAAGCAGACTATCACGTGACGTCCTAATCTCAGGTGGTGATCCCCATAACTACACAATGACACATGACGTCACATGACGTGAGGTCTTGCATAAAACACCCACGGAGACCTGCTGCAATACCTCGTCAAGAGGGCGTTCCAGTAGATCCTTCCTACACCTCCTATATTGATACCGACACTCCCCCGACCCCTTTACGCATGCATCTTATTGTCTTGGGGTATTATTATCGGAGGTATTGAAACGATCTATTAAAATTCCCTAATAACGGCTTTCGTTGTAAAACGGTCCGTTTCGAAAGAGGAGCGCAACCTCCATATTGTTCCGGAGAGAGGGAGGCAGTGTAGAAGGCCAACAAAGGGAGACGGGCGGACTGGATGTTAACCATCTCAGCTGGGGCGTGATGCAAGGACGCGGAAACAATGCGAATGTGAAAGGATATCTGACCTCTCCATGCTTCACGGGCTGCACCTCGTTCCGGGACACCTTCATCCGGAATATCGTCTCGGAAGCCTGCGGAGAATTCGCAACGTGGTTCACGCATGAATAGTGCCCGTTAGGCGCCATAGCCCTAACGTAGTAGAGCTACGCGAAGCGAAGCGCATGTGCAGTTGTGCACACGTCGTCCTAAGGACAACGCGGTGTTCCCGCTCCTGTAAGTTTTGGTGCGGTTGAGCGTCAATGCTACTGCGCGATGAACGTTACGGGCGTCAGGTTTGCAATTATTACACTCGGCAAATTGTCTATCTACATCAAACACTGCGATGACAAAGAAAAACAAAAATAGGAGAGCTCGAACCACAAACGGACAGGCCGAAGAAGTGGACAGACAGAGCGCTGTATGTCAAGTCCTTTCACTCGTACATTTATGCTTTCCGCTGATGTGCTCGTTCTAATGCACTACCGATTTTACGAAGTTCGTGCCTTGCCGCAATGGAAACACCAGACGCGATTAGGCAGGTTAACTTCCGGCTGTCTAAACCTTCCAAGGCTGGTGAGCTGGGCTAGTTGGTACGAAGAAGTGTGGATCTTTGGTGTCTCGCGCTTGTGTGTCTTGCATGTTGCTTTCCTTTGTCCTTGTCCTTTGTGCGCTGTTATGTTCCACATAAACCTTCGAACATTGACTTTTACTTCTTTGATTTTTTTTTCTTTCTTTCTTTCTTATTTTGACATTCTGATAAACCTTTGGGACGCAGTCAGAGTGCTTTTACTTCAGACAAAAAGACACGGAGTTTCTCTGCAGACATGAGAGAAATATCGGCGGACACGGCTCAAGCATGTTCGGAGCATGTTTTCTTCGTATACGTGTGCATGCTTCGGCCATGTCGGCGGACAACGTTTGTCTGACCAATGTGACCGTCCATACAAGGAAGAGACACGCCTCACACGCTGTCTGCAGACGGTCTTTCGTATGATGCATTAAAGTGAGTGAAAGCGATGTTTATTATATTTTTTTTTAAATAGACTTCGTTGCTTATGCACTCAGTGTGTACATGTCACTGTCGATAGGGAAGGGGATTGGGTGAAAAAGAAAGGATGCATTAGAAATGTAATCGGAGCTTCAGACGTGTTATCATCCCTTCCCTCCTCCTTGAATTCTCTCTTGGCCGCGTTAACGGACCAGGGTAAAGTTAACCAATATTTTCCCGTAATGACCTCGTTACATCAGCACAGCAAAGATTATTTTGCTATGCAACAACATAAGTTTCTTTTTTTTGTGTGTGTTTATTTGCGGGTCGAGAAAATTTTTTTGCAGCAGTATACCGCGTGTTCAAAAGAAGTAACTAGTCGTCCGTTGTCTATACAGCGGGAGGTTAGTTTACCAGAAACGTGGTGACATTGTTACCCACTGTAGATGAGCAATTTAACCAGTGCGGTGAAACCGCTAGCCTGGGGTCTTTAACGTGTGTCTCGCGGTAGTGATACACAACCGCACACCGGTACAATGCTCGTTCAGATCGAGACGGGCAAATGTAAAAATTAAACCGTGTTAAAAAAAAAATGTTTTTGTGGTGCCAGTTGGTGACGCTAAAGCGTAAAATAAATAATAAAAAAGATGACAAATAAGGCGCATGTTTCAAACGACTCCGAGCAGTGTTTGTGTTCGACGGATTACTGCAAAAAGTCTGGTACAAAAAAACGGAAGAAAAAAAAAGACGTGTTTGATGTTCATATAAGAAAAAAAATGAAGACGCAAAAAGTATACAGTAAGAAACGTGACATACACCAAATGTGCAAGAAATGATGACTGCCTACTTACAACATTGCACACATAGATGGCCAATGCTTGTCTCCTGCAATAAACGTAAAGTTAGACGCAACGTGTATTATTTTTTGCTATCTATTATTTTATGCCCACATACCAGTTAATCCAGAATAGAATCAAGCGCCTTGTTAATCATTCACAAATTGTCAATTGCTAACTACAGTTGCTGTATACCAAGTACCAAACGTATAATATTTGCCATGAAAGAAGACACCTGACGCACTTTCTTTGCTGCTAAAACGTCGCGTGTTCCGCCCGAGAACATAAAATTAAAGTGCATGTTCTCTCCAGAATGCCACGTGCTCTACGTACCTTACCAACAATTATGTTCTGGAATCTGTATCCAGTTACAAGTAGCTCGGACTTATTTCCTTCCTGTATGATTCACGTTAAATAGGTTATAAAAAGCGCTAAAGTATGTCGGGCGACCGTCGGGAAGTGTAGTTTGTTTTCCTACATGTACATCTAAATCCACCTAAAAAATCGGGTCTCAGTAAACTTGCATATACATAACCCTTCAGAAGCAATTTAAAATAAGAATTCACGTCTAACGTTACAGAACATCGTCGCACATCCAATGTAATGCCAAAAGCGACAAATTCTTCCGCTTATGTTCGTCTCACGAAGTTGATTTTTCAAACATTGAGGCAACAGTTGTTCTAATGGTCATTTTAGAGCAGTTTTGAATATATTTTTTTTTATTTAAAATGAAGTTAACTACGCTGGGGAAGTGGCGCACTGGAACATTGTGCTCCATTGCCTCACGTACGGCCCCTCCCTCCAATATATGTAAGCTGCATTGAACCACGAACAGGACGTCTCCTGTCATTTGCAACAAATCGCCCGTCTTCGGATCAATATAGTGCGCACATTCAGTTTCATGTATAGGGGTCCTCCAGGGTACGACTCTCCATTTAGTCCCTCGAACGAACGGTACATTTCTACCCACTTTGAATCACCTGATGGATGGATGGTAATGGCTATACCCTTTGTAACGGGCGGCAGCTTGCGCCAACTAGCCTAACATTTCGTCATCCCTTCTTTTTTTTCTTTGTATGAATTTTGTTATAACAGACCCCCCTCTCTTTTAATTTGAATTTATTGCTTATTTGTATCTGTATTTTTTTTATCCTTCCCTAGATCTCTTCCACCAACCTTCCAACCTCCTCTTAGTTACCGCAATTCTTTCCCTATCAATTCGTCAACTTTGATACCGGCCTTTTTTTTTTTTCTTTTTTTCATCCCTATGCTTCTAGTCCTTTAATGATATTTCAGAGTGCCCATTCCGCTCTCTCTCCTTCTTTCTCTCCTAAACACACACTTTTCTTATCTATATCATTGCCATATCCTTCCTCCTCTTACCTGCTCTTCCGTTCCAGCAGGATGGCCATGAGACTAGCCAGGAAACCGGGAAGGTAGGACGCATTCAGAAAGTTGAACCGGCCTACCAATTTCCTGCAGACATATGAGAGAGAAGAAAAAAACTGTAGGGAATTGCATGCGTAGACGGTATCGTTTGCTGGTGATTTGAAGATGCGCGATATATTCACACTATGCCGTGTAATTTTACTTTGTTTCGATTTAAAGTAGCAATGAAGCCAAGGCGTTACTTTTACGCGTTGTCAATTACTCCCGTTATAAGGCCTGGCGTTTTTCGAAGCGAGACTCATGAGCTCGAATAAGACCAAAATAATTTTAGGGTGATATATGCTGATCGAAAAAGAAAAAAAAAACAACTTTCCGAACAGACTGCACGGTTGATTCAAGACAAGTTGTCTTACACGTTTGGTTAATTATGGTTGACAGTCCTATTAACTATTCCAGAATATATGAGATCATATTTGAAAGAAGCGGGCAACGGAAAATTGAAAAGAGGGCAGCACAACATTAAAAAAAGAACACAATTTAGCTTGCGAACACAGCAATATTCTTAGGAATCAGCCCAGATCACAGGCAGGATCAATCCAAGTCACCGGCCGGATTAGCCCAGACCATTGTCCGGATGTACCCAAACCATCGGTCGGATTAAGCCGGACCAACGCTCGAATTCATTCGGACCATCGTCCGGATCAGCCCTGACCACCCCCCAGATCAAGCCAGACCACAACCCTGACCAGCAAATGACACATGCTAACTGTGTATTTCCTTATCATCTTCAGATTTTTTTTACGGCAACTTTGAAGCAATTTGTAATGTACTGTAACTGACATGCCCTTCCGGTTACGGCCGTAATGTTCCCCCGCAGTTGGACCGCGTGGGGACGAAACGAATGCACATGGCGCACCTGAGTGAGCAGAAAACGGCGATGAAGGCAAAGGCGTTGAAGCTCAGGAAGAAAGACGAGATAAGCGCCCCCTGCAGGGTCTTCCGGACGGCCTTCTTGTCGTAGCGGTTGCTATACACCAGTGACGCCTGCGAAAGAAAAGAAACGAGGGCAGCTGTTATGCATCATATTCTAGACTACTACGATCCAACTCTGCCACAAAACTTTTTTTTTTTTTTTTTTTGGGGGGGGGGGGGGGGCGGGGGCTGCATTTAGATTACACAAGCATGCCCTGTCTTGCATTCTGGGACATTTGCCCTTGAGCCCTCTCTTAAAATTTCACAGCAAACCTTCATAAAAAAAGTTATTTCGGTCGAATGACTGAAATTTTTTTAATAATACTCGGAAGAGTTTTAAACGCAATGCAATAATAGAATAGTGCAAATTAATAACTTAGGAACGTATCCTTTTTGTGTTTTCTTTTCTTCTTAGGCTAGCATATTTGTTTACACCGGGTGCTATGAATAACTTTTTTGAAAATCTGTCATTTCTAGCAACCATATTGAATAAGCTTCCGTGGGATTTTAATTGCGCGAGAAGCATAGAACATATCAACTTTAAAGTTCCACTATTTTAATAGATATTTTTTATGCCTCAAAATCATTTCGCATTTTTCCTTGTAAAGTTACCGTGCCCATGTACACTCACGCACTGTGGTCAAACAATATTTACAACCACTCGTGATCATACGATCGATGGTAGACACCACGTGGGAAATCGCAATGAGGCTAGAACAGAATATCTCGCAATGTAGGCCCTGCAGACGAGGTGGAGTAAGACTCGTTTATTAGCTGCAAAGGGGACTAACCCTTTGCGGAGCTCGGAAAAACCGCTTACGGTGAACCGCGCATTCCTCTCTGAAATTTTGTGAACGGAAGGATAGAGTACGCGATTAGCTGACATCGTGGGCCGACTTCAGAATGATTTGGAGTCGCAACCTGTCAAAGGAGAAATGGCCCCTAAATCATAGCTATAAAACAGTAACCGCACCTAAAAAGCGAAGAACAAGAAACGTGGTACACAGACCACAGACTCTAAAAAAAGCACGTGCGTCTGCCTTCCCGCACGACACTCGGAGAGCCAATCAGCGCAACTTACGGAAGCAGCTCAGAGAATGACAATGCCGAAACATATGTTTAGACCAAAATACGCAATCCGAGTTGTGACATTAAGCAATGCAAGCGTGACGTTTTGCATTGCTTAATGTTACAACTCAGACTGCGTTTTTTGGTCTAAACATATGTTTCGGCATTGTCATTCGCTGAGCTGCTTCCGTAAGTTGCGGTGATTGGCTCTCCGAGGGTTGTGCGTGAAAGTAGACGCACAAACTTTTTTTTAGAGGGTAGCTATTGTCCCCCTACAAGATTATAAAAGATTAACCCTTCGCTCAAAATTCGTACAAAAGCAGCCGCTTCGTTGGCTGGAACGACTAGGCCATCCCCTCGACGTCAGCCTCGTCGTAGCTTTGCTCGTCCCGAGACGACCTACGTCACGATTGCGTCGGATGTCACGTGCTCTAAGCTGGGCCTTCTCCGAGCGCTTGCTAGAGTGGGCCGTTTATAACAAAAATACAGCCACCAGGCTCAAAATACAAACGTGCAATTGTCATTTACGGATATTGTGGATTATATGCAACCTGTTTTTGAACACGGCGGATATATTTCAAATTTCGTTGAAGTATCTCTTTAAGTCACGCATGCGCACTACCGTCAGTGTTCAACAAGAGGCGGTGAAGGCGGTCAGTTTGCGTAAAAATACTGTTTGTGTGAAAGCTATCGTCGATGACAGCTTATGAACCCAGCAAGAGGCGCTCAGCCTACCAGGCAAACATTGTGCCTTTGATAACTGCGGACCCCTGGACCCAATAAGAGCGTCGGAGCAAGGCACGCGACAACCCTCCATGGCCGAAGCCACGGAGGCCTTGTTGCCACTACAGCAAAAGCGCCGTTCGCGACGAAAAGTAGTTCTAGGCTCCGTTCTCTTTTAACGACAATTGAACTCGCACGATTGCCTCTCTAGCGACGCCGCGTTACACGACACGGAAGAAAGACGAAGACACGTTACTTTTGAACGATATACTTAATTCGGATCAAGCCTTTTTCCGAGAACGACGATAGCTTTTGAACGATGTCTGAACGATCGCAGCCCCGTAAACGACCGCTCCCGCTCGAAACATCGTTTTCTCACTAGCAGCCGCCGCAGATTCGCGCGCAAATTGGGCGTATGGGTTGTCTCATGAATAGTTTCAGAAGAGATCGCTACACTGAAGGACGACAATGTTGCGGCGGTGGACGCTCGTCGGAAGTCGGTTGGTTTCGCAGCAGACGACTCTCGGCCAGCAGAAAACGGCCGGTTCCTCCGGGCCTCGCATTTGGCGCAGTGACACAAACGCTCCCTTGACGCGAGGTCACGTGCCTCGCTACGACGCTCTTACTGGGTCGCGGGGGCCGTAGCCTCCGCAGCTCGCCAAGTCATCGTGAAACGGAGTATGGGCTTGGACGGTACTCAATATAAGTAATACAATTTCTCCTAATCGACTACTTTTTAAAGTCATTTTGTAATCGTTTGATGACGTTTATTAGGAAGTAATCGCAACATTAATCTGATTACTTTTGGAAGTACTAAAACTATTTTTAACCTTCACTTTTTTCCCCCTTCCCCTTTCTAGTGGCGCCATCTGTTCGTTCAAGTTTCCCGCCAAGGAATCCTCTGACCAAATGTCCGACAGGGGGACGGTTTCCCAAAAGCTGGTGGATTAACAAGATAAGTAGTTCATAATTCGCTTATTTTAATCCAATAATCGACGGTACGAAAGAACCCGTTTCCAAACCGGCAGAAAACTGTTTTGTAAATGTGCGGTAATAGGAGAGGTATACGTTTATTTTTTTAAGTCACGGCCAAATACTTTTCGTCCGAGTCGTGTAATTGCGTAATCTAACTGAATGCATTTTTAAGCGGGAGTAATTGTACCTCGAGTGACTTGTACAAGACTGCCGGTGACCGACTACATTTGCGTTTGAGTCAGGCAGACTGAGCCACGACTACTCGCGTTCCACTACAGTATACGTTGAGCGTATAACTCGGTTGCCATTAGCAACCCCCTCACCGTAAGCAGTTACAAGCAGCAAAGCTTGCTACGCAGCCGGTCGTACCCAAACGCAAACGTCTGAATTGGCCTTTACTTTCTCCCACAACGCCGTTCTCTGTTCTCCTTCTGTTTGCAAAGGGGTATCCACACGAAGGACAACTCCGCGGACGGATGCCGTGACGTGAACAACCCGGGAAACTCCGTCCTCGGCTCCGCCGCCCACCTGCGGAGCTTTCGTGCTGACAGTGCGAAGCCTCCGCGCCTCCGCCACGCAGAACGGCGCCGCGAGGCGTCAAAAAGGGATGACGTATAAACGGAGCATCCGTCGCGCGATCAGCTTCTTCCGATTTCGGAGGTCACGCGATACGCGTTCTTGGTCAGCGGCCGCTCGCGTAATTCCAACGCTCCCGCCGTCGAGCAGAAAGAGAAAGGATAACGAATTGAAAGGGAGCGAACCGTCGAAACTAGTTGGGTGCCCCGTCGTGATGGCCGGAGTACGTGACCGCGATCGGGGGCTGCGCGGGCAGATAGCGAATGGGTCGACGCTCGCGACACGTCTGTCTACCGAGGCCCTGGTCCGGGCACGACATGTAGGCTAGGCTTTGTGTCTTGAACGCAGAGCGACCGAACTTATCCCATCGAGAGGCGTGGAGTTCGCTCGAGCGTATACCTAGGCCTACATAAAGGAGGCTCGTTAATATTACCGGAAAGATAACTGCGCAGCTTGACCACGGCTTAGGGACCCGCCTCAACGATTTTGGAAATATGACTCGGATACGATCATTTATTTAGTTTCCAGCGTCGCGACAACTATAAGGAGGCGTCTGCGGTTGCGAGGTGGTTAAATTTACCCATTTCTAGAACCCGGAACGTTCGTCGTAATTTGTCTAGACTTGTAATATATTCCATTGGCCTTGTCAAATGACCGGTGTTCGATTAACTTCAACCGAAGCAGACGACATTCTAACTTGAAACTAGAAGGTAAACATGGCTGTGACGTATCCCAGCATAGTAGTGCTTGTAGTTTGCGATTCATAAACATAAAATAAACCAATCCACAAACATATGCCCCCCCTCCCCGGCCTGCTGGACGGATTATGACAATCCAGTGTACAGCACGAGGGGGACTATCCAGAAATAGAAGTTGAAGTTGATGTCAGTTTAACATTTCGCGATTTTGGAACGCAAAGAAGGCAGAAGGAAACTGAAAACAGAGTACTTGGTGATCTTGTCTTTGTTCGTTTTAGTTTTGGCGTCTTCTCAACTTGCGATGATAAGAAAGAACGGATCGTTCCAGGATATGGAAAGCGTCCGAATCGGGCTTAGAGTACATCGGAACAGCCCCACAATTCCCCGTGCCACGCGGTGCAACGCGGATAGCCGCGATGTCTCCTGAGATTTTCCGGAGAGGTCTCTCGGCGTGTTGAAGTTCGCGTGGCTCAGTGGCCGGTGTGCCCACTGATCTCTATGACTATGTCTATTTGCTGGGTCGCGTTTGCCCGCTCCGCGAATGCGGCCACTGGCGGCCATCTTTTTGGTAGAGTTATATTACCTCTAGCCAGTGTACAGCTGGTGCAGCCACTATCATCCATCCATGGCAGACAGCGTTGCGGCAAAAATAGCCGTGGGTCATATTTCGTTCTTGATTGAAATTGTTTGACAAAACATATTGTTGAAACCCGGCGTGAACGGTAGCTCGATCTTGAGGACCCGGTGAAAGTTTCACGAAATCGCAGCAGCGGGGAAAAGCAGCACAGCACGCATCGAAAGTCGCACCGAAAGAAGCATCGAAAGCAGACGCCGGTACGGCGTCTGCTTTCGATGCGAGCGGCGCTGCTTTCCGCCGGTGCTGCGCTTTCGTAGATCTTTCGCCAGGTCCTTAAAGATGGGGCTACCGTTCACGCCGGGTTTCAAGAATCTGCTTCGTCGAACAACTTCAATCAAGCACGAAGTATCACCAAGGGTACAGTGTACTAGATCCACGGTTATTTTATGGCAGCCTGCCGCCATAGCGTTGTTCGCCATATTACTATGATGGTTAGATATAATATAAGTCTACCGAAAAGACGGCCGATCGTGGCCGCATTCCCGTCCATAGGCGCAGCTGGTCAAACGCGATCCAGCAAATATATACATAGAGATCAGTGGGTGTGCCGCAGCAACACCAGCTAAAAGGCAGTGTCTGCGCCTGACGTCAATGTCAGAGGATCCCGAACGCGCCCCAAGCGGCAACAAACACGTCAAAGCTCGACCAGAGGCAGAGTTGAACGCACTCCTCCGGAACAGAAACGAAAGATCGTTCCTCGTTCCTTCTCAACCTTGGAACCAGTTCCCGTTACGAATTCGAGTGGTTCGAAAGGAACACGTTCCAGGTACGTTTCTAATACCCCTGTAAGACGGGCTAGTTTAGTGTCACTACAAGCGAGTGCACTTCATCCCGTCGAAACACACTCCAAGTGCGTTGGTGCTGCACGGGAAAACTTAGTGTCACTCAAAAATGATGGCAATGACGATGGGTAAATTAATGGGCACGCGAAATATTAAAGTGCATACGCAAATAAAGAGCCTCCCCCGGGCCCGGGCCATGATCCTTACCGAAACGCTGCTTACATGCCATGTAACAAGCTTCTGCATGTAAACAAAATAACGCCCACGTTGCCTTTATTGACAAAATACATGGAAAACGCAATCCCAGCGTGCTTTCGTTAGCTTCAATCACCAGTTTTGGCGAAAAGGAAACGCGCAGCAACCCCCCCCCCCCCCCCCCCCCCCGGGAAAATGGAAAGTCTACGCCGCTGGTAGTCTCGTGTAAAGTGAAAACCATTCATAGCCAACATCGTTGCACGGCCCCTTTAAGGTTATTGAGGGTTTGACCTCGGACCGCTCGGACCCTTCTGGTTGCGGTGCAGTGGAAGCTGCTTCAAAAGCCAAGCTGTCGTGCTTGGAGCCTTCGTCCGTGCGGGCGCTAAAGAAGTGCCATGCGTTTAGTAGGAACCAATGAGCAAACAATAAGATGCGCTCACACTATCGGCTGCTGCACTCCACAGCGCTAGGCTACACCCTTCACCCAGTAGAAGCTCCGCCTTCAGAGCGAGCTCGCTGGCTTCCGCAGTGCTTTGGTTGCGCGTGCGTGCGCGTTCACACTTGTGTTAGCAAGGGCAGAAAGCTCGTGCTGAAGGCGGAGCTTCTACTCTCAGCTTAAAGGGGCGATGCAACAATAATTGTACTTTGCGCAAATACCGCTTATACTTCGTCTCACCTTAGTATGGACTATTGTTAGCCGCGCGTGCTAAAAGCGCGAGCTAGTTGCTTTGAATGAAGCCGCGGCGGCTGCATGAGCGCTCATGCAGCAAGTGCTCTAGTCAGGGCAGTCAAGGCTGGCCGCTCGCACTAGCACAGCCTTCGCGGTTAGTCCATGCTAGGGTGAGACGAAGTATAGAACAGATCCCTGACGTTAATGACTTATAAAACACGCGTTCGTTTTTCACCCCACGCAATAGAAGTCGCAAAAAAAAATTAAAGAAAACTCTAAAAAAACCGAGCAGCGTTCAAAAAAAAAAAAATTGGGTTGTGGGGATATTTATACAGCGTGTAGTTGGTCAGCCATTAAAGTTGCGACGAGTCACACGCTGTAGATGAGCAATTTAGCCAGTGCAGTACAACCGCTAGCCTGGGGTCTTTAACGTGCACCACGCAGTAGTGATACACGACCGCACACTGGTACGATGCTCATCTAGATCGAGACGGGCAGGGGTGGGGCTCGAACCCAGGATCCCTGGGTTCTGCAGCGCGAGCTTCCGCTCCACGCGCGTCGAGCTGGGTGTGCGCTTTAGCCCACTCGGCCACCGATCCTTTTTTTTTTCTTTATAACCTGATTTATTCAAACAAAACACACACAAACGCATATTTACATTACACACACGTGGTTACATGACATGGTTACATGACAGGTATATACAAATGAGTAAGAAATATGGAATCGTCTTCCCTTCACTCCGAGCAGCGTTCACCCCCTCAACTCGCAGCCAGAACAAGCGGCCGCGTTATCTGGAGCCGATTATATGCCGCCAATGTTGGTCATAGCCACGCGCTGGGGTTGGCAAAGCACAGGGCACGCGCTGAGTTTCAGACATTGTTATGGCTCGGCTATTGTCGTCGTTGCAGCGATTGGACACGGGCCACTACCTGAGTGCTTCTCGAGCTATCGATCACCCCGAGCCCAAATCGAGTGCTCACGCAATACACGGGTCCAATCTATGAACCGCATTCAAATATCGTCATTCGGGTGTACTACGATCCCCACGTTACGTCATCAAATTTTGCGAAGGGGAGATTGAATGAAAATGATCGCTTTTGTCCTTGAAATTACACCGCAACAAAGGAGTTTCTTGGCCAGTGGCGTTGCCTGCGAGTATCCTTGAGCCCCACTAGTGCCAGTAAGCTCGTGTAAAGTGAAAAAACATTCCTATTGAATATCCCTGCACCGCTCCTTTAAGGGTGAACGGAGAATAATGCTCAAACGCAAAAACAAAAATCGCCAAAAAACACACACACAAAAAAATTCTTTTTCTGGAAGAGCACGTGCGCAAGCAAATTACATGCTGAGACCGCGAGCCCGCATCCGTGCCTCCCGTGCTGCTGCGCAGAACAAAGGAAATTAAGTATATTTAGGGCATAAAATAGGTCTCGGACGACCGTCATTGACATTGTTTGTGAGAGTCTTCTATAGGATTCGGTTATTTGAATCTATTGACGTGCTTACATGCGTGTCAGTGCGTCATTCTGGCCCCTTGTTTGAAGGGCGCGAGACAATACCGGCAGCACTGATAGAAACGATAAGACTCATTCTAGATGACCGGAATTAAGTTCAAGGCCGAACATGTACCGTTTTGCCTTCATGGTCTCCTATCAAACGAGGAGTGGATGCTTCTTCTTTAGAGAAGTTTCGGCATCCGCTTTTTAAATTCTATTGGTTTCAAACGCTTTGTAACAGTCTGTTGGACGTTCCTTTTTGTGCTTGTTGAGTTAACAAGGACGCCTCCTGCTTGAGCTTTCTGTCTTTGGTAACACTTCGTGGCACGCACACGAGCTCGGGCTGGAGGCGGAGCTTCTAGTGCATACCTGTAGAAGCTGACGGTCCGCACGCGCTTGACGCGTAGTCTGTTATGGGGTAATCCAAGGAGGTTATAATGGGCAGGGGGTTGCGTCCTTATTATCCATACATGGAGGGAAGTGTAACGGAAGTACGCGTAAATGGGCGTGCAAGGATTTGTTTTGTTTTTTTCTAGGTCCT
This sequence comes from Ixodes scapularis, assembly GCF_016920785.2. Lineage (NCBI taxonomy): Eukaryota > Metazoa > Arthropoda > Arachnida > Ixodida > Ixodidae > Ixodes > Ixodes scapularis. The sequence continues at coordinate 143,892,558 of NW_024609857.1, read as the reverse complement.
TCACTGTGACGAGACGCGAAGGATTTTATGAATAAAATAGTATATCAATGCTGATTTCTGCATGACACAGCTTGTTTAGTGAGCTAATACAGCAGGCATTTGTCAGTGTGTGCTGTGTATGATACGTTTTACATTCGGATAAGGCATCAAGTCCGGACTATATATGCACCGGTGCGGACTATCTAAGCAAGATCTTTTATTTTTTACCCCAAATTAACCCCTGCGGTCATCAGATCGGAAACTACGGTACATTAGCGGCCATTGTGGTGTCCTTGCTGCTAAGTCAACAACAATTCCTAACATGTCGTTTTTTTTTTCCAGACGATGTCCGAAAGAGGGGCTAGTGCAAAAGTCTAAGAAGGCAGACGAGGCATTGGTTCTTTACAGTTCACATAAATACCTATAACGACGAACAGAAAAAAAAAAGTATTCAGCTGAAACAAAGTGATCGGAATCTTCCCGATACGATGGAAATATGTTAATAACAAGAAAGCAAAAAAGAATCCCAGTTTGTGCACAATATAATCCCGACGCCATCACCGAAAGATCGAGCGAAGGCACACATTGGATACGAGTGCTGCGTCAGCGCTCGGCTGGTCTTCGTGTCCAATCAACGCATCGAGGGACGCTCGGCATCGGGCTCGGGTCATCTAGCACAGTTGGTGCCGTCCGACTGGAATGACGTTCCATCGAGGGAGAGGAGGATATTCGCGGGCCTTGATGATTCTAGGTGGCGCTGATTGAGCGCGTATACGCCGTGCAGCACACATTCCGCACATTCAAACTTATTCTCGGCAAAAAACGAGTAGAAAGGACCACCAGCATAACGCAATGGCGTCGCGTGCAAGCCATGCATGCTGCGGTACTTTAGTAAGAGAAAACAAGGCACGGCTGCTTCCGCTTCTGCGCTCGTTATCGCCGTCTCGGTGGGTTCACCGAAACTATGCACCTCCATGGAATCGGACGCGTTATGGAGGGGGCGACGAAATAGACTCGTCGCTGGCGCAAATTCTGGACCAGTCCGAGACCCATATTTAGATTTTCCGCCAGCGACGAGTCGATTTTGCCAGCCGACACCAAAATCCAGCTTCCGCCTGCGCGGATGCGCACGCGAATCCGCAAGTGTAAACGCGCCATTAGACCATGCGACGAGCGGTGTTATATTTCTCGCGCGACTGATGGTTTGTTGATTCTGAAGTGAAAAAACGAAGCAACTCCAGCCTTTGTAGCACGAAATCGAAGCTTTGATGTCAGCGACGGCGTGCCATGCGGCTCGCAGAATCAGGGGCGGAACACACCTGTCGGAGACGGTGCAGAACGCGGCCCGTCCTGAGCGGCGACATCGGTGGTCCCGGAACAAAAGAACGAGCAAGAGAACTACAGAAGAGGAGAGAAAGAAAGCAGTCGATAGCTTAGGCGCGTTCCTCTTGTCGCGCGATGAGCTGAAGTTGTTCGAGTGCTTGTCGACTTTATTTATTTTTACACAATGCGCGGTGCCGGTGTTTTCCTGCAAAGTAAGCTAGAAACGTTCTTTGCGCATATTAAGGCGTCGACAACAGTATGGGCCCATCGGAACCACACCCACCAGTCGGAGACCACCGATATTCGCATGTATTCCGAACCAGTCCGAATGGATGGGACTTTTCTCTCTAGATTAATTCACTAACTATTTACACACAATAGGCTGCATTCGAAAGCATATATAGTCAACAACTTTTTTGGCTTTGAGCGCTGTCTGAAAAACACCCATACATATCGGCCGAATGACAACGAATCAGCGAGAACACGTCAGCACCCCACATCCGATCCATCATTCAGAATTTATTATTCTTGCTTTATTTCTGGGGCCGTCTACGTAAGTTGTTGAATGGGATATGCATGCGCCGCTTATGGCAACGCTGTTTTTTCCAAGGCGCGCGAAGGAAGAGGCTCATAGGACGAAGGCAAATAGGTCCCATATTCGTACCGCGTAATTTTGCTCGTGTGATGAAGTGGGCGCAGGACGCGCAAGATTACACAATGTCGAAGATGACAAAAAAGTTTCCGGATAAGTTTTGCATTAATAATTCAAATAGATGGTAAATAAAAAAGAACAATAGAACGCCCTTTCCTCATAGCAATTTCTTTTATTTATTTGGTATTTTCACGATTTATCGGGAAAGGAAGAAAAAAGGGGGGGGGGAAGGGGGGGGGGGGGCGGAAACTAGAGACGTGATGCCTGAAGAGGTCTCTGCCTCCTTTACAGTTCTTGAGCAGTACTACACATCTTTTTGAACAAAAAGAAAAACTAAAAAAAAACACCACCAAGACATACACACATGTCAGAAAAGTATGTAAAAAATACATCAACTTAGCGACGAAAAAAAATTATATATAATTTTCAAAGCTTTTAACATAAGCGCTGAAATCTCAAACTTTCTAACGTTGAATAAATAATAGGTGGAAACAAATATATATAAGCGATAGAACTTCATGAAAGACACATCAATAATAAATATTGAACAAGCAAGGCTACTGCTCACCAAAAGCGTCTTTGTATTTTCGTTTTCAATGCAGAAAATAGCAATAAAAGTAAATTCTATCTTGGATGATATTTAGAATTTTACAGATCTGAACATTTTTTTGTTTTCTTTCCTTAATTTGTGTGGGTTTGGGATGGTTGTCTAATTGTATGCCTAAAGTTGTAACTTTTTGTCGTTTCTGGCAGAGTTTAGATTACTTTTTCAATGTGTATTATTTAAAGCAATAGATTCGATTAGCCTTCAGTAAGTAATAATCTTCAAAAAAGAGGATCCGCGGGAATGTCTCTAGGCTTCCTCTTGTAGTTCTTGACATATCCAAACAATATGTTTTTGCGAGACAAGCAACCTATTATACTTTGTACTTTCCTTTCCTTGTCTCAAAATAATTCCTCTCCATGTCCGAAATAGAGATGGACGCTTACGACTTTCGTGAAATGTGCCGCGGTTCTCTTGACACTTTCGACATAAGAAAAGCGACGGGTTTTGCAACAAAAATGTTTTCACGAGCGCGCGCTTTCACGTGCATTTGTAGAACCCAAAGAGTGTGAGTTGCCGGTTCATCCTTGGATGATAGTGGCGACCCTCGCAGGGCGCAGGCAAGCCTGCACGCCTTGTCCCGCCGTCACGCCAACGCACGCCGTTTTCGCCACCGTCACTCCTAAGCACGGTGCTCCTAAGTAAGGTCTCTCGACTCCGAATCGGCTCTGCGTCTCCGTCCGAGTTAACCGCGGCCGCCCCCATGGGCGCGTCCCACATCTCACAGAGCCGGGGGGCAGGCAGACAGACCCGCGGGCCGCGATCGCCGCCCGCTGAACTACTTCGCCCCGCTTCCCTCGTTCGAATTCCCACTTCCGCCTGGTCCTTCCGCTGCCGCCGCCGCCGCCGCCGTACCGGAGAAAGAGGCACCGACGGAAACCATCAAGTCGAGACCGAGGACGACGTGATTGTGTTCCGTGGCCTTGATGATCTCGCAGACAAGTGCGCATTTCTTGTGCGCACGCTGGCGTAAATATCAATGTGTTTTTGACGCCTCTACGATCAAGCTGTTGCAGAATTCTTCTTCCGGGCCCGAGACCGTAACGATGTCAGGGCACATCGACCTTCCTTGTTACGGGTGGCGTCGAAAGAGAATGGGCAGGTGTAGGAGAAGACGGGAGGGGGGGAGGGAGTCTAAAGGGTGATCGACCCTCCAGACATTTAAGACAATTCTACACTATACACTTCGTGTTATCATAAGGCCAGACAACGGCCGGCGGCGTTACGAGCAAATAGGACCGATCAAACAGTGTCAAAAGCGCAGGTCACTGGGCCTTCCCTGTGCATGATTCGATGCTGCACGTGCGGAGACGTGGCGAACGCCGTGTCGGTGTGCCATTTGACGCCGTGTGATGGGTCCCATTAGCTCGTAGCGTCGGAACGAAGTATAGTAAGCGGTACAGAAAAACTGTTTCACACACTAAGGGCGACCCCCCCCCCCCCCCCCACCCCCCCACCTTGTCCACCTTCCAAGTGCTTCCTTCTGGAACCCCGTTACGCTGATCGCTGCGCTTTGCGATCATGGCACTGGCTTCGTATAGCTTCATCGCAGAAGTAGAGACGCGTGCGACGGAAGCTCGATGGGGAGGAGGTGGATGTCGGTTGCCGGAACCCGAGTTGCTCTCTTAGATGTCGGCCATTGCGTGGTCAAGCGCGACGGGACACACTCCGCGAGATTGGCATCTTTCGGGTTCTGCCGTCGGGAAACGTGAGCGCGGGTCTCACAACGGACCGAGCGACGGCCCACTACGCTGAGTGTTCGGTGAGAACGCCAACACGCGCGAGCCATCGCGAGAGAAACTGACGGCCCGTGAAAGACAGAATGGGATACGGTCGACTTCGCGGTTCGTCATTTCACTCGGAAACATCGCTGTCGTATTTTTGTTGGAAGCCAATGGTGCCTCTACCGTTCTTGTCACGTGATGTTTGCTTTCTGGAGAATAGAAATAAAATTCTTCGAGTCATATCTGCAAGTATTTAGCTGTAACGAATTAAATTACGAGTTCGTCGACACAAAACAGAAAAAAAAAACAAAAAAAAAAGAAAGAAAGAACGAAACAAGGAAAGGAAGAAAGAAGGAAAGAAAGAAAGAAGGAAACAAGGAAAAAAAGAAAGAAGGAAAGAAAGAAAGAACGTGGAGATTTACTATTTGACTTGGTGTTTGGTTTGTTCAAGATGCGTGGTTTCAAGTTTTGGGGTGTTTAAAAAGGTAGTGCAACGATTTTGTCGATGAAAAAATTTGCAGTTTGCATTTTTTATATTGTTTATGTAGGCACAAGCAAGAAAAAACGCGCCACCTTCCCCCGAAAAACTGCTATTCCGCTGCGTAATCGCAAAGGAAAAAAACGAATTATGCCGATCTGCAAGCCGCGTGCGCCGGTTACGGGGATTATGGTGGCACGTCACTGGGGTACACGCGGAAATGAACAAAACCTGTCCCCCTCCGCTGCTACACTTGCCGGCAGCCCCGTGGCGCACCGTCTTTTGTTGCGATCGCTCGCCGCGACCATCGGCGATGACAATCTTCGAAAAGTCGGCAATCGCGGAGGGAGCTGCTGGGGCTCTAAAAAGAGAATCCAACGGGAAACCAGGGGGTCCATCAGAGACGCCACTCGAAAGAAGGCGTGAGAATTGAGGGGGGCACTTTAACCTTCGATTTGTGTCCTCTTTTTTTTTTTTTTTTTTTGTGAGTAAAAACTAGCGCGCGCATAAAGACATGGTATTCCCGCTGCTAATCGGCCAAAGTCCGAAAATCGCGTAACCACCTCTTTAACTAATAATAGTCAAGGGAAAAAGTTTGGTAGCCTTTACGAATCGCGTTGTCAAAGTGATTACTCGTTGAAGATATCGGGCGGAAACTGATAGGGATCTGCAGGAGACCGTGCCGCATTCGAATATTATTGGTTATTCTTATTTTAACCACATAAGTTAAGAACTGAACCTACCATACAGAAGAAATACATACGCACCCACAAGACCCACATTCCATAACACCGTACGAAAAACTCATGTCAAGAAAAATCTAACACATTATACCAAGATAGAAACAGGAGAGCATGTTGGTTATACATTCTGAAGTGGTTCAAGACAATTTCTCTTACGTTATACATGCATTGGGCACATAGAATACGGGAGATATTGCCTATGTTTTCCGCCTCATCTATTTAAATAAAATATCGCTAATAAGACTCTCCTTAATTAAAGACAGGTGGAAGAAAACAATGCAACTTATGTACCAACTTAGAGGGAAAACTACGGTACACAACCATGGCAATTCATTAAATGGATCTCTGCGTCATTCACCAAGAAAAAGGCACATAATATTTCATTTGGTGTGATGGGACATGGATATTGTATGCACATGATTTTTCCTTCAAGAGAGACCTACATCGTCCCATACGTATTAGACTTTGTTCTTAATTGTCTTTTTTTACGATTTTTAGCATTTAAAGGAAATGCATGTGTTTGATTTATCTTGCCGATTTGCTTAAAGAGCCATTGAAAAATGTTTTCTACTTTCGCTAAATGCTGATCAGCATCACTTCCTAACGTTAATAACCGAATAAACTTGCCTTAGTTTTTTTTTTTTTTTTATAAGCAGTGACAGCCGGCAAGTAAATTCGAGAAATATGGGCATCGTCATCTCAACCCGGAGCAAAACAAGCGGCCACATGGCCTGGTACCTATCCTATGCCGCCAACGTTAAGCATAACCATGCGTTGGGTCGGCAAAGTAGAAAACGTGTGCTGAGCTCCAGGCATTGTTAGAGTTCGGCCACTCTCATCACCGCAGTGATTGAACACGAGCCACTACCCGAGTGTGCGCTAAGGTATTTATTGTTATGAGCCGAAATCGAGTGCTTATGAAGTTCTCGTGTCCAATCCATGGGCCGCGCTCTACTGTCGTCAGGCGGATGGTTTCGATCCCAGAATTACGTTATCAAACTTTGCGAAGGCAAGACTGAAAGAAATAGTCCCCTTTTATCCTCGGAATTTCTCCGCGAACAAAAAGCTTGTGAATCAGCGGCGGTCCGTGCGAGTATACTTGGGCCAGACTATGACCATTATACGGTTCTGTAAAGTTATGACATGAACATTCCAACCCGATATCGTTTCATGACCCTTTTAACATGACCAACTCTAGGCTTTGTCACAGCTTCCCGGATAAAGTGCGGTGACCGTCCCTGTGACCTGAGAAAACGTCACCTAACCTGGCGATACGCTGTGCCCTCCGAACTCTCCGCGGGGCTGCACTCTGCAGCGCTTCCGCACACTGAGAAACGTGCCAACTTTGTTTTTCCTCGTCGGACTGTCGCTTTCGAAGATGAAGGAAGGGCTCTTGAACCTGTATGCTTGAGACGACTTAGGCTTCAAGGCTACCGGCAATCCCAACGTCCAGACAAACATTGTTCTCCTCTAGATTTGCACATCGGCACGCTTCCTGGTCTGCTGTTCTTCGATAAAGACAAGTACGGCTAGGCAGCCGCTTCCGTGATCATTGACCTCAAAGTTTCTTTGTTCTTTTTTTTTTCTTTTTAACGTGATGCGTTTTTAGTTTAGGTTTTCAGATTAAGTGAAGCCACAAAATGCGCGACCGCGAGTTAGTGGAGTTAGCACCATTAAATCCACTAAGTCTAGCACCAGGGATGGGCAGTATTTCAAATACAAGTATTTGAAATACGTATTTCAAATACTTTGTGTATTTTGCATTCATATTTAATTACAAATTGCGTAATGTATTTGATGTGTGTATTTAAAAACTAAAACGTGGGTATTTCAAATACAATTGTAATTAAATACACTTTTGTGGGCGAAAATACATCCCTCAAATTTATTGTCACTGTCCAAAGCAGGAAGAAAACTACGTTCTCCACCGAATGCAGTGTTTCTCAATCAAGCACAAGCGTTTAGTGACTTTGTGATTACGGCGCTAGTCCAGGGCAAGAGTAGTGACGAAATCGACGTTCACAGGCAGACTGGCTAAATAAGTGCCTGTGACAAGTTGTGATGCTTTCCAGCCTGATTTCCATCCATATTTTTGCCTGGAACATTCTAAATGCGCGGGTCGTCCAGATTTTCGTAACTGGTGCGAGTTGCAACAATAAAAAATTCTCTAGCTAGTGCTGTGCGTCTTGGTCGTCTCGGTTCTTTGTTGGTCTATACCAAAATGTAATCGACAAAAAAAGCTGCTTGAAGCTCTCTACTTTTTTCACCTATTACGTCCAAGCTGATTACAATTTTTGTGATTACATTTCTATTACGTTACTAGAGCCTCGCACACTAACTCCCGAGTGTGCGATGCAAAATTAAAATGAGATACCCAGAAACCCGTTGCAGGTGCCCTGAAGTCGCTGACGCAAATTTTGAGGAATGTATTTGGAAAAGTATTTGGAGGAGACCAAATACATTTGGTTGTATTTGTATCTTGTACTTAAATGCTTTTTTGGAAATGTAATTAGATTTGTAATTAAATACATTTTTGACGAAGTATTTTGTATTTGTATTTCGATACATATTTGCATGTATTTTGCCCATTCCTGTCTAGCACTAACTCCTAAGTCTTACTAACACTAACCCACCACTAACTCAACTAAACATTTTGTTTAGCGTTAGTGGTTTGGCATCACAAGCGCTAAACCAAGAACGTTTAAAGTAGCAACACAATTGCAGGGCAATTTGCGACATGTTTTCTTTGTTAAATACCGTTTTAATTGTAGCGCGATGCGTGTCTTTCGTCATGAGCAGCCCTCGGGTTTTAGAATAGCGACGCTTCTTGGCGACTGCCACTCAAGATGTCGGTGCTTTCAGCGCGTACTCCCTCGCTTGCCGAATTTAATTAGGAATGGGCAAACATGTCCCGCTGGAATATCTGAAGTGCACGCTGAACCGTCCCTTTTTATGAAGAATAGCATGCTGTTCGGAATGGCACGTCGCCGACTGATCTGTTTCCCGCGTCTTTAAATATGTTCCCTCGATTACTGCCTAATGACGTCTTAGAAAAGTCAGTATGTTGCCTATCATGATTCTGGCGGTGGCCTCAGCACCAGAAGGAAGGCAGAAATCTTTATTTATAATAAGACGGCAACCTTAGTCAAGCAGACGTCTGTTATGCTCCAAGTCGCCCTGCAGTCGGACAGTCAACCGCACCCGAGCAGACGCGAAACGGGACACAGCTAAGGACAGCGAAACTTGCTTCCGCTCGCCTTTTTCGCCAGAATTTCCACGGCCAACCGCTAGGGTCGCGACATCCGATAGCACGACAGGCCGGTTTCTGTGACGCAATTCGCTGCCTTTGGGACCATTTTCAAAGCATGGGTGGGATAGGACGGTAAACCGACCAGTCAAAAACGCGTTCCAGACACCGCATAAAAGTAGTGAAATGCTCCGTATACAAGAAGAAAGTAAGTGGTGCTATAGAAGAATTCGGCGTATGCAAATCCACAGAACAACCTCCGGCCTCTGCATGTCATAGAGTCACAAAATAAGCTACGCTTTAGAGTAACGACACTTACCCGTCCTGGGGCTTAAAACCATTGTTGCCAGTTATCTGAAGCTTTATCTGAAATCACGGGAAACGCCTTCTCGTCTTCCAGAAATGTTTAAACAGTTCGCAACAGAGCAAAGCAATATTTTACGAGCTTCCTAACGCCGAATCTGACGCTGAGGAAGTGGCGCTTTTGAACCATGACGATCGGCAGTTGCATCTGCTCTCCACAAGCACCATGATGGCAGCACCCACAACAAGATCGGAGACAGTGCCGATACTCTAAGCGTAGCTCATTTAGTGGCTCTATACACCAACTCATGTTTACAAACAAACCGGAGCGCCCCTAGCGGACGCCACCGGTGCCGCGCATGCGCGGTGGACGGTGGGCAAGAAGCTCGCCGTCGCCCTTAAACAAACCATTGAATTGCATTGCTGTCGGCGAAGGTGTGAGTACCCGTGCTTTTTTTTCCGCGTCGGAATTGTTGATTTTACGTCCTCCTAATAATGTCTGACTACTTGAGCGGCTTCAGCAAAATTCACGAGGCTTGTTACACCGCAAAACTTTGCGTGAATATTGTGACGTGCGGCGATTCATTTCACGTGGACGCCGCGGAATGAGCGCTAAAGCCTGACTCCCACGATGAGATTCATCTCGCTATTTTCAGTCGCGACGTCGCTCGGGCTGCAAAGGCGTGGACCGTAGCTGAGATGGTGGACGTGGGTCCATATCACATGAGCGAATGACATTTTTGCGAACAGCGACATTTGAGCGAATGGACATTTTAGCGAATAACCCGGGCGCGCGTTAACCCATCCGCCGCGCTGCGCTTTACGCCGCTTCGCGGCGACAGTCTGCGGCGGCTCATTACAAAAGGTGAACCTATTTGGCCCACCCGAAAACGCCGCTTCGCGGCGTCCGGCTATTCGCTAAAGTGTCATTCGGTGAAACGTGGGCGTTCGCTAAAACGTCATTCGATCAAGTGAGTGCCTCCCGGTGGACGTCGATACTGAAAACCGCAAGTAGAATCGGGCATTACAAGTCGGTGACGGCCACTGGTAACAGTGATCAACATCTTCTTGTATCTACTGTTTACACTTAGCCTACTTACCCCAACCAACCTTCAAAAGTGTTTTGAGGCCTGCACTTACTTCTTATCGCAATTACCGGGTCAACGCTTGGTTTACGGGCCGCTGGCGTTTGAACGAGCTGACGACAAAAAGCAGACAAGTTTGAAAGAGCAGATGACAGTTCGAGCGGATGCATACTCTTTTTCGCGTTGTAATTGTAGATTTTACGTCCTCATAGCAATCAATGTCTTACCACTTTAAACGCCTGAGCGAAACTATCAAGGTTTGTTACCCCGCTGAACTTTACGTAAATAATTTAACGTGCGGCGATATTCATTCGCATGAACGCCGCAGAATGGACGCCAAAACCATGATTAAATTCTTCTAGCTATTTTCGGTCGCAACGTCGCTTGTGCTGCAAAAGTGTAGAAGGTAGCGGCGATGATCGACGTCGACGCTGAAAATCGGAAGCGGGAGCAGATCAAGCGTAACAAGTCGGTGATTGCCACTGTTACCAATGATCAACATCTTGTATCTACTGTTTACACCGAGCCAACTCAAGTCTTTTGAGGCCTGCAATTATTTCTTATTGCAATCACCGGGTCAAACTTTGGTCTACGGGCCGCTTTTGTTTGAACGAGCAGACGACAAAAAGCAGACAAGTTCAAAAGAGCAGACGAAAGTTCGAACGATCAGGCGGCCGCGTGAATTTGAAGACGCACTGAACCCGCGGGTGGTCCGGACAACTTGGCGGTTTTCTCTCGTTCATGTTGGAACACAACAACTACATCTGGCGAGCACAAAGTGTTGCCCGCACAAGCAATCGTAGTTCGACAGCGCCTGGTTTGCCCTTGTCACGGCTACTATCCATGTTCTCGGACGAACGGAGGGGGCAGAAGGCTGGTTCCGAAAGCAACATTTTCTTGGATCGTCTTACGTTACGTGTAAATCACCGAAAAATTCGTACCTCAAATGTGGCGTGCCAGCCTATCTCCTTGTGACTTGTGCGTGAGCTTCATTAACGTAACATAACGTAACGTTACGTAATAAAACGGGGCTATGTGAAGCAGCCTCTAAGCGCAGCTCATTTGGTAACAATGTCACAAGCACGAGAGTTCGAGGATGCTGCTTCGAAGAGCTCTTCCGCAGAACGAGCGCTCGCAGCCTCATCTTGAGGGTGAGCGGTGTATAGATGTTGATGCAATCTGGCGAATGATGAGCTCGCTTGCCGGAGTGGGAAGTTTACGCCTCTGGAAGTCAATGATATATCAACGCCTTCCGGGTATACGCTCAATGCTACGCACGCGCGCGTTCGACCCGGATTCCTTTCAAGCACGAGAGTAGCGAAAGGGGGGAATTTGAAATGAAGCCTTCCAGGTGCCTCGAACTTCTCAGCCGACATTTCACTTCTTTTAGAGATGTATTCGCTGCCAGGCGAAGGCTTTCAGGAAGAGGTTCGTTTCGACCAGCATTACCTGTTTCGTATGCCAGTAGGAGTTTTTACATGTGGTTAGCGCCGGGGTTAGCCTAACGTCTGTCAATATATACCTGTGACGACGTGGGATGAACGTTGAAACTTGCTGCCCAGCATGACCTCCCCCAACCGCAACTTCCCACCTAAAACCAATAATCAAAAAGTTAAGATTTTACTTACTTAGCCAGCTTACCGCGACAGTTATTCCATAATTTAATGTCCACCGAGCCTGATAAATACATGGACAAGACGACACTCGTTTACCTCTCGCCTTTTGTTTTTTATCTGTTTGAAATAAATTTTGGCACCGTATATCTTTATTCCGATACTCAAGGCTACGATGGAGCGTTTGTACCATCGCTATGAATTCTACTCGGTGAAAAGATTTGAAGCGGCGAACTGGCGATTTGAATGTATATTCGAGTTTCTCAGCAACTGTTTCTTTGCCCTGACTCGACAGTTCTGGAGCTATACAAAATAAACAGCGCTTTAGAGTAGCAACGACTTAGCCATCTTGGTGCTTGAAATTATTGTTGCCAGTTGTCTATAGCTTTATTTGAAATCGCAAAAAACACTTTTCTGTCCTAAAAAAAATTTAAAAAATACGCGAGAGAGCAAAACGATATTGCCTGAGCTTCCTGAAAGCGTGTCTAAAGCACAGAATGTGGTAGTATTTTAGAATCGTAACTATTGTTGATTGTCGGCAGTTACGATTCAACGGTCGTCTGCTAGCTGCGCCTATCGGAAGATTGCGCCACATGGTACACAGATTGCTAACTCTGTCGTCTGCGAACAAGTCTGCAGTTGACTTTGCCAAGTTTGTCGCTCTCATTTTTTTACGAGAAATAAAGTACGGCCGAAAAATTCCACAAAGTAAATAAAATCCACCCCCTATATAAATGCACATTCAGTGAAAGCTCGATCGAGCTTTCTATTTGCAGGCGCCGATTTTTCCGGTTCGTTTAACAGTTAGGGAACACTGTGGCCATCAGGGTGTCCCAGGTCACTAGGCTTGCTTTAATATGGACCGTAAAAATCGACGCCTGCACAAAGCAATCTAAACTTTTCGTGAAGGGTGAATTTCACAGGTCCATTCTTTCCTGTAAAATTACAAAGCGTAGCTCCCTTCCTGTAAAAAATAGGGTAAAAAAAAAGTTGACAGGGTCAACGGCGGGCGGCGACGTAGACGACTGAGTCGAGCGGCGGGGCGCGTTTGGCGCACTTATTAATAAATGACGCTACCTCCTTCTCGAGTCTGCTCGCGACGACCGTGATTTACTAAATTGACGATAATCTTTTTGTAGCGTACGTTTGGTTTAATAATAAATGCAGACAATCAAAACAAAACTTAAAGTAAAAAAGAAAAAAAAAAACGTTGTTGCATAACGACGGCGTTCTTGCTGCCGACGGATTTCGTCTGCGTGTCGTCTGCCTTCTTCCGCTGGTCGGCTACACCTTCCGACGCTGCTCCCGACGCCATCTATTAATACGTGCCCCAAACGCGTCCCGCCGCTCGACTCAGTCGTCTGCGTCGCCACCCGCCGTTGACCCTGGCAAGTTTTTTGGCCCCAATTTTTACAGAAAGGGAGCTACGCTTTATAATTTTACAAGAAAAAACTGACCTGCGAAATACACCTTTCACGAAAAGTTTAGATATCTTCATGCAGGCGTCGATTTTTACAGTCCATTTTAGATCGAGCCTGGTGACTTCAGACACGCTATATATATGCATTCGCCAAACCTAAAGTAGTAAATAACAATATGCAAATGGCGTTCGTCAGCGTCCTATCTTGATTGTATATTTCAGTGTTCTTATACGGATAACGCAAGCGCGTACAAAGCGCGTATGTACCCGCGGTCCCAACTTTTCCATTGTTGCTCGGGTAGTTTACCAAAGGGTGCATTGAAACTGACGTCATTCCCAATTCGATTTAAATTAAAGACTGGGCTGATAACCGCTCATTCTACCCCTGCGTTAGACTCGCTCGTTTCAAAGAACCAAAAAGACCCAAGCTAAGCGAACAAATTCAGCTAAAAAAGCAAATAATGATTACTCGATATTATAGGTGCGTTTATGATCGTGAAATAAAGCTCAGTCAATAGCTCTTTCCTCTGATACATTCCCTCAGCGCAGCAACTAAAACAAATAATATTTACAAAAAAAAAAAGTCAATTTATGGTAGCGAAATAAAACCCCGCCCGTCGCCGCTTCCTCCGCACACTCGCAATCAGCGCAGCAAACCCAGGTTTAGGCTCAAACACAAACAAAAATATATTTAAAGAAAAAAAAAAAAAACATCGTCTTCTACGCAGGAAAAGCGTGCTAAAACATTTCTGGGTGCACTTTTTTGTTTTTGTTCTCTTTTTGTTGTTGCCAAAAGTACCTCTTCCTTTCCGACTACGATAGACGCCGCGGGTTTTCCACGGCGCGTGTCGCCCCGATTAAAATGAAACAACTAATAATAAAAAAAAGGCAAACTTTTCCGGCGCGCACGAGATGCGCAAGACCCCGAGCGGTCCATTTGGAAGAGCGGCGCGTGTAGAACCATAAGCCCGATGACGTCGAGAACTGTTTCGCACAAAGCAACGTTCGCACGAGGCGCGGCGACCCGGGAACTCCCCGCCTCCCGAGCAACAAAAAGGACGAGATGGCAACAAAAACGGGCTCGTTTTCCTCGACACTTTTCCTTCTTCGACCACCGGGGTTGAATCGCAACTTGGTCCGGAAAATGGAAAACAAACCGGGGTTCTTCCCCTTCTCCATGACACACCCCCGAGGCACTGGTCGCATACATCACGGTAAGGAACACGGTGTTTCCTCCAGGCATACGATGGCAGACGAATCCTCGGACACGGCTCGAGGGTGTTCGAATTCGTTCGCCTCGCACGTATGTATGCTTCGAAGATGTTTGCAGACAGTTTGCGTGTGTATCCAGTGTGACAGGGCCGTTAAACGTCTCAGACGGTGTCTGCCAACTTTCGTAGATCTTTTGTGAGCGTTTACGACGGCAGACCACACCGCCGCCAATCGTCAGGTACGCCCGGAACCACGTAAGACTATACCGAGGGCTGGTTTGTGCATTTGCGTTCGGGTGCAAACTTGTGACCGACGCAACCAGCTTTTAAGCCGCCTACGACCGCCGTCCCTGCAGATCTTCTGCCTGGTGTGAGCACTCTCAAGAGGGATAAAGGGTCCGCCGTGCAACAATATTCGCTCCGAATGTTTTAATGCGAAAGCCTTAACTGTCTCATGCAGCGAACCGGCGTTGTCAGCTTTTGAAGCCGAACCAAACGGCACCTAAACTCCACTGTCCCAATGGAGCAAAGCCAGTAGTAGTCTGTAAACCCGATTTGATGGATTGGCACCCATTGGCTGGCACGCGTCATAGTTTCCAGGAACGAGGCTCCCATTGGCTCCGCGCGGCGTTGTTTCAAGGAACGCACCCCTCAGAGAAGCCCTTTTCACGGCGGCGTAGTGGCCCGGCCGCCGGTAAGAGGAAGCGGCTGGCCGTAGAGCCAGCAGAGACCGCGTGGGCAGACTCCGAAGAGGTTGCACAGCCAAGCTCAGCGCGGCGCGGCCACTTCAGGAGAGCGCGCGCCCGGCCGTCGGCCGCAATCTCGGCAGTAGCGCAACGTGGCCGTCCACGCCAGCACGCCGCAGACGAACTAAAAGAGCGGAAGAACGACATTCATGCTTTCTCATTCACAAGTCGTTAGAAGTGCCTAAGTGTCCTCGGAATGTGTTTTTCTTGCTTTTTTTTTTTCACTTTACGCGAGCTTTCTGGCGCTGATGGGAACCAAGTATGCTTGCCCGCAACGCCTCTGACCAATAAACTCCTTGTTGTGGTGTAATATCGGGGACAAAAGCCGAGCGTTATTTTCTTTCAATCATTCCTTTGCAAAACTCGTTGACGTAAAAGAATTGGTTTATACAGCCTGGACTTAGACTGCCTCAACGGGCGACTTGTCTCACAGCCGTAGATGAGCAATTAATCCAGTGCGGTACAACCGCTAGTGTAGGGTCATTAACGTGCACCACGCAGTAGCGATACAGGACTGCACGGTATGAAGCTCATTCAGATCGAAACGGGCCGGGGTGGAGATTGAACGCAGGGTCCCTGGGCAGAGCCTATCTGCCATGGGTTCTGCACCGCGAGCTTTCGCTCTACGTGCTCCGAGCTGGTGTGCGCTATTGGCGACGTGCGCGATCGAAAGCGTCGCTGTGGTCGGCCTTCCACGATTGGCCAAATGCTGACTATGACATCAGCAAAGGATTTCTCATGGACGGAAATAAGAGGAATGTAAGAGCCTCAATTTCAACGGTGTTGGCAGTCTTGGTTTCACAGCGCAATGATTTCAAGCTTCCACCATGCTCAACACAAACACTTGTTGTTCGCAAAGCAATGACGTCACGAAACGGAACCACAGGAGGGCGCCACCAAACCACCTCGCCGCTAATTGCGCACTTACCTGGGCAAAGTGTCACCATTCATTGTTGTCGGCATGCTTGAGACACGCGCCACTTCTGGGAAAAACATGGCGTCTGAAATCTAGCTAAGTGCTGCGCTGTACCGCCATGATCTTCCCAAGAGCTGCACGTTGCACGTGCCTCTTGCATCGACGCACTTTGCACTACTTTTAAAACATTAAGGGGCTGGTCCCTTGATCACCCGTGGTGATGTAGCTGGGGTGTCGCAGTGTCCCCCAGTGACCATATTTGAATGCGGCTCATAGATTAAGCCCGAGCACTGCGTGAGCACTCGATTTTGGCTCGTGATAATCAGTAACTCGACAAGCATTCGGGTATCGGTCTGTGTCCAATCGCTGCAATGACGACAATAGCCTAACCATAACAATGTCTGGAACTCAGCGCGTATCCTGTGCTTTGCCAACCCCAGCGCGTTGTGCTTTCGTACCTTTATTGTGTCTGACGCATTGTCTAAACCAGGTGATTTTTGTTACTCGGTGTCATCGGCTTCACTGGAGCCCCCTATATTATTAAACTATCATAAGGGTGGCTCGCCATTCACCGGAAAAAAGGCCTCGGGTTCAAAGCCTACAGAGGTTCAGCACAAACCTGGAGGTTGCTGGCAGCTCGTGTTCCCAACTACTCCCAACTCCATTCGTTTAGTGTTTGCTCCGCCGAGTTGGAAATCTTGGGCGCAATAGACGCCTTTAGAAAGTCACGTGCCCATTGTTAAAAGGTATGAAGTACTGCACACGAAACAAGCGACACCGTAGAACGTGAGACTCAAAAACTGCATAAGCTAGAAATGAAGTGGCATTAGTAGAGTATCTACTTGGTATCTACAGTTTCAAGGTTGTCGTTGTATTTTGTGTTCACCATTGTGCAGGGATTTCGCAGCTTCCAACAGAGGACACAGTTTCGAAAGGGGTCTAGACGTAGTATAGACGCTTTCAGGCAGCTGTGCATGGGCGCCGCCATAACCGACCTTCAGCTTTTGTTTCCTATTATTCCGTTCACTCCACTTCATCATTACCACAGTAGGACAGGTTATTGACATTGTAAGATTTACTGTGTCCTTCTCCCCAGCATAGGCCTTTGTGGAGGCTCCTCAACGCTCGCTTCAGTGGTTTGGCATCTCGGTAAGTCAAGAGAAGGTCGGCTATGGCGGCTCAATTTGGCGCGCGCTGAAAGCGTCTATATTGATGCCGGCTGCTTTCGGAACAATTAGGCAACTGCCAATCGAGATTCGTTTTTTTTATAACAACAAAAACGATACTAGACATTGAAAGAAAAAAAAAAAGTAATCATACTTATACCATCGAACAATGTGGACGAACCTTCTCAACCGCTCCCAGAAACGCACGCACCGAGCTTTGAACGTAAACATTAAGCATCAAGATGGTTGTACAGCTGTTTATAAAACGTGATATCATAAACCATAGTCTGTGCCAGGTTAAAAAACTCAGGCACCGTGAACCTCGAGCTCCTCTTTTTTTCTTGTCACCTAATACGTTTGCGTCATTACACGATTTTTAAGACCGGAGAACAAATCACGGAGCGCGAAACGTGAATAAAAAAAGTTCGTCAAGACCAGCTCCGAGCCCTATGCGCGAAGGGTTGAACAGGCTATCGACCTCTCCCGCACCCCAAGGGGCTGGCCGGTATAGGACGAAGAAAGCTTATGGCAGTTGGCTTGTCTGATAGGTTGATGGGTACCCCAGTCGCTCTCCTCGGCTCGTCAAACCTCGGCAGCTGCCAAGCGGGAGTCCTGCATGCAACTCACGACATAGCGAGCGTACGCTCTTTAGAGGAACGCCCCCGGACTCGCAGATAGACCTTTTGCATTCTAATAGCCTTTACTTTTTTTGGGCTCTCATGTCAAAGACCACCTCAGAAAGGTTTGTGCAACGTTTGTTTGTTTGTTTCTCTCTTTCGTTATTTATTTTGTGGAGAGAACGCATGCGAACATGCGTTACTTCCGCAGCAGCGCGTGTTCACATACGTATTTGTTTGCAGTCATTTGGCTAGCCCCTAGCGTGAGGATGTTTACTAATGACTTCTTCGCGATGTCTCGCGAAGAGTGGCTCTTTGTCGCTTTTGCGAGATCGAGTTACACTTTATTATAGTGTGCCACCATACCATGCTCAACAATACAATGCATTACACTAGAATACAATATGATACAATACCATCCGTGTTGGCGGTAAAGCCGTTACAAGTAACGGCGTTACCGGTAACGCGTTACTTTTTCTGGTAACCTAGTAACGTACTTGTTACATTTTCAAAATGCTAAAAGGGTAACGTATAGTTACGTTACTCGTTACCTATTCTTCTGAAAACATAAAATTACACTACAGGTTTTTTTTTTTCGTATTTCTAGGCACCAAGTTACATACATTTTTGCTACATTTTTGGGTTTTTTTGCGTTTTTTGTTGTGTATCTTTAGATGGAAGAGTGAAAAATGTTCAGTTTCTGGATGAACATAATGTTTCTTGAAATATAGCGCTTCTGCATTCCTGTAACATCAGAGACCAAACGTGGTAATGCATAATTTAAAAAGTAACGAAAAATAAACTTGCGTTACTCTTTAACGATAGCGCGGTAACGCGTTCCTTTTATTTTGAGGTAACGTAGGTCGCTAACGCGTTCTTTTAATTTCAAAGTAACGAGTAACGTATTTCGTTACTTTTTTCGGTAACACCTGCAGCACTGAATACCATACACTATAATATAATATAATTGTGTCATAGTATATTACACTATAATATAATATGATACGATACAACATACTAGTATGCAAAATATTAGATATATTATAATATAACCCACTACAGTAAACTATAATACATTTGAAACATACTGCTCTTAGTAGAGGAGGCGGAGCCAGTCAAGGTAGTTTACATAAGCTTTCCACACTATGATACAATATAATATAATAAAGAGCCACTTTATTTGAAGCGTGGATAAAGTAAAGGTTCCTCAAGATTTTTATTAATTCCAGGATAATTATTACGTGTGCCAGTATTGCGAATTACAAAGGTCAGAGAGAAAACAACAACAAAAAAAGAGGCAAATGCACAGTGGTCGAAAATTACAGCTGCCATGTCTCTATTTTAAATTATCGTAATAACTGCGTTTTCTATTTTAAATACTTGCCTTATTGACTTCCTTCTCCCTTTTATGTCATTATTCTCTCCTCTGCCAAGCCGAGACGTGCCTACTCATATTGGAGACCCAGAAGGAGCCACACCCCCAGGTTTTTTTTTTTTTCCCAATTACTGGCGAAAGCCTCTATGATCATTACGTTTATGCTCGTGTTTGCGTCTCGTAGCAAGACCACAGTCGCCTTCACCCTGGCATACCCGTTCCAGTCAATAAATACAGCAAGAAGGGAAGGAGTGATGTTGAACACAGCTCAGGGAAATGCTCACTAAAAATATGCCACGAAACGTCTTCTCAGTGTGTACCCGCCCCAGCGCGCCTGAAACCGGACATTCTGAACCGCGTACAGGCGGCACCTAACCCTAAGAACATGCACCCATACCTCCACAGAGGGCGAAGAGGGGCTGGGGTCCGGGCCTTACAGAAAGTCTACGGCACAGACCCACAAACATGGTACGCAGATATGCTGCTCTCCACAGGGAAAGCGGCTGGAGCAGCAAGAGACAGAGACGGCAGCGCCCACAGCACGGGCTCCATCTCAAACATCGCATCAATCCAGGAGCCGGAGGAGGTGGCCATAGCGCTGGTCATCTCACACGCAATCCCACGCAGAGACACCACCGACCTCAAACATAAACTATCGTCACCGACTCGCAAGCAGCGTGCAGAGCGTTTGTGGGCAACACCCTCTACCCACGGACAGCACGCCTCATGAACGCCATAAGCACCGACTGGTTACAAATACCGGTCATCCGGGTCATCTGGAACCCTGCACATCTGGGCTTATCCGGTAACGAAAGTGCTCACTCACTAGCCCGAGCGGTAGTGACGAACCGGGCTGTGTCGGATGGGATCAAGATACAGCGGGACCCAGAGGCAAACGCACCCGCGGACTTCCATGGAGCCCCTCCGCACGCCAACCAACACACACGAACAACCCGCCGGGTCCTGCCCCCTCCGCATAGGGAGCTATCCCGGGTGATGGTAGCGGACTGGCGACAACTTCAAACGTTTACGTTCCCTAACCTCGACCAGCGACATCGCTGGTTCCCCAAACGCTACCCAGGCACCTGTCCGGGATATGGCAGCAATCGCCCCAACGTGTACCACTCCATCTGTACCACTCCAGCGTGTACCACTCCACACATCCAACGTGTACCACTACCCAGGCACCTGTACGAGATATGGCAGCGATCCCCTTCCCGGTGAGTGTATCCACCCCCATTCCTTCCCCCACTTTTTCCTTCTGGGAGGCGCACCTATCCGGCAAAGAGCTCCATGGCCAGCAGCGACTGATTGAGCGAGCCCGCCGAATATGGGCGGCCAAAGGAGCCCTGAACTAAGGAGCAGGGACCGCAAGGTACTTTCTCTTCGAGAATATTATAGCTGACGATGATGATGATCAATGGGTAAAAAAATAAAGAAGACATTATTTCACCTTGTGCTGCATGAGTGCATGCGTGCGTGTACGCATGTGCGTATGTGCGTGGGCATCAAATTTTCTGAATTATCTATCTATCTATCTATCTATCTATCTATCTATCT
The DNA here is from genome assembly GCF_016920785.2 of Ixodes scapularis. Classification (NCBI taxonomy): domain Eukaryota; kingdom Metazoa; phylum Arthropoda; class Arachnida; order Ixodida; family Ixodidae; genus Ixodes; species Ixodes scapularis. The sequence goes on along the minus strand of NW_024609857.1, from coordinate 143,871,796 downwards.
ATCTATCTATCTATCTATCTATCTATCTATCTATCTATCTATCTATCTATCTATCTATCATCTATCTATCATCTATCTATCTATATCTATCCATCTATCTATCTATCCATATATCCATCAATCTATCTATCCATCGATCTATCTATCCATCGATATATCTATCTCAGTTTCAATCAGTTTTTTTTTTCTTTCAAGGGGTACACACTCCTCGAAATGGTACACACTCCTCGAAATGGTACCTTGGTGCAAAAGGCGATCGTGTCGCCTGACTGGGCACCAAGGTCTATCTATCTATCTATCTATCTATCTATCTATCTATCTATCTATCTATCTATCTATCTATCTATCTATCTATCTATCTATCTATCTATCTATCTACCTATCTATCTATCTATCTATCTATCTATCTATCTATCTATCTATCTATCTATCTATCTATCTATCTATCTATCTATCTATCTATCTATCTATCTATATTCACTCCTACTCTATGTAACTGTTGTCTTTTTCACCCACATGTTTTACAAGATATGTTTAGATTCATAGTATTGCACATAGCTGACATTGAACAGCATCTGCTAGACAGCGGTTACCATGTAACTTCAGCAGGAAGAATCTAACAGATGTTTGTGAACATCTGCTTGATGCTTCTAGCAGATGCATATCTTCTAGAATCGCCTACATCTGCATTCCTGTGCAATACGAATAGAAATATTTATACGGCCTGACATTCTTCTACAAGGATGCCAATGGTAGCGACGAGGTCATTATTGTAGTCCTTGTATATTTTCATGTCTATGGCCGAGGTCCAATCTATTTGTTGTTTGTACACCTGGTGTTCCTTAACGCTACACCCATAGTTGGATTGTTTGTCGAAAGTATTGCTCGACACTTCTTTTCTCCCTACTCTCAAGCGAGTGTTCGGTAGGGTGTTTGGCACGGCTTCGATTTTCTCGTGACTCTTTCATTTTTCATGAGCGTACCTAATCTTTGGCTGGCGTTTCACTGTTAAATAGGCTAAGTAAATAAATAAAATCAAACGTTAAAAGGAACAACCCCCCTCCCCCCACCCAATCACACTCTCCCACCCCATTTTCGGTTAATAGCACGGAATCTGGGTGGGAAAAACCCCACATCCAGTCGAAGCCCTTAAAAGAAAGAATGCAACCGGAGAATAGGAAACCCCGCACACTCCCTTCGCCCCTGAGCTCACAGTGCGGTGGGAGCTACGTGTTCGACGGACCAATCAACCACCTGGCTTTCACCTTTAGCTTTCATCACCGGATTCCTCTCTCCGCGCGTATACATGGGCGGGAGCGTGGTCACGTGGCGTAAGCAATCACGTGATCACGTGGCCTGACTGGTCAAACGGGCAGGTAGCTTCCACCGCACTGTCAGCTTAGAGCTGGGGGAAGCATGCCCCTCCCATTACGCAGAGGGTTGAACGCACCCGCCAGCCGGGGGCGCAGCCCGAGGCATGACGCTAACTGTGGCCGCGAAATCAAGACCGGCCGGTTCACGATGAACTTGCGCGTCTCTTTTGCTTCAAAATAACGTGCCTAATAATGAAAAAAAAATACAGATAAAAGATTTGTAGCGTTCAGAGCGTACCCAAGATTTGATTTCGGGGATAGAGCAGCAAGCTTACGTCGGTAATTTGCAGACTATACGAAAACGAAGGAGGGGCATAAAAAAGAAGACAGGATACAGACGACACATGCTTTAGACGTGCAACAAAACGTTTAATGGTTTCCACTTGCTTCCCAAAGCTCGACAGGGGAGCGCCGAGGATAAAGGGGGAGAGGGTGGTAGGTGAGAGTAGATACTAAAGAAAAAAGAATTTAAGTAAAGTGACTGAGCATTAGGTAAATTAGTGACTTAGTAAAGTTCTAAATATTCGGCTCTGGGAAGTGTCCGAGTAGGGCTCTAAATACTCCAAAAAAGTCACTCGTTATATTAAAAATACTTCTCTAATTATGATATTTTATACAACTAAAAAACAAGATAATGTACAACCGTCATTATTAGTAAAAAAACAAAACAAAAAAAAAAGCCTCATTCACAGGCCTAACCGCTGTCCCTCGCAATTTGTGTTCGACAGCTTTCCCCTTTCGACGAAATCGCAGAGCGCCTGCAAAAACAATTAATTGAAGTTTGTTATTGTTTTAACCATCCCTTACCCGTAAGTGAGAGTAACTTTGTCACTTGCGAAAAGTATTTAAGTTGTTGTACCGAATACTCACTTTTGAAAGTATTTGCAACACACCAAGTCACTACCAAAAGTATTTAAAACACAGTAAATTAGTATGGTTTTTAAGCTATATGTACAAGTACTAAATTTCTGATACTTGGAATGAGATGTTTGCCCACCAGTTATGGTCTACGAAAAGCATCTAATTTTTGTTGGCGAGGTACCAATCTATTACCCAGGGTAGGCACTTAACTTCCATGAATATGCTCCTAAAGAAGAGAACTGCAGGTTTAAGGCCTAATCAGTGTTGTATGGAAAAAAAGTAAAAACTAATGGCACGACAAACGATCGCTTTCTGTGCGTTGCCAAGGTCTTGCGGCCTTTCGGTACTATGGCTTCGGTCATTTCTTTAGGTTATTTTTCAATTTGCAATTCATACTATCAACTTTTTATTTTAGATTTCCAGTTTATTTAAATAAACATTTTCCCGTGTCTCTATTTATAATTAATGTGCCGCTTGCCCCTCCTGAAGTGTCAAGTCCCGTTCTTGAGTACAGGCTTAACCAAAAGGCTTCTATAGTGTCTTCTGCGAGAAGCACCTGCAGAACTATCGGCACGACGAAAGCTGGAACATTTTAAAACAGTATCGAGATCGATAAGAAAATCGGGCTCAATACAACGTTACGCATAGCTTTATGCAAATAATCTAGTATAGCGCTTGTAACAATAATATACATAACCACTCGTGCAATGAAACTACTTACTCAGGAAGCGCGCTCACGCTCTGCTTCCCACCAAGTAACTACAACGAACTTCACAGCTATATTCCGCGACTTTAATAGTTTCGTGTTTTGACCACCAGACGTTGTGATAACATGGAGCGATCAATAATAGTCATCTAACATCTAGCTTGTGGAAGCTCTAACTGACAGCAGCACAAATCCGTCAAAATATGTAAAGCCGGTTATTTCGGACAGCACGAAAAATATAGAGCACATAGCGGGCAATATAAAGCCGAGGAGCGAAAGTAGGTCGCGGAATTTGCTTTTTGCTGTGGAATGCAGAGCTTGAGCGTGCGGCTTCACATTTGTGTGATCAAAGTTCGATCACACAAATGTGCACTGAAGCAACTGTGTTGTTAGAAATCCTTGATACGTGTTGCTGGCCTGCACTTCGACCTTGATACACTTCACGTCGTCGTCGTACGGGATTTGCCTTCACAGTATTTTCACTTCCTCCAATATCGCGGAAGTGAGCTACACGGGAAGGTGTTCGCGCGCTCGCGCACTATATTACCCAAGCATCGAGGAGAATGCAGGGATTGGTGTTCCCCGCGCCGCACCTGCTGGCCTCAGCAGTAGTAACTTTTCTAAAGCAAAAATCTAAAACAAATTGCATCTTGTACGCGCGTTCGTCAACGCTTTATTTTGGTCATTTACTTCGAATCTTTTATACGGGGAAGGCGTGCGCGTGTGGCGCACAGAACACCAATCCCTGCGTTCTCCTTGATGCTGGGGTAATACAGCAAATGGTCTATTCTGTGTATGGCCAATTCTCGCTTCCGAAATCCCACAGAAAGTTAACCCCGAGAATACAAGTTTCGTCGATCGCCACCAACTTCATTCAACGCCGTCGCGTGCTCCCTAAGAAAGAACCACCGAACCCGCAAAGCCATCGTGGCACCAAACGAACTGTCCCTAACATTTATATTTATATATTGCCGCGTGCATGACCGAGAAGGGACGCTTTCCCCTTTACCCCGCACCTCCACCAGAAATGTCGCGGTTGGAAAAGGCTCTACGAGCGTAAACTGAAAATAAAGGTTTAATCGGCGAACTTGTGCCGGAAACAAAAGAAGGAATGCTTCGAAACAGCAGCAGCGTACGACGCGGCGTTGGCGTGATAGCTGGCTGGGGCGAGGGAGAATGTGCCTCGTCGTAGGGAGCATCTGAGTGAGTCCGCAAAGCTCACGCTCGACTCCTCATCTATACTACACTCCGCCTCTCGAGCATTCGACCTAGAATGTTCGAGACAAGGCAAGGTCCCTTCTGGCCTCCTTATCTTTTACACTCGGGCTAAGAGTAAACACGAATCTTCTACATGTAAGGAAAAGCATTCCTTCTTGGTCATGCGCGCGGCAATATAACTTACCCGATGTTATGATTCATATCCTTCTCCTTCTCTATTTGGGGCCTTACTTTAAACTATTACAAGCAGGTACAAAACACACACACCTTTTGCATGCCAAAATAAAATAAAAAAAAATTGGGGTCTCAAGACGTTTATGGTAGAGTAAAAAAATTCATCTTTCATTAAAACGCACGTCACCTGCAAAATAAAAAAAAGCACCCGACGCTGCCTTGGTTTCGTGTTCTAAAGAGACGGTTTTTGTCGCTCTATTTTAGCAGGTCTCCATGCGTGTGATGATTTTGGTCAGACAGTATCCCGTATCGCACGCAAATACAATTCGTTTTTTTTATAAACCTAATGGGTCTTCTTAGGCTTGCTATGTTCCAGATATTTACAAAATCAGAATCATACCATTGTGTAAACGACTAAAACTGTTCAGTCGTTCCGTGTGCCTTTGTCGTGCGATTGTCGTCGGCAACGGGCATCTCGAGACTACTCGAGGACCGGAAGTTGTCGTCGCAAATATTTCAGAAACAGCCGACTCTGGGCCAACTTTTGTCGTGGTAAGTGCGAAATCCAGGCCCCCTGCATCTAACATTTTTCGACGTTTAAATCTCGGTAAAAACGACGTTTAATCTCAGTAATCTCGGTCGGTAAAAAAATCACGTCCGATTTTTTTACCGACCGTTCTTTTGGAGCGAAACCCAGTCCCGTGTATTCGTCCATTACAACGCCCCTAGCAACGGTTTGTTTGGGGCGGTGACGTCACACTTATAGATCTTTTCCGCAAGGGCGCCGCCATCTTGAATTGTCGTCACTTCCAGTATGGGCAAAAACATTGTTCTGCCGTCGCCACGCCAATAGAAGACATTTAGCAGAAAAGCATAACCGTCACACATTCTCATTTTGCCTCCCCTCTATTTTTTTTTTTTTTTACTATTTACAGGTTGAAGTGTTTTAATAATTTTTCGTCGCCCATACCGGACTCGCCGATTAGGTGGCTGGGGACGAGAGTACACGGAAAAGGTCTACTTGTATACACGTTTGCAAGTCCGGTCTCAGGGCGCCGCCATCTTCCTCAGTGGGGTGCGCTCTCGGGAGCGGCCATAATCCGATTACGACGCCTTAGCAAGGCTTCGTAATCGGATTATGACTGGTCCAAGCGCACCCCAGACAGGCAAGATGGCAGCGCCCTGAAGCCGGACTTGCAAACGTGTATATCGGGCCCCTTTCAAACGCTAACAAAGACCGACGGTATCTCCGCAAGCGTACAGCGAATGGACGGAAAAGCTTTCGCTTGCCGGCTGTGCGCGCTGAGCGTTGAAGTACCTGCGTTCGTGAGGCCTCGTCCGCGTGCATGCACACGTGTGCGCTTATATCTCTCTGTGCCTTGGCCCTTGTCCCAACTATAGCGACCAACAACGAACATTGCAAAAAGACGTGTCAAATACATCATGTTAGAAACCTTTCTGAAAATCAGCACTCCTGAGTCCTAACTAACCGCAAACCTTTTTTTTTTTTTTTTTAGGTCGTTTTTTGGCAAATTGTTTGGGTTGCCGAATAGCTTATCTTATTTCGACGGTGGAGAGACGCTATAGAGCTTGTGGCTCTGGTGAAGAGCCAATGCCATCTGCCGACTTTCTTATCTTTTGGATGACTTCCTATTTAATTCGCTTCCCCTAAACCGTTCTTTTTTTCAGTTGTTTTTTTACCGAGACAACCACACAGAAATCCTCAATCGATCCGACTCAATTTTGACTGAATACGCTATGAGTTATATCGTGAAAATATATATTTTGTTAGAGGAGGTCAGTTCACGCGTATGCTCTATTTTTTATTTACTTTTTATTTAACGGTATGTTTAGATTTTGTGATTGGTCCTTCGGTGTTCCTATCGGAACGATAATAAGACGTTCCGGACTCTCGCCCCGCCCTGCCTTTCTTAAAATGTCGGTGGCTACAGAGTAAGACCACAAACACCGAACTTCGTACGCCGACTAATCAGGATTAGCTTTTTTTTTTTTTTTTTGCTGGCACGAGCAGTCTTTTTAGAGCGCAGCTCTTAGGGGCCCGTTTCCGGCTTGAGCGGCGTCGGCGTAACCGCGCGGTGCATCATGGAAAATGTCCCATAATGCACCGCGCGAGCCCCCCACCGGGGTCACGTGACCTCGTGGGGGGCACGTGACCCCCCCGAGGTCACGTGACCCCGGTGCATCATGGGAAATGTCCCATAATGCACCGCGCGAGCCCCCCCACCGGGGTCACGTGACCTCGTGGGGGGCACGTGACCCCCCCCCCGAGGTCACGTGACCCCCCGAAGTCACGTGACTCCCCTGAGGTCACGTGACCCCCGCCGATGTCGCATGACCCCCCAATGACGTCATCGTCACTGATGACGTCACCGGCATCCACATCGTCATCGTCATCATCACTGATGACGTCATCATCACTGATGACGTCACCGGCATCCACATCGTCATCGTCATCATCACTGATGACGTCACCGGCATCCACATCGTCATCGTCATCATCACTGATGACGTCACCGGCATCCGCATCGTCATCGTCATCATCACTGATGACGTTACCGACATCCGCATCGTCATCGTCATCATCACTGATGACGTCATCAGTGACGTCACTAATGTCGTCACCGGCATCCACATCGTCATCGTCACTGATGACGTCACCGGCATCCGCATCGTCATCATCACTGATGACGTCACCGGCATCCGCATCGTCATCGTCATTATCACTGATGACGTTACCGACATCCGCATCGTCATCGTAATCATCACTGATGACGTCATCAGCGACGTCACTGATGACGTCACCGACATTCGCATCGTCATCGTCATCATCACTGGTGAAGTCATCAGTGACGTCACTAATGGCGTCATCGGTACCCGCATCGTCATCGTCACTGATGACGTCATCAGTGACGTCAGTGATGACATCATCGGCATTGGGGGTCACGTGACCCCCCCCCCTGGTTAGTTTAACCCCCCCCCCCCCCCAGTGCCCTTCCCTCCTCCTCCTCAAGAGCTGCGCTCTAATTCGGCGTTACAGGGAGTTGTAAACAGCTTTCACTTTTTTTAGTACACACTCCTCACAAATATATTTTCCGTAGCTTGTTTGTGACGCTGCAGCGTAGCGTCAATGACGTACGTACTAGCGGCGTTTGTTATCTGTTGGTGGCCCAGTGCGACAAGAGCACTGTACACAAAGCCTCTCTTCTACGCGCAACAGTGGCATTTCCCTGCAGTCAGGCACGTAGCCAGGGGGGGGCATGGGGCCCGGGCCTCCCCCCTCCCGAAATCTTCCATTTTGCTGGGACCTCCCTTCCCCCCTCCCCCTCATACAGTATTTTGTCATAAGAGGCCCCCCCCCCCCTCTCCCCCCCCTCTCCCCCCCCCCCCCCCCCCGAAACAAAATCCTGGCTACGTGCCTGCCTGCAGTGCAGTGGTATTAAAGCTTCCGAGTCGGAAAAACAACTCGATTCATTATAACAAAGAGCCATAGCTTCTAGCCCGTCACAAACAACCTGCTATTTACGAAACTCCATCTGCGAAAGGACGCTACTGAGACAGATCTAAAAGGGAAAGCAAAAACAAATCCGTACGTTGTTGGACTAACAGTCGTTGCCGTAGCACCTGTTAGCACTAAAAAAAAAGAAGTTGCGAAAATGGGAAGCGTGATAGCGGATTTGTTTTCGCTCGCTCATTTTTATCGAAAGCATATGGCGCCTAAATAAACGGCTGCGTACCAGTCGCGTGTACTATAGCCCTATTTCTAAACTAGCCAAGCATCAAGGAGAGTGCTGGGAATGGATGTCTACGCGCCGCACGTGCTGGCGTCTGCAACAGTAACTGTTCTAAAGCGAAAACCTAAATCGAATTGCCTCCCGCACGCGCGTTCGTCAACGCCTTATTTTGGTTACTTACTTCGAATCTTTTATACGGGGAAAGCGTGCGTGTGCGAAACGCAGACGTACATTCCCAGTATTCTCCTTGATACTTGGGTAATTTGGCGATACTGTCGAGACCGGTTATAACGAAGTCGGTTATAACGAAATAGTGGCTACAGCGAAGCGATCATGATTTCCCATTCCCTTCTGCACTTCGTTATAACCGAAGTCGGTTGTTACGAAATAGTGGCTACAGCGAAGCGATCACAATTTCCCATTCCCCTTTGCACTTCGTTATAACCGAAGACGGTTAAAACAAAATGGTGGCTACAGCGAAGCGATCACGATTTCCCTTTTCCTTATGCACTTTGTTATAACCGAAGTCGGTTATTACGAAATATTGGCTGCAGCGAAGCGATCACAACTTCCCATTCCCCTTTGCACTTCGTTATAACCGAAGTCGGTTAAAACGAAATGGTGGCTACAGCGAAGCGATCACGATTTCCCTTTTCCTTATGCACTTTGTTATAACCGAAGTCGGTTAAAACGGAATAGTGGCTACACTGAAGCGATCACGATCTCCCATTCCCTTTTGGACTTCGTTATAACCGAAGTCAGTTATAACGAAATAGCGGATATAGCGAAGGGATTTCCGATTCCCGTTGACTTCCTTATAACCGATCTCGACAGTAGGCCTACTGGGGAAAAAATAATGTGGTTAGATTTCCGAGTGCTTCCAACTGGCCGACCGGGGTCACGTGGTTTAGGGGCCGCGTTTGCAATTCGAGACTCCAGCAAAACGGACGCCACCAGGCGGGAAAACCGGGAACCAGCCGGTCCAGGTCGCTCCGCGCCCCTCCGCGTCTCTGGTCGCTTTCGCGGACACGTGTTGTCGGCGCGGTGGCGAACAATGTAATTTGACGAAGGTCCGAATATTTATTTTGCCTGAGTGTTCATTAGTGTGGTGAAGCCTCAGTAGATTGTTTCCTTCCACCACGTGTTTTCGATTTCTTGGATGGGAAGGAATCACGGAAAAACGTTTTGATTTCTTGTCTGTCTCGAATCACATTCAAAGTGACGACTACTTGGTAACTGATAAGTGGTTTCTTTATAAGGATGTAGAACAGTGGACTGAGGATGACAGACGAGGCATTTCACTGGAGGGAACACCAATGCTGCAGTCAAGTGAATGGGAAGGTTCGATAGCTGCTTTTCTTGAGTTTGGTTGTGTTCGATTAGCTTCAACTTTGAGCCACACACGCCGGTCGGTGCGTTTGCTATTCATCTTGGCTGCTTTTCGCCGAAAAATCCTCTGGACCACTCTGAAGGAGTTGGGCTGATTTCTCAATTATTTGATTCAGGAAAGCCTGCTCGCTGCAAATGAAGAATGAGGGAAATTATCTCTTTTCAAAAGGTGGGGGACGCGTCTCGCAACGTTAGAAGCTGTCATGGCATTATGATCTATCGCGCCTCCAATATTTCTATTATATCCCCGTCGAATTAAGCCAGCAGCAATATACGTCTACATTCCTCAGGTTGACCGGCCACAAAAATACTCATTTTTTCCGTTCAGGATTCGAAGTCAAGTTCAATGCCGAGAGGTTCTGCGTGAATCTTCAATGAAGACTCTCTTCAGTTTGTCCGCATTCATCTCCGTGCTACTGGTTAGAATCATTTGGCTAAGTTTAACTTAGTATCTCTCTGTCTGTCATATATACTTTTATTCAGCAGTTCACCTAATAGCTAATTAACTAAGGACATATTTCAAACCAAAGAATATACTAATATCGCTTTAGTGGGACGTAGTACGTAATATAATACATAACCCGCTCGTCAAAATGACTTCTCGATTGCTACTAAAACCTGAATTGAAATACGAGTATCAGCTGCTCAGTGGGGTGCCGTCGGGTTAACATGGTCCTTGGCTCAAGAAGCGCTCGCTTAATTTTCGTAATTTTCCTGCAGCCTGTATTGTCGACCGAGCAGACGACTGAAGCTGTTTCTTAAACGCGGATACGCACAAAAGCCCGATTTCGCGGGCAGATAAGTCGCATGGTCGAGGCATGCGAGTTGGCTGAAAATTACTGTCGATGGGAGAATTCTGCAGTCATTGCCGCTTTCCTTAGATGAGCAAAACTGAATAGTATATTACCGTCTCTCCAGAGCCCATAGTTTCGGTTTCGAACGAAATCTCCGAAACGAAAGTTTGACATGAAAAGAGCAAAAAACACTTGAAAAACAAAACTATGTTCTGCAAGTTTATGTGCACAGGCTACACTTAACCGTTTCAGCCCAAATACCTATAAAACTGGGCATTAAACAAAAGAAAATCTGCTAAATTGAACGCGCCACCTGTTCAGGCGGCACGGCCGAGCCGACGCGACCTGGACTCAGCCGCCATGTTTGTTTGGTGGTGGCGCCCCCTATAGGTCGCTGGAGTTGCGAATACAAGCTGCGAGGAGGAGCCGAAAGCGTCGATCGTCCGCAAGCGTTTCCATGCTTTGCTCAGCCCCGCTGTCCTCCTCTCCACGCGGCAACGCTCTCGTGCGCATGAGCAACCAATCTCCGCAACAGGTGTCGGACATTAAAGGTGCACGGACACAAAAATGCTTGCTCTTATTTCTTTGCTTAGATGTGTCTTCTATGTTGTGGCGCACCTTAGATACACTACTCTAGACTAGTGTTTCTGCGCAGCCGGCAGAAAAGTCAAGAAAACTAAGAACCCGCTTCCGTTCGCGGCAGTATGTTGCTTCCGTTCGCGGCAGTTACTTGATGCTGAATGTGAGCGGAGAACACTCGTTTACTACGTTGTATGTGTTAAAGCTTCTGCAACCACGTGCATTCCACACCATCAAGATCGCCGTTCTCAAAAAGGCTTGATCTGAGAAAGGGGGAGGGGGCAGGCGTAACGGGTGATGTTAGCAATGTTTCCCCTCGGCGCTTAGCGGCTCAGCATGTGTCCACGTGATTGGCGTACGCTCCTCCGCAGGGCGCTTCTTGGGAGCCGTCCGGCTGTTCCGCCGCTACCGTGGCTACCGCCATCTCCCGCGTCACAGCCGCCGTCGTCGTCTCACCGTTTGGGATTATTGTCTCTCGGAGTTTCGTTCACACTACGTGCGCAGACTGATGCCGCAGTTGTGAAGACGTTGGCGATTGTCGTAGACACAAAAACGGGATGTATGAGACTGGCACACGCCCGCCCCAACAGCAACCCACCCGCCCGCCCCAATCCGCGCGTCATTACGAAGTGGATCACGTGACATCTCGTACCATGCGATGGCCATGCATTTGGCGGCCCGAGGCCAATGTTGCCGGGCGGAGCCGAAGTTTCGGTTTCGATTTCTGCTTATGTTTACAATGAGGTTTAACACTATATATATCCCTTTTTTTCGCAAAGCCAATTACGTAGTGCCTTTCATTAGTGCTGTTTAATATGAAATCACTCATTATCCCGAAGTTTTCGGAATTGAGCGGAGTTGCCCTTTAACCAAACAAGCTCGATGATGATGAGTCCCTGACCCGGACCTAGCGCCACCGCGCTGCGGAAACAGCCTCGAGTAATTTTTTAATGGGTTAGCATTAGTGTCCACACGATAGGGTAAAGCTTGATTTATACGTTTTCTGAACATATTCTAAACTTATCAACCGTGGCGACATTTTGTAAAATTCGAATTGATTCTGTTATTCTTGTGTTTGGGAATAATGTTAAAAAATGAATCATGTAAATACTCCAAAACCCATTAAAACGACCGCAGTTTATTTTTTCCCATAACAATTATCCGAGCGAGAAAAGGTAGCAAGAACACAAATATCAGCAATATCACACCTGATATTTTCAACAAATACAATATTCATGTTACCTCTAAGCTGTATGAAACAACCCGTCTTCAAATGGACACTGAACACTCCAAATTATCTTGAAGTGCCTGGATTGAACACGTGCGTCACAGAATAAATTTTCCGCAAACAACTTCATAAAATTAAAAATTACGCTGCGAGACACATCTTGAGTAGTGCAAAAATCCGAAATTAACATTTATACCGAGAAATTAAATGCAAAATAGAGGTTACTTTCGGTTTCGTTCCAGAATTAAAACGTTCCTCCTGGCATAAATTAAACACCGCTTTTGTTTTCAGAATAAGGAGGTGACCCACGCTCATAACACCCTAGCTTCCTCGTATTAGCAGGAATGATTTGTGTCTCTCAGTGAAGCCAAAACAGTGGACAGGCTCAGCAATGGCATACTGGCACACATCTCCGACCCTCACTATAACCGCCATTTCCGAAAACGAGTGGCGCCTCCTATACTGAATTGGAGTCGCGAATAAGCCTGCAACAGGGGCGAACGAGGCAGAGGAGCGGAAGCAGTGCCTAGCTCGGCTGGCAGAAATGCGGTGCAAGAAGCGGCAAGCCAACGCGGGCCTGCGTGTGACAAAGGCTGATTCGAAGAGGGCTCGGCAAGCCCGCTTCGCCTAAAAAAAAAAAGAAAATTGAAAACAAAAAAATGAAAGCTGTTTACAACTCCCTGTAACGCCGGATTAGAGCGCAGCTCTTGAGGAGGAGGATGGAAGGGTACTGAGGGATAGGCGACTCCCTAAGGTCACGTGACCTCATGAGGGGCACGTGACATCAGGGGGTCACGTGACCTCAGGGGGGACACGTGACCTAAGGAGATCACGTGACCTCAGGGGGGTCACATGACCTCAGAGGTCACGTGGCATCAGAGAGTCACGTGACCTCAGGGGGTAACCCTCGTGACCCTCGTGAGGGTAACCGTCGTGACCCTCGTGAGGGTAACCCTAGTAACCCTTGTGAGGGTAACTCTCGTGACCTTCGTGAGAATAACTCTCATTTCGTGACCCTCGTGAGGGTAACCCTTTTGAGGGTAACTAACCCTCGTTACCCTCATGAGGGTTACGAGGGTTACCAGGGTTACTGTCACGAGGGTTACGAAAGTAACCCTCGTGATCCTCGACGCCGACGGCGACGCCGCTGAAGCTGGAAACGGGCGCCTAAGAGCTGCGCTCTAAGAAATAAAGGAAGATCCATTGTAGGTTTTTCAGGGAATGCGCTAGCATGACTTCGTGGAAATGCCACATACGTCCCCGTTGGGAAACGCTAACACAACAACTAACGCCAAAACGCGGCGAAACGCCGGCTGCGGCGTGCCGCCTTGCAGCAAGACCTGCTCCGCGGCTGCAGGATGTTTCTTCCGCGAAGCGAGTGGGCTCCGACGCTATTTTTTGCAAGCGTGCCGCGCGCAGTGAGCAAGAGGAGACCAATCAGAGGCACCGCATTCGGTGACGCACAATGCCATGGCAACGCTTTTCCAGCCGACTAAAGGCTGTTCCACATGCTGCGATTCTTGTTCGAAATCGGTGCGATTTCCAGTAAATATGCGATTAAAATCGCAGTTGCACTGTCGCAGCGACTCTGCGACTGGTTTCCACCAACTTAGTATTTTGTCGCAGAGTCGGTGCGATCACTTCATCGTCAACCAGCCGTTCATTAGCCAGCTTTCATCCGCGATAGTTGCGTATTCGAAAATAAATTAAAGCACCTTAAAACTTTTGGTTTAATGCTTAATTGCTAAACATTTCTAGTTACATATTGTATTCGTAAAAAATTTGTGTTTATTAAGACGTTTTTGATGTATTTTAGGCAAATTCAAACACGTCGCGTCCGTCTCCGAACAGTCGGCCGCGCCGATGGAAATCGCGCGGTTGTTGGAGCATGTGAAACCAAACATAGTGAGTGCACTCGCTGCGTCGGCTGTCGCACCAATTTTTTTCCGCAACAGTCGCTGCATGTGAAACAGGCTCGGGTGTTGTTTTGTCGAGTCGCCAGCCACTCGAGCTTCGCTCATTACAGTCGAGTGATAAAGAGGTTTCTTGAGACCGTGCGTCTTTTTTCTTTTCTTTACGACAAGGCTCATTTTGGATACACCAGGCCGGGCGTATACCCAAAATCTTCGTCTTTGAACCTTTCGCGCGCGGCGACGTCGCATCGTGAGGAGGTCGTCGTCTGGGTCAATCGTCAATAAAGAGGACGAGCGGAGACGCTGGAGCCGAAGGTCGAAGCGAAAAGCACAGAAAATCTTGCAGGCGCTCGCTAGCATCGAGAGAGCGCGAGATCTCGTGTGCTGTCACGGGAATGCCGCGGCGGCAAACCGCGGGTTGGTGTAGCCCTTGTACACGGGAAAGTGGCACGCCGGGCGCGGCGTTTCGCCGCGTTTTGCCGCTAGTGTAGCCGCACCTTGACGAAGTTAAAAAAGGGCAGCAAAAATAGAGGAAGCAAAAGACAAAGCAAAAAGAGAAAGCCAAGACAGAAAAGTGAAGGGGTCAGCGTTAACGTTTACCAAGGGTCACGCTAAGGCATTCCCTAAGGATCCAATCTCAGTCTCTCGCGACGAATAGAATGGCCGGAGGAGAGATTTGCGCGCCAAGAATCTCGGAGGCCGTGATGGGTCCAACAACACGAATTATTTGTTCCTGACGCAGCACTCGGCTCGCGTAGCCGAACGACGCCTCAACGCATGACTGGAGCTCGTGCTCCGTCAGCGACTGAACACGAGTTCAGAACTCACGTCGGGGCCAAACTGTGTTACGCGATTGAAGCATTCACTTCTCCTCCCCCCTCCCTCCCTCCCCCCCCCCCCCCCCCCCCCCTCTTTGAAACTTTTCTGCTCTTCGTCGTCTGCTCGTTCAAAGAAAAGCGACCCGTAGACTAAACTTTGACCCGGTGATTGCGATAAAAAGTAATCGCAGGCCTCAAAAGACTTAAGTAGGCTCGGTGTAAACAGTATAGATACAGGATTTTGATCATTGGTAACAGTGGCCATCACCGACTTAATTGTTATGCCTGATTCACTTGGTCTGTTCCCACTTCCGAATTTCGGTATCGACGTCAATCGTCTACACTTTTGCAGCACGAGTGACGTCGCGACCGAAAATAGCTAGAAGAATCTCATCATGGTTTTGGCGTCCATTCTGCGGCGTTCGTGCGAATGAATCGCCGCACGTCAAATTATTTACGCAAAGTATAGCAGCGTAACGATCCTCGATAATATCGCTCAGGCGACTAATGTGGTAAGACATTGCTATGAGGACGTAGAATCGACAATTCCAACGCGAAACAGAGTATGCAGGCTCACACAGACGCCGACAACGGGACATTCCAATGGTTTGTTGATACGGGACGCGGTGCTTCTTGCCCACACACCATTGCGCATGCGTTCGAACTGTCGTCTGCTCTTTCAAACTTGTCTGCTTTTTGTCGTCAGCTCGTTCAAACGACAGCGTTCCGTAAACCACACGTTGACCTAGTAATTGCGATAAAAAGGAAGTGCAGGCCTAAAAACACTTTTAAGTTTGAAGCCTTTGTTTGGGGTAAGTAGGCTAAGTCTAAACAGTAGATAAAAGGAGATGTTGATCATTGTTACCAGTGGCCATCACCGACTTGTAATGCCCGATTCTACTTGCGATTTTCAGTATCGACGTCCAACACCTCAGGTATACGGTTTACACTTTTGCAGCCCGAGCGACATCGCGAATGAAAATAGCGAGCAGAATCTCATCGTGTGGGTCAGGCTTTAGCGCCCATTCTGCGGCGTCCACGTGAAATTTAGCGTGACACGTCACATTATTAACGCGAAGTTTTGCGGTGTAACGAGCCTCGTTAATTTTGCTAAAGTCGCTCAAGTAGTCAGACATTGTTAGGAGGACATAGAATCAACAATTCGAACGCGAAAGAGAGTACGGGGACTCACACCGACGCCGACAACAACGCATTTCAATGATTTGTTTATGAGCGGTGGCGAGCTTCTTGCCCACCCTCCATCGCGTATAAGAACTTTAGTCGCCGGTAGCGTCCGCTAGGGGCGCTCCGGTTTGTTTGTAAACATGAGTTGGTGTATACTACACCACTTATAGTTTATGAAATCGCAAACAGGTTGAATCCTCTACGGCAAACGCTGAGCAGCTTTGTATGCGAAGTTACATTCTTAGACAGAGAATAAATTAAAGACGAAGAATCGTCGGCTGTCGGTACATCTTTCCCGCATTACATGTGCTCTTCGATTTGCACGTTTTTTTATACGCAAGTTCGAGCGATGTTCAGACAATAGAGAGTTTTAGTATACCGTTTTCATCTTCCGCTCCGCTCTGAGGGTGCCAAACTGCGCATGCGCGGCCCGCTTCGCCGGAAAGGAAAGCGGAGGTCCAAAAACGCGTTTTAGTAGAGCGTTTTTCTTCAGCGTAAGAGCGTTTTGAGCGGGTTCGAAAAATTTGCTTGCGTAGCCCCGCAAGTGGACGTTTATAGTACTAGTAAGACAAAAAAACCTAAGCGTTAACACCAAAAGAGTAAAAGGGAGCGTGATTGTAGAGGTAGTAAAAACGAAGGCGACAATATTGAGCACAAAAGAGTAGGCACACACCTGAAGAAATATTAAGCTATAAAATATAAATATAATCGTTCCACCTTGTGTGCGAGTGAAGCCGAAGGTATAAGCATGAGCATGTTGCTCTAAACAGTGCTTGGACTGCACGAGCGCGCGTGCTTATCAAGGACGCTGAAAGGCCGGCACTCGCTCTTGTAGCTTCTACTCCACTCGAATTAAAACTGAAACAGATTTACTTATTCGAAGTAGAAAAATAAGAGAAAAGGACGAAGTTTGCGCATTGGGGGTAGATCCCTTTGCGTAGTACGAGTACAGTGTTGCTCAAGGCTAGCAAGGCAACTGCACGATGAATCCCCGCTGTTCTCAAGGAAGGAGACTTCTACTAACGAGATTAAGATGGCGAGACATCGAATCTATGATTCGTATCCCTCGTGCCATCAAGCGCCGAAGCATCCTTTCCGAACGCGGTTTGCTGGATATTTCCAACGTAGAAAAGAAACCCTTTAGGAAGCTATCCTGCTTAAAGAAGGACCTGGCTGTTCTGCATGCGGGCCTCCAAATACCAGCACCCGACAGATCGGCGCAGGGTGTTGCCAATCTGGCGAGACGCTTTGCATGGTTCTTCCTCGACTGGCCTATCCCAACCGTCTGTTCGTACTTGGATGAGCGTTTGGACGGAACTTGTCGGTGTTCTTCAGTTCTGTGAACCTCATCGTGGGTCACATCAACGAGAGGTTCGGCCACCTGCTCGCTGACATGAACAAACATAGGTGGTTGACCCTGGCGAAACTAGAGCTGTGCTCACAGGTGAGACCCTGCATGGTTTGTGTAAATTTCGCGTTTCCATTGTTTCTAGCACAGCTGCTCTGTCTGGTGAAAAGTTACTTTTTTCTATACGCCAAAGGTGTACATGGGCAGTGTCAGGACAAGTCACGACGAGCGCGTTCGTAATCTATGAGTATTAGTAGGCCACTTTTATGAGCCGTCTTTGCTCTACTTTACGCTCTGCGAGAAGCATCGTCCCCACCGCGCATGCGTGGCCCGCTCTGAGTTGGAGCGTAAAGTTAGCGGAGTGAACGTGCGCTCCGCTTCACAAGTTGTAGAGCGGACTGCCCTCAGCGTCCTTAGCGTGATCGCTTAGATCTCAAGATGGCTGCACTTACTCAATACGCGTCGATGTTTTTGACCGTGACCTCAGCTTGAAAGAGGTCGAATCAAGAAGTAAAGCGTACGCCCCGCGCGTAAAAAGTAAACCATTCGATTTGAGTTCTATGTAACACAAAACAGCATAATCAAACGAAGTGAACGAGTATCACTTTGCAACCAGCACGGCGTCGGTAAAGTCGTCGCGTTTTGTGGACGGCCTATGCTATGCAGTCAGATGTACGGGTGCGCGTGCTTGAACGACGATTATATCTGTGCATGCGCCCTCCTGTCGAAAATGCCACTGAAAGCTGACCACGAGTATAGCACTCGCAAGCTGCACCAAAGAAACCATTCCTCTCAGTTTTATTTATTCACACTCGCTCGCAACTTTGGAATTGTTTAACTTTCCTCAAGAAATGTTTGCGTTGGATTTCCTTGGTAGATTTAGAAAATAATAGAAACTTGAATGCAGCCTTTTTAAAAGTGCAACCCATGGTGCCGCTAGTCTTCGAGGCCGCCTTATTTTGGCCATGTGTCTAGGGGGCAAGAGAGCTACGTCATTGTTTGTCGGGGATGCGAGTCTAAATGTATTAGACACGAATGCTGCGTCAATACTGAATATGAAATGGGTTCTAGTCACAAGTCTCGCACTAAAAGCGATGCCCAAAATATGGCGGCCGAATATGTTACCTGGTGGTGTTTTGAAAAGAGTTACCAATATCGGTCGAAAGAATATTGGACGTCAATTTTTTGTCTGATGAAAACCAGACAGGCATAAACAATGCAAAATTTAGCAAACACAACCCTGGACTTCTAAGCAATAGTGGTAGATTAGAACAGTTTTCAGAAGTTTCGTTTTGAATTCCGGCGTAGCGGGCCTCGCATGCACAGTTTGACGGCCTCAAACCTTAGCAGAATTAAGAAACAACTATATATATATATTAATTTACGATACCCAGTTTTTTACAACCCCACAATGGAAATACGCTTTATCTTAGAGGAGTAACAAGTCCCATATCACATGTTTTGGTAGTGTTTAAATACTGCCGTGTTGTAAGAGTGTTTTTCTTTGTCTTTTTTATTAGGCCGTCAAGGACAAGGGAACGTCAAGGACAAGGGTTTTGTTGACCGCACAGCATGCCCATAAGCCGTCCATCAAAAAAATTAGAAGACCACAAGAGGGTGCTCGTCGTGAAGCACCAGGCAGTGATGTGCGCAGACGGCATAATTTGACGGCTGGACGAAACCTACAAAGACCATGGGCATTTCTTTGTTTGTTTAATATTAGAATGCATAAAATTATCACAGTAAATCATGTTCAAGCTTTTGTACTGAGCGAAATACCTGTCCAACTAGGCTGAAAGGCATCTAGAAATATTTTAATAAAAAAACGTTTACTAACGACTCCCATTTTACTTCTCAGATGTGCGTGTGAATACTGCATCTAACCAAATTACAGTGTTACTGTTAAATTCAGCATTGTTAGAGTAGACTATGTTGCGTGGCCTTCTATTACAAGAAAAGACCGTAGCACAAGTGAGGCAGAAACTGGGCAGGAGCTTAAGCTGAAAAACGCACTTTCATAAACACACAAAATAAATAAAAAGAAGTGTATAGTGAAGCAGAATGGTTTCATGTCACCCCCCAAGGCAGATACATACACTGCGCTCCACTGTTAATACGAATACCAAAAAAATCGCTTTTATTTGCAGTTTGTTTCTTTGACAGCTATTGAAAAAGCTGAAAATTTGTCGCTCAGATTGGTGCCCCAAACGAGCGCTTTATTCCACACCAATAGGCAAATGTCAGCCCCTCGAATTTAAGGTGAAAAATGAAAACAGGATATTGAATGTTCCCGCTAACAGTGTCGCGCAGTGTACATAAACACCAAGGCACCATATCACAAACCGAAGCATACGAAGAAGAAAAGACTCATTTCATTGGGGAAAAAAAAAAGTAGAGATATAACTGGAGCACTCGCTTTCGCTAATTTTCACTGTCTTGCTGCCTGAAGTAACCAAACAAAATATCTGTCCGTTTGCCGACTGCTTTAGTCTTTGGTCTTTAACCTTTAATTTTTGGCTCTGGAGAGTTTCGGCACCGCGGAAAGCAGCAGCCCGTACCACCGAGGCCCGCGGTGCCGCGTCTAGGGAACATGGTAATGTGATGAGTATATACGTGCAAGATGAAGACGACATGGGTTGTTGGTATTGGGGAGGGTGGCAGTCCGATTCGCAGAAGTCCAGACTTCGTGGAGGCGGGTTGGGCGGGTGAGCAGCGAGCTATGAGGATCTTGCACGCCGTTTAATCAGTTCATGAAGGAGCACCAGGAACATAATGGCGCTATTGCTCACTGGGGTCCACTGGGGTCAAATAATCATGCTGCAAGGAGGTAGTCCAGCCGAAGTAGAAGCTGCCGCCTCCGAGGAACCGAGGCCCAGGGCTCAGATTGAGACACCGCCGTCGCCCGGTGTGTCATCCTCTCAACGTCGTCGTCGTCATCTCGCATAGAAAAATCGAGCCCGCTGGCTTAGACAAGGCAGCACCTGTTCCCACCGTTCAGGAGCCGTAAAAGGATTGCGGCCAGCGATTTCTCGAAGCAGCCAGAGGTTCTTGACTACCGTGAAACGTTTTCTGGGGGACGCCTTTTCAAACAAAGTCTGCGCAGCTTCTTAGTGCAGCGAGGTTCATAAGGGTCAAGCGCGCTCCCAAGCATGATTTCAAATAGCGAGCACCCACCTTTCTTACTTCTCAAAATGGCGACGATAGCGGAGCTGACGCTCCACGCTCAAATCCCAGAGCGGGTCGCGCATGCGCGATGGCGACTCCGCTTTCCATAGAGCGGAGCGGGAAACCGAAAACGGTCTACTAAAACTCTCTATTAAGCGCGATTATGTTACTTGCGCTTATCGGGAGATGGCGCCACAAGTTGAAGAGAGGGTCCACCTCAAACCAAGGGGGACGCCTCCTGCGATGATCGTTCACTAATGCGCATGCGCAGCGTTCTCGCATGGCGAGGAGAAAAGCAGGCGGAGGCGTTTGCAGACGAACAACACGTTCGTCACCTCCTCGCAGCTCGTACTTCAAAGGCGGCCCATAGACCAGGTGACCATGATCGAGCGGTTTGAAACTCTACGTGAGAAATGGGCTCCCCATAACCTGAAGTAACGTCGCGAACTAATCGCTAACTCTGTCGTCTGGGAACGCGTCCGCCGTTGACTTTGGCAATTTTGTTAGACTCACGTTTTACTGGAAAAGAAGTACGCCTTTACCTTTTGCGAGGTAATATCGGCATACGACAAAAGTTCAAGATTTCGATGTGCAGGTGCCGATTTTCCGGCCCCTTTTACAGCGGAAACACTGCGGCCATCCTATACTGTAGCCATTGCAAAATATTAACAAACAAAAAAAGAATATAAAAAGGCCCCAAAATGAGTTCGAATTATGTGCTATTCGTATGCATTTTTTTTAAACAAAAATCTTCCCAAAACAATTAACATTTTATTTGTTTTAGTGGGTGATACACTGAGAGTACACTATTAGTTCCATTATTATTTATAGAATTTGTAATAGCAACCGTCTACCAACCTATACAGACTTTTCTCTTTTATCATTTTCGTCCTCAATGTCAAACTTTACAAAAATTAAAAAGAAAGTTTAAATGGCATTTTAGACGGCAGCAAGTCTGGATGAGAGCGTTAAGCGAGCTCGCGTATTTTACGCGCTGCTGAACGCCAAGGGGAAGGCTTCGTGCGATCGCGTAAAAACGTAAAGCAATGAAAACCCACTTCAAAACCCAGGGCTCGCTCGAAAGTGGTCCTTAATATGCCGGCAGCAAACATGAATTCAGCGACCCGGCCCATTTGAATGTCCGCGTAGCTTCTCCCGTAAGGAAGTCCTCGAAAGTCAAACGGGTCAAGGAGAAAGAAAGTGCAGCAATTCACGCGGATCGAAGACCTCGGAGCATTGGCTCGTTTTTCTTCCTCATTTCAAACGGCAAACTCCATCCACTATATATACTGCCGCGGACAGCTAAAAACGCGGTCGCCGACCGGGAGCGACTGAGGTAACGGATCCTGGTAAAATAGCGCCAAAACGCACCCCCCCCCCCCCCTTATGGTCGCCATTTTGGTTCATAAAATCAGCAGTTTCTCCTGACCTCGCCATTCTTGGCGAGCCAATCCGAATTTCCGGTGACAGGTTGCTTTGTCGAGCCGTTTCTTCAGAACCAAGGTCTTGTTATCTCCATACCGGCGAAGCAAGCGCCCGTCTTCGCACAGCGCCACCCCATGCGGTGTCAGTGATTGGCGGCACTGAAAAATAATTTTTCTGTCTCGAAATACGCAAGAATAGTACCGTTATAAGATGTATCTGTATGCGTGGGGATTAACACGCGCCCCCGTTATTTGCTACAATGTCGATTCGTTCAAATGACCGTTGTTCGCTAAAACGTCATTCGCTCATGTGATATGGACCAGACCTGAAATGGTTCAATATTCGCTTTATTCTATAGGTGGTATTCACTGAGCCTGCAGGTTCGATTTTGCCAGGGAGCGCCACCGTCGATCCGCCATCTTCGAGGTCTCGGTTTGACTGGCTTGGGTACGCTACTCGGTCGTCCGCTGCTAGTGTGTGCTGATTTCATATCGTTGAAGCTTCGTTGAACAGAAGAGAGAAGAAAAGTTGGTCTCGGGGGCGGGCCGTTTTCCTTGTTATTGCCGCCGAGTACCGTGTGTAAAGGCTGAACCGCATGTAAGCAATTTGGCGAGCGACGGGACGATATGAGCGACAGCGACGAGACAAGCGACGACGACCCGCTTCGCTGTCGCTCGTTCACTCGCGCGACGTGGCAAACCGCATGAAAGCGACGGGAGCAAGCGACCAAGGCGATAAGCGACCCTTTCTAGAAATCCAAAAACCGAGAGACGCGACGACCGACAGCGAGAAATCTACGTCGCTCCTCGCCGACTCCCGTCGCTGTCGCCATCGCTCGCTAAATCGCTTACATGCGGTTCACCCTTCACTGTCACTCGTCGCGTAGCTCGGTTTTGGGATTTCTAGAAAACTTAGCGCTCATCGCCTTGGTCGTGTGCTCCCGTCGCTTTCATGCGGTTTGCCTCGTCGCGCGAGTGACCGAGCGGCAGCGAAGCGGGTCGCCGTCGCTTGTCTTCCCGCTCGCCAAATCGCTTACATGCGGTTTTTAAATCGCTTGGGCTAATGAAAAATGCGCCGCATTTTTCATAAGCCGCGCACTCTGTGAGCCGCACGGTATGTTTCTGCACAGGAACGAACACCGAAGGAACGACGTATGTACGACACAGCGGCGATGGAGCAACACGGTTACACCGCCGTAGTACAGAAAATCCGCTAGAGAAAAACAATAAAGAAACTAGCAAAACAAAACAAAGAGTAATCACACCGTGCTACAAAAGCACCAAAGTAGAAAAATTAGTTCTTGCAAGAGCTACCGCCGTTGGAACGGCGGGCGACACGGAGCGCTTCATGGAGCCGAGGGAGCAACGCGGCCGCGGTAAACGAGTCCGATAGCGACAAAAACGAACTAAAACACACAAAAAATACTCCCAAGGTGCTTCGAAAGCACCAAAGTATAAGAATAAACCCTAGTTTCCGTCAAAAAAACCCTTTAAAGTTGTAAAATACTGCTAAACCACGCTCAAAAGGTGCGGCCAGATGGCATTCGCGATAGCAATTGAGAGACCTTGAAGATGGCGACCGTGGTGGGCGATGCCAGTGAACCTAGCGAGTGACGTCAAGTGAATGTCACCTATATCAGACAAAAAGAAGAAAAAAAAATAATATTAAAGACAGTTTTGGGGCAATTCACACGGAGGTTGAAACAGTGTTTCTAAGAATGCAGCGATATAACATTATTGTTCGCAAAATAAATAAGTATATGTGCTGTAGTCTACAACTTGTGACAGCGCACTTTCAATCAATTCACTGTAACTTTTTTTTTTTTTTGAGAGTGAATTGTAGCTGTGAAAGGAAATCTCGAAAAAGAAGACTTGGGCTGTAACGAAACTAGGTTACAAATGCAGCCGCGCGCCAACAAATATATCCAGTTACATTTACACCTGCTCAAAAAAAAAAAAAAATAATAATAAAGGTAGCAAAATTAAATTTCAAATGGCTTTACGTTTTTCGGTCTTTCGGAAAACACGTTTTAAATTGAATGAACCACGACATGTAGCCTGGTCCACTGCGTTCATTGTCGTTTCTGTCTTCATATAACTTTGGACCTCTGCCAGCGGCACGTCTCAAGGTACTCACTATGCCAAGGTGGCAAGAAATACGTATCGTTCGTTAAATACTTCCCACCCTTGAATTGTTGCCGTAGTCGCCCGGCTAGCTCAGTCGGTAGAGCACGAGACTCTTAATCTCGGGGTCGTGGGTTCGAGCCCCACGTTGGGCGGGTAGTTCTTTTTCTTTTGCCTCCTCCAACATAAAATTTGCCGGCAGCTTTGAAACGACACGCATCTCACTTCCAACGTCATTGTGAGCCGTGTTCAGTTTGTGCTACTCCATACTTACGATCAAAACTAACCCATCTAAAAAGCTTTTCTTCTTTTTCTCTCTCTCTCTCTCTCTCTCTCTTTTTTTTTTTTTTTTTCTACGAGGAGCACGAGGTGGTAAAGCCTGTTCAGCAGCTGTTTGTATCTCGTGCGGCATCCATCACAGAAGTGATCCTGCCTCCGTTGGCTTGAAGTGTGGAACTTTCCAGAATGGAAAAGGCAGAGCTTAGGAATTACCAGAGCATTAAGGTTACTCAAATGGAGGTTACTCAGGAATTATCAGAGCATGGAGGTTACTCAGGAATTATCAGAGCATGGAGGCTACTCAAAACTCTCATGTCATATATAAGGAAATACCTGAGCTCCCAGCACTTGCATACAGCTCGGGGAGGTAACTTTATTTCCAAGGAAATGAAACTCTTCAGAAGTTCTAAGCTCCAGTTCTTGGTATCAAGACCTGATGTAACTTCACTAGAAGTTATGTTAATGAAATTGCATCCGATCGCCTGCAAGATCAGTTTTGGACCGAACCTTCCTTCTCCGTATGGCCACAAAAAAAGAACCACCGCATTATTATCAGGCGACGACTCCGGGAACTTACTTGACTGGCTCATGCTTCACGCACCTGATGGACAAGTATTTTTTACGCGCTCGGGCGTGGTATTGCGGACCTCACCGATCCCACGCTATCGCTCGCTCTGCCACAGAGGCGGCTATGCAAAAACTCTAACTATTTATAGGGAGCCTTCATGTGCGCTTTGCTAGGGTGATGCCACCCTTTGTAATATTGCTCGCCGACAATCCAGCAGCCATTTTGGTTCTCGGCGATAATCCGTGGGGTTTATAACCCTCCCAGAAACAAGCACCTTATCTCGCAAGTTCGGAGCAGCGTCGTGGAACCCACGGAGGCAGGATTAGCATTTCCCCCCTCGGATGGGAGGACCGATGGACACAAAGGCCACTTTCCGGCGAACGGGGAAACCATGAGAGGAACAAAATGGCGGTGGAAGAGGGTGTGGGAAAGGGAAACAGGCAGTTGGCATCACCCTATGCGAAGCGCACATGAAGGCATCTTAACTCTAACTAGTTAAAAAAAAAAAAAAGAATTAATGTTTTTGTCTGAAAGCTTTCGAAAGTGTTCTTTATTTTTTGAATACTGGGCCCTTAACCCGACTTTTTTTTTTCATATCGATTATTCCTATCAGCGAGTTTATCTATCGTTCTTGGCACTTACGTTTCGAGAAAGCAGCGTACGGCAACGTGATAAGGTTTTATCTCACTACTGACATTTCCTTGGAGGACGTACACGTGGAACACCGAATGGCGATGACAGCCACAAAAGTTGCTGCTACGAAGTAATTTAGTTACAGGTTACTCGGGCCAACGTGTAATTCAGTTGCACTTTGAAAAATCTTTCTACAAGTTTCACCTACTCAAGTTACTTAAAAAATAACTCAGTTAAAGGTTCTAACTACACTCGCTAATCTCCCCACAATCTTAATTTACTTTCTCTCTCTTTCAATCTCTAATTACTATCGAAATATATGATGTCGAGATGTGCTGCGGCTGACCACCAACTGCTTGTTGGCCAACGAAGAAAAGATGCGATCAGTTCGGTGATCTCCTCACAACAGTGTGCTCAGAAGTGGCAACACATAGCATCGATGTTGAGACGAAGTCATTCTTAATCTGTGTATTGGTCAGCATAATTTTGATCAGTATAACTAAAACGGGGAAGTTATCACAGTTACTGAAATATCTTTGTGTACTTTAGAATCCATTTGGTTACCTAAACTGTGCTACATTAACTTCGATTAGTTTAATATTTTTTTAGCTCCGCAAATGGCCTTGGGTGCATCTGGCACGCTCCTTGTGACAGTTCACAATCATGGCGATTGTGTGAAATATATGTGTCCCTTGCCCCGGCGCAGACATGCGCGCGATACCTTTCATCCCACGAATGTCCAATTTCACGACTCAATCATTCTACGTGGCTCACTGCGCAATAAAAAAAGAAAAAAGGCGAGCATGTCTATTCCCTTTTTAAAGCACTCTGGAATCTATAGTCGGTGACAGGTTAATAAGGAGTTCGGAGGAAGCTCTCCCCACCTCTTTTCACTTTAGCAGAGCGAACGCTAGAGAGGAGGTCGCCTCCTTTCCACTGATTCCTCTACCGAAGTCGAAAGAGGTGGGTAAAGTTTCCCCTGAACTCTTAACCCACCACCTAATATAGTAATTACAGTAAGGGTGCAGCATTTATCAGCTTTACGAAGCTTCCCAAAAAGTATATTTCTTTGGACGCAAGACCGCCATCAACGTTTGGATTTTGTGGATGCGAAATGAATGCATCTTGACTTCAATATTCCCTAAAATATAAAACTATTTTTTTACTTCATGCGTACAGTTAATTGCACACAAGTGAGAGTTTTTTTTTTTATGTAATTTGCCTACGATGCCGTGCTCATCGCATTAATTATCAAAAACGTATTTCAGTCAATGACGATGTTCTACAATTTCATTTTCGAAGTGAGAGCTGTAAAAAAAAAATTGTCTGCCTGTAATTGCACCATTGAACGGTATAACCAACGAAGAATAAATAAATGGGGTCTAATATGACCACAAAAGGAAATTTTGATTTAAAAGCGAATCAACAAAGGAAAACAGGGAGGCAGCGAAACTACTAAATCGGGTACGAGCTTGTGTTTTTTCAGCGGTCATTTATCGAGTATAACGTAGCGTTCGTTAAATACTTCCCGCCCTGGAAAGTTCCCATCGTCGCCCGGCTAGCTGATTTCAATTTCAAACGTGGTAGCGTGCGCACGTGAAATGGAACGCTGCGCTGTGAGCTCGATGACGGCGGCTCCGAGCCGTGGTGATGCCGTACGCGGCGATGTTCCAAATGACTACGCAGTGATGCACCTACCCTGCCGACAGGAGAAGCCATGAAATGCAGCCTTGTGCTGCATGCTGATACCCGGGGGCGGCCGTACCGTGCTGAAGACTTCGTATGGCCTCTGAACCAGGTGGCAGTTCGGGACGACGTAGCAGGACTTGGCGCGTTTCAAATGGGCACGCCTGGCTGGTGAAGCTGCACACCACCTCCGCCAAAGAGAAGCTTCTGCGAGAGGGGACCATGCTGGTGAAGGGGCGACCATGCCTGATCATTGATCCAGAAAAACGAGAGCTGAAGGTAAAAGTCCACTGGGTGGCTTTCGACGTATATGCAGACGCCCTTCGACGGACCTTCGAGCCATACGGGGAGGTCAAGGATGTTACCCGCGAGAAGTGGAGAATCGAGGTCCTGGCAGACATGGAATCCACTACCGTCGACGTACGCATGGTGCTCCGTCAGGACTTAACACCGAAGTCCCTGCCGCATCAGCTCCGCCTTTACGGAGGCACGCTGCTGGTTGTTGTCCCCGCGGACGCGCACCGGTGTGCCTCCGCTGTCGACGCACGAGAGACATAGGGCGCGACTGTAAAGTACCGAGGTGCGTGGAGTGTCGAGCCTTCGGGCATTAGGCCTCGGATTGCGTACGGTCGTACAATCGAGCTGCTGCCAGCAAGACCACCGACAGCCAGGACAGAAACCTCGTAATGGATGAGGAAGAGGCCGAGGCGGCGGCGACTCCAACCGCGAGGATTTCTTCGCAAGACCCTCAAGCGTCCGGTGAGCAGCAACGCGCGCTGTTAGCGATGCCAGAAGGCCAGGTCTCCGCCGTAGCACTGACGGCAGAGAGCACTGTTGGTGAAAATAAGGCTAACGCGAAGAACACCAGTGAGACGACACCGGCAGCAAAGGACGCGACTGACGCACTGGACGCTGGAGATGGTACAGCAATGAACTCCGCGACTGAGGCGGTCAAGCAGCGGCTCAGCGACGCAGAGCAAAGAACCGACCAGACGCTGCAGCAGACTGGGGGTCCCTGGTTCGTATAGTGACGAGCATGAGGGGACGACGCGCTCGCCGCAGTCGTTCTTCGTCTCTTCCCAGGTAGAGCGAGAGCGGCACACTTCCGGTTAAAACATGGCTGGACGAAGAGGACATATTTGATCCCTGTACTGTGAACTGTATCTTGGGCAAAAGGCACGAGTCAATATAGCATGTGTTTTTTAGATTGTTGGGACGCGGTGTTCTACTGGGATGTACTGCAGCGAACTCTGAAAAAGGAACTTCTTTTGAGTGCACACAGGATACGCTTTCTGCCTCTTGTTCCAACCGACTCTGTACCGTATGATTTACTTATGGTTATTGGCTTACACAGTATCTGGAAGAGCCGCATGGCAGTGCGGCATGCTGATGGAGATGCTCGACCAGTATGTCACTATTTTACTCAGAGCATTAGTCAGATCAGAGAAGTGTATAAGGTTTTGGGAGATGGGCCTGATTGGTTGCCAGTCCTAGACGGACTGGTCACATTAAGATCATGTTAATCAGTCTGCGTCAGTCGTAAGTCAGCTTGGCCCTTTTTATAAGTGCTTCTGAAGGTGTATTGCGAAAATAAAAAAAATTACCGCATCACCACGTGGTGAACGATTTTGATTGGGGCGAAGCTCTGGTGGTGCTGATGGTACTGATTTTGTTCATAGGTAGTGCTCATGGTGCATACGCATTTGAACTTTTGACCGCAGCGCCCCCTGGTCTATTAACGTTGAGCCAATGCATGCAAAGTTCAACGCGATTTTATACGCATTTGACCGCAGCGCCCTCTCCTGTATAGACGTTGAGCGGCTACATGCAACGTTTCATCCACGACATCCCCAGCTCTTAAGTTACTACCACATCTCAGAGCCCCCTACTCGTCCCGCAGTCGTGGCCAAGTGGTTAAGGCGATGTACTAGAAATCCATTGGGGTCTCCCCGCACAGGTTCGAATCCTGTCGACTGCGCAAACATTTTTTTTTCTTTTTTTAAGAAAACAGATGGGATAATGATCGATGTGAGTACGGACGCCGGACGGACAAGGCTAGACCCTAAGGAGCTTCGCTCCTAATAATGCCTGGCAAAAAAAAAAAAAAAAAAAAGAGAACGTTGCTAGGTTCGCTTAGTCGGTAGAGCACGAGACTCTTAAGGCGCGTTCACACTCTTGCAACCGAGTACGACCGAGAAAGACTTCTTGGGACCGGATGCACTGAGCGGAGCTGGTCCTAAGAGATCGCAAGAGGCTTAAAAACCGGTTTGGTCTCTCTCGGTCGCACTCGGTCGCAAGAGTGTGAACGGGCCTTTAATCTAGGGGTCGTGGGTTCGAGCCCCACGATGGGCGGATCTTTTTGTTTTGCCTCTTTCGACATGATAAACTCTACCGGGCAGCTTTGAAATTACACAGATGTTACTTCCATCGTCATTCGGAGGCTTCTTCAGTTGTACTGCTCAACACTTCTGGTCAAAACTAAAACATCTAAAAAACTATTTTTTTTTTATTTTTTTTTTGCGAGGAGCACGGAATGTAAAAGTTTGCTCGGGAGACGTATGCATCTAGTGTGGTATCCATCACAGAATTGATCCAGGCTCCGTCGGCTTGATGTGTGGAGCTTTCCAAAATGAAAAAGGCAAAGCTTAGGAATTATCAGAGCATGGAGGCTCCTCAAATAACAGACTCACATGTCAAATATAAGGAAGTTGCTGAGCTCCCAGCACTTGCATACAGTTCGGGGAGGTAACTTTATTTCCGAGAAACTGAAACTCTTCAAAAGTTCTTAAGCTCCAGTTCCTAGTATCAAGACCTGATTGTAACTTCACTAGAATTTATGTCAATGAAATTGTATCCGATCGCCTGTAAGCTGTGTTTGAACCGACCCTTCCTTGTCCGTATCACCAAAAAACAGAACCACCACATTATTATCAGCGACTATTCACGTCTCCGGGACTTTACTCGACTGGCTCATCCTTTCATGCGCCTGATGGACAAGTATTTTTACGCACTCGGGCGGCGGTAGGGCGGACCTGATCGAACCCTCGATACCGCTTGCTCTGCCAGGGAAGCGGATATGCAAAACCTCTAACTAATTAAAAAAAAAACACAAGATCTAATTATTTTTGTTTGAAAGCTTTCAGATCTGTTCTTTATTCTTTCAATACTCCGCCACTAACCCGACTTTTTTTTTTTTCATTTTTCTCATATCGATTATTTCTATCAGCGAGTTTATCTATCGTTCTTGGCACTTACCTTTCGAGAAAGCAGCGTACAGCAACGTGATAAGGTTTTATCTCACTACTGACATTTCTTGGAGGACGTACACGTGGAACACCGAATGGCGATGACAGCCACAAAAGTTGCTGCTACGAAATAATTTAATTACAGTTACAGTTACTCGGATTAACGTGCAATTCAGTTGCACTCTGAAAAATATTTTGACAAGTTTCACTTACTGAAGTTACTTACAAAATAACTTAGTTAAAGGTTCTAATTATTCTCGCTAATCCCCACACAATCTTAATTTACTTTCAATCTCTAAATACTTCCCAAATATATGATGTCGAGATGTGATGCGGCTGACCACCAACCGCTTGTTTGCCGACGAAGAAAAGCTGCGATCAATTCGGTGATCTGCTCAAAACAATGTGCGGACAAATGGCACACGTAGCATCAATGTTGAGACGAAATCATTCTTAGCCTGTGTATTGGTCAGCATAATTTTGATCAGTAGAACTAAAATGGGGGAGTTATCACACTTACTGAAACATCATCGTGTACTAGAGATTGTCTTTGGTTGCCTAGATTGTGCCACACTAACTTCGATTATTTTAATCGTCCTTTTTAGCCCTGCAGATGGCCTTGTGCGCATCTAGCACGCTCATTGTTACAGTTCAAGATCATGGCGATATTGTAATGTATATGGGGGGCGCTTACGCCAATGAAAACATGCGCAGGCTAGCCTTCATCTCAAGAATGCCCCATTTCACGATTCAATCATTTTACTTAGCTTACTGCACAATATTAAAAAAGAAAAAGCGTGCATGTATATTTCCCTTTTTGAAGCACTCTGGAATCTATAGTAGGTGACAGGTTAATTAAAAGTTCGAGGTAAGTCCCTCCCACCTAATTCCACTTCATCACAGCGAACGCTGGAGAGGAGGTCGTCTCCTCTGCAGTGATCCCTCTGCCAAAGTGGAGAGCGGTGAGATAAGTTTCCCCTGAACCCTTAACCCGCCACCTACTATAGTAATTACAGTAAGGGTGCAGCATTTATCAGCCAAAAAGAAAGCTTCCCGAAAAGCTATTTTTCTTTGGACTCAAGACCGCCATCAAAGTTTAAATTTTGTGGAAGTGAAATGAATGCATCGTGACTTCAACATACCCGCAAATATTAAAATATCTTTTTTTACTTCATGCGTACAGTTAATTGCACACAATTTTGAGTGTTTTTTTTAATGTAATTTGCCTACGATGCCGTGCTCATCGCATTATTTCCCGAAAACGTATTTAGATCAATGACGGTGTTCTATATTGTCATTTTCTAAGTGACAGCTAAAATAAATAAAAATAGAATTTTTCTTTCTATACCTGCACCAGCAAACGGTATAACCAATGAAAAATAAATAAATAGAGTCTACTATCACCAAAAACGGAAATTTTGATTGAAAAGCAAATCAACAAAGAAAAACGGGGAGGCAGCGAAACTACTCAATCGGCTACGGACTTATGTTTTGTCAATGGTTTTTTTATCGAGTATAACGTTGAGTTCGTTCAATATCTCCCGCCCTCGAACGTTGCCACCGTCGCCCGGCTAGCTCAGTCGGTAGAGAACGAGACTCTTAATCTCGGGGTCGTGGGTTCGAGCCCCACGTTGGGTGTATCGTTTTGTTTTCTTTCTGGCTCTGTTGACATTGTAAAATTTACCGGCAGCTTTGAAACGACACGGATGTCGCTTCTATCGTCATGGGACCCTTTTTAAGTTGTACCACTCCTCACTTATGACTCAAAGCTTAAATCTAAAAAGTTTTTTTTTTTTTTTTTTTTTTTTTTTCTAAAGGGGAGCACGAGATGTTAGATCTTGATCAACAGCCGTTTGCCTCTCGTGTGGCATCCATCACAAGATTGATCCTGGCTCCGTTGGCTTGATGTGCGGAACTTTCCAAAATGGAAAAGGCAAAGCTTAGGAATTGTCAGAGCATGGAGGTTACTCAAATGGAGGTTACTCAGGAATTATCAGAGCATGAAGGTTACTCAGGAATTATCGGAGCATGGAGGCTACTCAAAACTCTCATGTCATATATAAGGAAATACCTGAGCTCCCAGCACTTGCATACTGCTCGGGGAGGTAACTTTATTTCCAAGGAAATGAAACTCTTCAGAAGTTCTAAGCTCCAGTTCTTGGTATCAAGACCTGATTGTAACTTCGCTAAAATTTATGTTAACGAAATTGCTTCCGATCGCCTGTAAGCTCTGTTTTGAACCGGCCCTTCCTTGTTCGTGTGACCACATAACAGAACCACCGCAGTATTATCAGGCGACTATTCACGTCTCCGGGACCTTACTCGACTATGCTTCATACGCCCCATGGACAAAGATTTTGACGCACTTTGGCGCGGTAGAGCGGACCTCAACGAACCCTCGATACAGCTTGCTCTGCCAGGGAAGCGGATATGCAAAACCGCTAACTAAATTAAAAAAAAAACAAAAAAAAAACGCAAGAATTTATATTTTTGTTTGAAAGCTTTCCGATGTGTTCTTTATTCTTTCAATACTAAACCATTAACCCGACTTTTGTTTCTTCTTATTTTTTTTTTCATATCGATTATTTCTATCAGCGAGTTTATCTATCGTTCTTGGCACTTGCGTTTCAAGAAAGCAGCGTACGGCAACGTGATAAGGTTTTATCTCACTACTGACATTTCTTGGTGGACATACACGTGGAACACCGTATGGGGATTAGAGCCACAAAAGTTGCTGCTACGAAGTAATTTAGTTACAGGTTACTCGGGCCAACGTGTAATTCACTGGCATTTTGAAGCATTTCTCTACAGGTTTCACCTATTCAAGTTCTTACAAAATAACTGAGTTAAAGGTTCTAACTACACTCACTAATCTCCCCACAATCTTAATTTACTTTCTCTCTCTTTCAATCTCTAATTACTCTCGAAATATATTATGTAGAGATGTGCTGCGGCTGACCACCAACCGCTTGTTTGCCGACGAAGAAAATATGCGATCAATTCGGTGATCTCCTCACAACAGTCTGCGGAGAAGTGGCAACACGTAGCATCGATGTTGAGAAAAAAAGTTATTGTTAATCTGTTGTATTGGTCAGCATAATTTTGATCAGTATAACTAAAATAGGGGAGTCTTCACAGTTACTGAAATGTCATCGTGTACTTTAGAATGTATTTGGTTACCTAAATTGTGCTGCACTAACTTCGATTAGTTTAATCTTTTTTTCAGCTGTGCAGATGGCCTTGAGCACATCTAGCACGCTTCTTGTGACAGCTCACAATCATGGCGATTGTGTAATGCATATGTGAGTCTCTTGCTCCAATGTAGACGTGCGCACGCTAGCCTTCATCTCACGAATGTCCCACTTCACGATTCGATCATTCTACATGGCTTACTGCAAAATATATAAAAAGAAAAGAAAAAAAGCGTGCATGTCCATTCCCCTTTAAAAGCACTCTGGAATCTATAGTCGGTGACAGGTTAATTAAGAGTTCAATGGAAGCTCCTCCCACCTCTTTCCACTTTAGCAGAGAGAACGCTGGAGAGGAGGTCGCCTCCTCTCCAGTGATCCCTCTGCCAAAGTGGAAAGGGGTGGGTAAAGTTTCCTTAATTAACCTGTCACCGACGATAGTAATTACAGTAAGGGTGCAGCAATTTACCAGCCGAAAACAAAGCATCCCACAAAGGCATTTTTCTTTGGACGCAATATCGCCATCAACGTTTGGATTTTGTGGATCTGAAATGAATGCATCGGAACTTCAATATTCCCGCAAGTATCGATATATGTTTTGTTTCTCCAGACGTACAGTTAATTGCACACAAGTCTGAGTCCTTTTTTTTTAATGTAATTGGTTTACAATACCGTGCTCATCGCATTTTTTTCCTCGAAAACGTGTTTAAATCAATGACGATGTTCTAAATTTTCATTTTTCTAGAAGAGCTAAATAAATATAAATAAAATTTGTCTATCTTTACGTGCGCCACCAAACGGTATAACCAATCAAAAATAAATAAATGGGGTCTAATATGACCAAAAATTAAAATTTTGATTGAAAAACCAATCAAAAAAAAAAGAAACAAAAACAACAAGGAGGCAACGAAACTACTAAATCGGGTACGGGCTCTTGTTTTCTCAGCGGGCTTTTATCGAGTATAATGTACAATTCGTTGAACACTCCCCGTCCTTGAAGGTCGCCATCGTAGCCCGGCTAGCTCAGTCGGTAGAGCACGAGACTCTTAATCTCGGGGTCGTGGGTTCGAGCCCCACGTTGGGCGGATCTTTTTTTTGCCTCTGTCGTCATTATAATATTTACCGGCAGCTTTCAAACGACACGGATCTCCTTCTATCGTCATTGGGAGCCGTGTTCAGTTGTACTACTCCACACTTACGATCAAAATTTAAAAAAAAATCCAAAATTACTTTTTTTTTTTTTTTTTTTTTTTTTTTTTTTTTTTGTACGAGGAGCTCGAAGTTTTCAAGCCTGTTCAACAGCTGTTTGTACCTCGTGTGGCGTCCATCACAGAATTGATCCTGGCTCCGTTGGCTCGATGTGTGGAACTTTGCAGAATGGAAAAGGCAAAGCTTAGGAATTATCAGAGCATGAAGGTTCCTCAAACAACAGACTCACATGTCATATATAAGGAAATTGCTGAGCTCCCAGCACTTGCATACAGTTCTGGGAAGTAACTTTATTTGCAAGAAACTGAAACTCTTCAGGAGTTCTAAGCTCCAGTTCTTGGTATCAAGGCCTGATTGTAACTTCACTAGAAGTTACGTTAATGAAATTGCATCCGATCGCCTGTAAGCTCTGTTTTGACCCGACCCTTCCGCGTCCGTATGACCACAAAACAGAACCACTGCATTAATTATTATCAGGCGACTATTCACGACTCCGGGACCTTACTCGACTGCAGCTCATCCTTTCATGCGCCTGATGGACAAGTATTTTTACGCACTCGGGCGGCGGTATTGCGGATCTCACCAAACCCTTGAAAAAAAAAAAAAAAAAAAAAAAAACGCAGGGAGTAATGTTTTTGACAGAAAGCTTTCGAATGTGTTCTTCATCCTTTCAATACTAGGCCCTTAACCCGACTTTTTGTTTCATATCGATTATTTCCATCAGCGAGTTTATCTATCGTTCTTGGCACTTACGTTTCGAGAAAGCAGCGTACGGCAACGTGATAAGGTTTTATCTCACTACTGACATTTCTTGGAGGACGTACACGTGGAACACCGTATGGGGATTAGAGCCACAAAAGTTGCTGCTACGAAGTAATTTAGTTACAGGTTACTCGGGCCAACGTGTAATTCACTGGCATTTGGAAGCATCTTTCTAAGGGTTTCACCTATTGAAGCTACTTACAAAATACTCTCGCCAATCCCCCCACAATCTTAATTTACTTTCTCTCTCTTTCAATCCCTAATTACTCTCGAAATATATTATGTCGAGAGGTTCTGCGGCTGACCACCAACCGCTTGTTGGCCGACGAAGAAAAGATGCGATCAATTCGGTGATGTGCTCACAACAGTGTGCTGAGAAGTGGCAACACATAGCATCGATGTTGAGACGAAATCATTCTTAATTTGTGCATTGGTCAGCACAATTTCGGTCAGTATAACTAAAAAGGGGAAGCTATCAAAGTTACTGAAATATCATCGTGTACTTTAGAATGTGTTTGGTACCCTAAATAGTACTACACTAACTTCGATTATTTTAATTCCCTTTTTCAGTTCCGCAGATGGCCTTGAGCGCATCTAGCACGCTCCTTGTGACAGTTCACAATCATGGCGACTGTGTCAAGTATATGATGTGAGTCGCTTGCCCCAATGCAGACATACAAGCGCTCGCTACCTTTCATCTCACGAATGTACCATTTCACGATTCAATCATTCTACTTGGCTTACTGCACATATTTTTAAAAATCATCCAAAAACAAGGCTTCCCAAAAAAAAGTGCTTTTCTTTGGACACAAGACCGCAATCAACGTTTGGATTTTGTGGATGTGAAATGCTTCGTGACTTTTATGTTCCCGCAATAATCAATATATTTTTTTCTTCATACGTAGAGATTACTTGCACACAAGTCTGTGTTTTTCTGTTTGTTTTTTTTTCGTTTATATATATAATTTGCCTACGATGCAGTGTTCCTCGCAATTTTTCTCAAAGAAACGTATTTAAATAAATGATGATGTTTTACCGTAAGAACGTAGCCGCCGTGTGGTCGTTGCATAGGTAAAGAAAATCAAATATTTATGAAGCTCGTTGGAAGTAAAATGAACCTCCACAACGCAAATTCACCCGCATACCTCGCGGTTGCTCCTTTTTCCTGCCCGCATTTCATCGGAAGCAACACGCCAATTTCACGTTGGCACTTGCGCTCGAATTCGGATTTCCTTTACCTCATCTCCAACAAGCGCCACGAGGAAACCCTGACAACGGCAAGCACAACCTTGTGTCTTTGTTTAAATTAGTTAAACCGTGCATATTCTTCTTTCATCGAATAAATAGTAAGCGTGCAGGAAATCTGGCGAAGCTTAACGATGACGAATTGTACGTGAGGCAGTGGTAAGAAAAAGAAAACCTGTTTCCCTTTTTGTAGCACAGTGTGAAGCGGGAGAAAGCAGAGCACAAGTTCGTCTGCTTCTTTTGAAGGGCCTGGGGTGACGTCAGAACGCACAGCTCTGATTGGCTCTGATAGAAGGACAGTGGGTAGACCTCGAAGCAAGCTGCCTTGAGGTCTACCCACTATCCTTCATTCAGAACCAATCAGAGCTCGGCGTCATTCTGACGTCACCACCACCCCCGCAAAAAAAGAAAAAAGCAGACAAACTTGCGTTCCGCATAAAATCTTTCCTTTTTTGATTCTTGGATAGTCGGCGCTCCGACTGAAGTCACTGAATCCTGGGAAAGTAGCGCCGAGCTCACGGGGCTCGGAGAAATTGATCATTTCACAGACCAAAATGGCGACCATATATGGTCGCCATTTTGGTCCGTGAAATGATCAATTTCTTTTTGACCCCTCCGTTCCTGGTGAGCCGATCTAAGTTCGCTGGCGACGGGTAGCTTTATGGAGACGTTTCTTGTATACCGAGATTTTGCTATTCACAAACCGGCGAAACAAGCGTACATCATCGTACCACCTCCACATATGCTGTGTCGGTGCTTGGAGGCACTAAAAAATGAGTTTACTGTTTTAAAATACGCGAGAAGAACAATGGAATTGTAAGAGATCCATGGAGATGGGCATGATTGATAAGTTGATTGCATACACAGTGCCAAAGACGCTTATATTGGCGAGGAACGCTTCCAGTACGATGATGCTCCATGGTGATCTTGGCGCGACTGGTTTAGAACGACCCTCTGGAAGCCTCGAAGATTTGAATGGACCGACACTGCTACTCCCATGGCAACGTAGGCAGATTAGCCGATCGAGTTGCGAGGTATTGGTCGTCCGTATGTTAGTATCTGTTTGTGTCCGGCTAGCAGGTAGGGAAGGCAATGGGGCTGCCTTCCCAGTATCCACTGACTTTACTGACGACGTGAAGCAATAGAAGCGGAAACGCGAGAGACGACGTGATACACGTGGAAACAATAATTTTCAATACCACTCTCTTTTTTTTTTCTTTCTTTTTTTTCTTGCTCGGCGTACAGTTTTTATTTCCTCTGTACGTTATCCTAAAATCCATCTGCGTCCGTTGTCGACCGAACAATGTGGTGCGCAGCTTTTTGAGCATTCCACGCTGGCCCTGCCTCTCGCATTTTTAATAAAAATTACCTGGAAAAAGCCAACGCTCCAATAACACATTGTAAATAAAAGATAGTCATACTCTCGAAAACATAATTTATTATCTATTATTTCCCAGCAAAATATTAAAAAAAATAACTCCCTAACATTTTTTTTTTCTTTCTGGGGAGCAAGAAGAGAAGATTTATCTTTACGAACATTAGTCGTCTCTAACAGCACTAATCTTCAGCTGTACTGCTTCTTCGCAGACTGGTGTTATCTGCAAGCGGTGTTTCGTGGAATATTTGCCTAGGGAAACCATGACATTAAGGCATATTTTGAAATCATCGTGAATTTAAGGATATGTTGGATACAACGTGCGCGAGGAGGTTTTAGTTTCTGAGTTCCATTGCATTATGAAGTACTACCAGTTTCGATATAAAATTTCGCTCAAATCAGTATTTTGGTGGATCAGTTGTCACAATAGATTTTAAGAACATGACCTCGCTCGGTGTCGAAACCCTAAAATTAGAACAGTTAACCAATATATACATATATATATATTTTTTTTTTTTTTTTTGGGGGGGGGGGGGGGGAGGTGGAAAGGGGGGCATGAAGGGGGGTCTTGCGTTTCCTCTCCAAAAATGGCAAGCCTTTATATGTTTACTTTTTTTAAAGTAATACACAGAAGATAACCGATGCTCGATCATCATTTATTAAATATGTCGGCCGGAATTTCTTTTTTTTTTTTCAATTTGAATTTGGCAGTAAAACTAGAAAGACACACTTCCAAGAAACAATACATTATAGAACAACAGAAACAATATAAAGTATCCGTTCGTAAATGTAAATTATTATTATTTTTTATGCTGTATATTACGTTTTTCCCACGCAGACACCAACGGTGGGCGGGTCAAGGGACCTTCACGCGGCTCGTCCCTTGCATAATGGACGTCGCGGCTCCGGTCACTCTCCCGATCGCGAACAGTTTAAAAAGAAGAAAAGAGAGCGTCCCAGAGAGAAACCGGCGGCTGCCGGAGGACTTCCTGGGTCAATGAACGTGACTCACCGCGTACAAGGGCAGGTACATTTTCATGGACTCCTTGAAGGCGTTCAGGCCGACGTACACCGACGCCTCGGAGCAGTGCGGCGTCCATGTGTGTCCTATCTCGTAGCAGTTGTACGGGAGGTGGTATTCCAGTAGCTGCGCGTACTTGCTCAGCAGAGCCATGCTGGTGCGGCGGCGCGAACCCGGCGTCTCCGTCAAACTGGCCGCGGCGGTACCGGCGGCACCATTGGAACGATGCGAGGACGCGATGGGCCGCCGGCAACGACGCGACCGGGAGCAGACGGCATGGAGGGAGGATCCAGGGAGAGGGGGAGAAAAAAGAAATGTGCGTCGTCTGCAACTTCCGCCATCTCTCGGAAAAGGACGCTGCCGTCCCTCCTGAGTACAAGCGGCGTCTTCGGCGGTTGAGAAATTCCCCGACAGGGAACGTCGCGTTCCTTTTTGTTTTTTGTTCTTCGTTTGGAGCGAGAATGTTTGTGCCACCGTGTAATCGGGGCAGCGCCGAGTGGGTGCGGGAATGGATACGTATCCCGCACATCATCATAATAGGCCGCCCTCATCAAATGTTTCGTAACTGCTATGTGGAGTTGTGGCGTAGCAGGAGTATACTTGCCTTCAAAAGATATAGGTACAGTCGTTGTGGCTAGTTGCAAACCAGCTTGCATTGAATATATAAAAAAAACGAAATATATTATTTTAGGTTAAAACTGAAGGGGCTTATACGTAATGACAAATACACAGCGCAAAAGGACAAAAAGGGAAGAGACACACCGGATAGAACAGAGCGCTGTTCTATCCGGTGTGTCTCTTCCCTTTTTGTCCTTTTGCGCTGTGTATTTGTCATTATGTATAACTAAAAACAACTAGCTTAACTTTCTCCTTTATTACTGAAGGGCCTTAGCTAAACCATTAACATAAATTTTTATTCCTACAAACTGGAGATGATTGCATCTTTCAAGTTCCTGGCTGTATGGTTTCGTGAACACCTCGACTGGACAGCTCATGTGTCCAGACTATTTAACACTGGCCAGATCAATCGACAAAATACAAAAATTAAGACTTATTACCAACATGGCTTAAGTGCCAATCATACTATGCACTTGTTTACTCTCATTTACATGACTGCTCATTGGTTCGGGGAACGACAACAAAGAGCAATATTGCGGCAGAAAAAAAGCGATTCGATCCATCGAATATTCTGGTTTAATGATCACACATCTGCTTATTTTAAGAAACATCGCTTGCTTACAGTGCAGCAGTTAATAATGTTCAGTCTAACAAAAATCCCCTTTCATTACCTGGAAACTGACAGGGAGTAATTTCACGTTTAATTTCCTTTAGGAGATACTGGCTACAATTTAAGAGTTGTGAAATATGCTAGATGACTAATTCATACGACCTATGGTAAACAAACTTTGACACCTCGAATTTCCCAACTTCTAAACATGCATCCTCAAATTCTGAATATGGCTTAAAAAATAAAATCAACAGACACATGAAAAAAAGAAAGGTTGTATTTTTTAACATAAATAATGTGCCGCGTAGAAATGCATGGACATCTTTCTTTTTTTTTTTTTTTTTTGTTAGCTAACTTGTGTGTGTCTTGTATCTGTTGCGCCACCCTGCCCTAGTGAAGAATCTTATATGCATAAGAAATTGTTTGGTCCCATAAACGCATATGATCATATAGGATCATATAAGATCACACGAGAAACTTATAAGACCATGTAAGAACAATATAAGAATTTACAAGACTCTTCTTGTCAGTTTCTTATAACTTCTTATATCATCATATATTGTTCTTATATGTTCTTATAAGGTTCTTGTATGATCATATTTGATCATATGCGTTTATTGGACCAAACAATTTTGTATACATTAAAGAGTTTTAACTATAGTCGGTGACAGGTCAAGAACGAAGTGGAAGCTCCCCCTTCTCTTTCCACATGAGCAGAGCGAACGGTAGATAGGAGGTCGCCTCCTCTTCGGCGATCGCTCTGCTAAAGTGGAAAGGGGTGGGAGGAACTTCCACTTCGTTCTTCACTAGTGAAACCTCTATGGAGCACTGGAGCTTGATCAAGTGTCATTGTGCTCAAGTTTTGTCACTGCCACCTTATTTGAAAATGGCTAAGAAATGGAAAGGGGAAACTGTTTCGTTTGCTATAAACACATTCGTGAAAGCACGTACTTAACACAGCTTGCCTCTAGGTTCGTTTCATAAACCGTGCTGCCCCCTTTATCGAGAATAATAGAAAGGGGGGCAGAGGGGAAAAGAGAAGGTTTCCGCTAAACAGTCATGACGTAATTTTTTCCTTGCCTAAGGGGTGCGTGCAAATATTTGGTGCACGCACACAACGGTCGACCCGTATCATTGGGAAAACCCATGTTCAATTCAATGTGCTTTTGGTGAGAAATAGGGCTCCATCCAACTACCTATACGAGAAGCTCGCGATTATATGGCATAATTCTCGTCGGCGCAGTACACTAACCGAAGGGTGCGGGTGCATGGGCAACTCTCGCAATAACTTGTTATTCATCAAATTTTGAGTTCGGGAGTTTTTTTGCCTGAGCTGCACATGTAGGCGGCACGAACAAGCTGAAGGACTGTTTGAGAGCTTACAAGAAAACCATTAATCGGTTTACTTGTAAGAGTCCCCACGAGCGGTCCTTGTTCATTCATCTTTAGTTCTTTTCACAAACCAATGCTACTTTCACGCTTTGTTTGGGATGGTTTCGACTAACCTTACCCAGCACCTAACTTAACCTAAGAGATGTCCTAAATGCCGAGCTTCAGGATTTCTGATATCTGAGTCCAAATTTCCACATGGGCACGCTGGCGTGAAAGTACAAGGCAAAGAAAAAGGTATAATTACAAACTTTTATGTGAAAGTAAAATTATGCTTCAAAGAGCTTGCCCAAAAGACAAATATTTGTGTGATGAGAGCTGTCTATATTCCTTTGCTGAAACAGGGGTGACAATGTGCTTTTTTTCCGATTTAATTGTGATTTGCATGCCTTCCGATTGGCGGCAAGAATGAATGTGTGAAGGCATTGTAAATTTCACGATGAGACGGGAGACAGGAGCAGAAATGTGATAGTCATCTGCTGTTGTTTTTTCTCTTGCCGACTACTGGTAACATCTGTTTGAAAAATATTTCTTCGTGTGATGGAACTTGATCTCTTGATATTCAAATTGGATATCGCTTTTGTTCCTGAGATATTTTAAGTAGTTGTGTATTTATGCGCACTATACATTGTGATGATTACGATTGTAAATATTAATTATTATAATTGTATTGGATACCCTGTGTGTTTGCCCTGTATTGGATACCCTGTGTGTTTGCGAGCCAGATCGACACGAAATGTTTACTGTTCGCTGACTTTTTTTTTTAAAGTTTGGTGGGACAGGAGTGTCTAAAAATTAATTTTACACAAAAAAACTTTTTAGATCAATATTGACGGCGAGAGCTTTCTTTGAAACTCTGCGTGCAAAGTCCATGACGTCACGGAATGGTCATTCGCTCAACGAGACTGCACCCCCTTCTCCCCCCCCCCCCTTTTTTTCACCATTTTTTTTAACTTTTTGTTAGGTGTTATGGTATTGTGTCCGAAGGCTACCCAATCAGTATTTTGACTTTATTTTTAATGAAGTCAAAATACGCAACTGCTCGAAACCGAAACTGGACTGGGGAGGAGGAACAAATATAGACGTGGAGAAAGTCACGGAAGTCACTTACCGAAAATCACGTGGCGGTGCAACTTTGTTTTTTTAATTAACGTATTTGCAGTTTTTTTTAGAAGCCACAAAGTATGGGTATTATATTTTTGTCTATTTTTAGTATTGAGTGCATGCTTTCGATGACCCGTGACTTTTATTATCTTTAGTGGTTGTGTCTAAACGAAACCATAGAAAACGGAACGTGAGTGAGCGCGACTCAAACCGGCCAGTTCTCGATCGGCGGTTTCCGGGTCGAAAGAAGACGAATTTC
Source organism: Ixodes scapularis (assembly GCF_016920785.2). Taxonomy (NCBI): domain Eukaryota; kingdom Metazoa; phylum Arthropoda; class Arachnida; order Ixodida; family Ixodidae; genus Ixodes; species Ixodes scapularis. The sequence continues at coordinate 143,828,554 of NW_024609857.1, read as the reverse complement.
GAGCCTCAAATTCTGTTCTGGGTAGTTGGATTCTCATATGTCATATACATATAAAAACCTTGGCCACCATAAACACCCTGTCAGTGTTCCTTTAACCTGAGACAGGGAAGGAAAAAAAAGGCACATTAAAGGAAGGGACGAACACAGCGATCCGAAAACAATTATAAGTTTATTTGTCTCTATAAAAAATGAAAGTCCCTGTAACGCCGAATTAGACCGCAGCTCTTGAGGAGGAGGAGGAGGAGGGAAGGGTACAGAGGGGGGTCACGTGACCTCGGGGTGACCTGAATTGCATGAAACGCGTGGTTATGCCGACGACGGCGGGTTGCATGCAGCGAGGGTTGCATGCAACCTGAGTTGCATGCAACGCGCGGTTACGCCGACGGCGACGCCGCTCAAGCCAGCCTTACCTGTCTCAGGTTAACTTATGTCAACATCTCACTAAACTGTTTGACACTTTTCTCAATTGCCCTCTCTCTCTCTCTCTCCGTTTCATCAGCACTAAGTTTAGTTAACAAGATGGTCACTGACAACAAAAACAACAATAATAATAATAATAATCTTTATTTCCTCAGGAGAGCCGCGGCACCGCAGAAAGGCAACAGCCCGTACCAAGGGGGCCCGCGGTGCCGCGTCTAGTGAAGGGGATTATGTGATGATGTAATATACAAGGGAAATTGTGATGGTTATTACGATATGTGCGTTAGGCATAGCAGCATTCTTCGCGGTGGTGGTCTTCGCGGAGCTGCCATGGGCTGCTTACTTCTAGCAGGCCGGTCTCGAGCGTCTGGAGAGGGCTCCTCGCGTGTCCGACTTACGAGCAATACCTCCTAGACATAAGGCCGTAGTGCTCTTCTCGTGACGTCGCAAAGGAAGGCCATCGGGGGCGCGCGTCGAAGCAAAGGCAACACGCGTGGATCGACCGTCGTAACGCGTTTTTAGTCACATATAAGCGTGTCATATTAGCTAAAATGAAAGCTCCGGGTCTAGAAAACACTTTATTACTCGGGCAAAACATTACACCGCTAAATAATCGGTACGACATGGCACGAGGTATACGTAAGACGTCTATAGAAAAATTAAATTGTTTTTAGTCGAAAACATTGAGTCACGCAATTATTGCTGTAGGAATGCATTATTTTTATACAGAAATACTTCGACAAAATGGCGAGACACGCACTGATTGGACACAGCAAAACAGATCATAGTTAAAAATCTGGTAGACTTAGTCAACGCGGACACGGTTAGACAAGTGTCACTTACGATAATGTAAGCGATGTTATCGCGTGCAGTCACTGAATTCTTGCATTAAACCCCGGCCAGATGGCAAAATTAATATAAGTTCGATCAAATGACATTATGGGGTTAAAAAATCAGCTTGCGACGCTCTCTCTCAAGACCGCGAGCTGATTACATCCCATATCATTTAATGAAAATCTCTTAACTTTTCCCTGTGACAGGGTTACTAAACTTACTATTTAGTCAACGAATTTACTTCTCTCTATGGGCTCGAGCTGCCTTAGAACAAATATAACTTATTTTGTATACAATATTACTATTACCGCAGTTAAGATTGTAGTATAAACGCGGCAAAGGCAAGAAAATAACGTTAGTATATATAAACACATAAGCACAAATAACACACTTTCAATAATCACACAAACATGTTATTCATCTTCCAGTAAAAACTAGAAAATTACCACGCATATTTACAAATGTCGACGCAACAGCACACGGATAACGACGAAGAACAAAATTTCATTATATCACAAAAAAAAAAATCGACTGCAGCATTTTTTTTTGCGTCTTACATGACCAAGAAAGCCCGTAAATAAGTTATTTCTCACCTGTCGATCGTATCCATACGTCCCGCAATAGCCTCCACGAAAACATCTGAACACGAACTCCAAGAAGTCTCTTCGTCGAGAAAGGGGTCTATCGATAATCGACCAGTGTCATCGTTGACTAGTTGCCACACATGCCACTCAAATCGTAGCAGGACTTATTCCGCGAATCCACGTAAATGCCGTAGTATCAAGCAAACACAAAAAAAAAAAAAACTACTCGAGTTTGCGGGGACGACAGAAAAACGACGGCAAGAAGTAAACAAGTCTCAAAAGAACCACACACGAGAGCACCAACAGCAGTGTGGGACGACGACCCATCTCTTGCTCGTGAGCGCTCCCTGCGGCGATTACTGGATATTTCTTCGGTTCCCTTCCCTTCTGAAATGTCTCAGCGTTTATTTTCAGACAGTCAGCAGCTCACACAAAACGTGAATTTACCAGAATTGGAGCCCGTATGAAAGAATAAAATGTCGCATCGGAGCCGGCTCATTCGAAAAGTGTGTGGTTGCTGCGGGACTGCACGTAGCCCCGCGGTTACGGGAATAATGATAAATATAAATTTGGTACTTTCAACCTTGGTAACGCGTTGTATATTACGTTTACATTATATATATAATAAATTGTACAAGACTGCGCTTTTAAAACCTATATTAATGTCGGATAAACGCGCACGAACACCACCGCGCCGCTAGACAAGAAACATTTTTTCTTTCACGTCGATACCAGATATTTTCTTACGTAGTTGCGCCATGGCCTTCCTTTTCCGACATTGTGACGTAACCACTCCGAGTGCTACGGCCTTATTTCTAGGAGGTGTTGATACGAGCCGGCCGAAATACCGGGGACGCAGGAACGCGGGGGGGGGGGGGGGGGGGGGGGGGAGGAGGAGGAGGGAGGAGGAGGTTTTTAGGGGTTTCAGCGGGCCTTTGTAACTGAGCAGCGTGAGCCCCCTGTCGATCGAATATATGGTCTGTGTCACTGCTTCGGCTGGCTCTCTGACGGTCGAAAAGACACGTCTAAAGCGCGAAACACATGTACGACGAAACCTTCCGATCCGACGTGCGGACTGCCGGAATGACCTTGGGGGGAGAGGGTGTTCGTAGCATTGGAGAGCGTTGAAAACGCTCGCCTCCGACCGTCGTATTGCGCGGTCGGACGTCGGATCGGACGGTTTCGTCGTACATGTGTTTCGCGCTTTACGCTCAGCTGGCTTCTTCTTCCTTCAAGTTGACAAGTTGAGGCAAGCAGGGAGCAGCTTCAGTTGCATCGCCTCCAGCGTGGGTTATTCATATTCTACAAGTCATTGACTCTGTCACACCCTTGTACTGCCAACCAAGTCAAATAGATCGATCATAGCCTAAATAAATAAAAAAATGCAGTTTTGGATGCTACCACATAAAAAAAAAAGTTCACTCACTAGAAGACTAAATCATTAAACCTGGTGTTCTTCCTTTAGACTTGAGCCTTTTTCACCTGAAAGCAAGAACAAATATTGTTGTGGACCAGTCGGTCGCTTATTTTTTTTTTTTTTACAGAAAACGTCAACAACCAGAAAGTAAAAAAGGGAACTAAGTTGTTTTTTTTTTTTCTCATTTCGCTTTAGTACCTCGTTGTTGTTTTTCTAATAAATTGCCTCATTGGCCCAGTGCGACATTTCGCCCCCTTTTTGTGACCCTTGACCGATATCGTTTCTTCAATAAATTTCACTAAAATTTGCTTAAATAAAGTGCGGACGAAAAAGTTTAGACGGTTTGTGTCTTGTCCCCTTTTTCGTCCGTCGTCTCCAGTTTTTCAAAAATGTGTAACATCAACCAGCTCGCCTGCCTACTTGGCAATAACTTTCACGATAACTTGGCGAACTGTGGAGGCTAGGGCCCCGCCACCCAATAAGAGCGCCGGAGCGAAGCACGTGACCCGACCTCACGGGAGCATTTGTGTCACCAGGCCAAATGCGAGGCGCGAGGCCTAAAGAGGGACACATTTTGGGCTGTAATAAATCAATTTGTATTGGGATTTTACTAATAGCACATCGTTCAGTGGGCCAAACGAAAAAAGGTAGAAAGTCAAAAACCTGACTTTCGGTACGGAAATTTGAAAACAGTGCGGACTATTTCGTTCCTCGTTCCCTTCGTTAGCTCTCTGCCTTTTCACTGGGATGCATCCGGGGACCCCGCCCCGCGTCACCGGCTCCAAACGCACGTCACACGACGCCGGACCTCACTTATTCCCTTCACCCCCAAGCTGACATTGTGGTGGAAGCTACGCGCTTGCCAGACCAATCAGCCGCCCACCTTTCATCGCCTGACCTCATTCTCTGCGCGTGGGTATGCGCGAGAGAGCGAGATCACGTGGAAAAAGTGTGGCTGGCCCAACGAGCACGTAACTTTCACAGCACTGTCAGCTTCGGGATGAACGGGGTGGGGAAAGCAACTTTTGTCTGAATTTTGAGCGACGGGCTAAAGGCCCGTTCACACTCTTGCGACCGAGTTAGACCGAGAGAGACCAGACCGGTTTTCAAGCCTCTTGCGACTTTTTAGGACCAGCTCCGCTGCATCGCATCCGGTCCTAAGAAGTCGCAAAAGGCTTAAAAACCGGTCCGGTCTCTTTCGGTCGAAGTCGGTCGCAAGAGTGTGAACGGGTCTTAAAGGGACACTGACACCCCCCAAAATTTTTTTTTTAATTTTTTTGCCAGGCGCTTCATTATGGTGCCGGAGGACTACCCAATTAATATTTTGCAACAGAGTAGCGTATTTTTTTAATAAAGTCAAAAGACGCAACAGCTCGAAACCGAAACCGAAACCCGACGGAGGTCGGAGAAGTGCAGAGAAGAGAGCGAGTGGCGGAAGTCACGTGTCTACACCCGACCGTGTGTTTTTTTTTTTTTTTTTTCTCTTTCCCGGTAGCAGACGACATGCGGCGTACGGGAACTGTTCGCCGTGGGATTCTTTTGCAGTTATGTATGTTGCGCTCGTTGTTCTGTACTCCAAGATGAGTTGTTTTGTATATTGAGGAGTTGGAGATGAGTAGTGAGTGCCCGTGGTGAATTTTGATCGGCTCCGAAAAGAATACACCCAAGATGTTGCGTGAAGAGCTGGCTCACATGTCCTGCGTCCGAAACAGAAGTGGCATTGTGCGACAGAGTTTCCGAAAGATCAACGGGATCGGGACCAATGGCTGGCTGCAATTCCTGTAGATCATTTACGGGCACCTCGGAAAGCGGACGCTACCTGATTTATATGCTGCTTGCATTTTCTGGAAAGTGATTACATTGAGTTCGCAGGTGTCAAAAAGGAAATCCCATACCATTTGATTCAGCGACGTGTCGTCCACAACATTTGTTTCTTTTTTTTTTTTTGTTTCTTCAGTGATAATTTTAAAAAAAGAAAAGAAATGTAGACATCAAAAAACATATGAAAAAGAAAAAAAAAACAGTTCCACGGAGGATCGAACCCGGTCCTACGGCGTGTAAAGCGGACGTCTTTCCCACTATATCGAAACTAGGTCATCTCTTTCCTTAGTAATAATTCAGCCGATAAACTGTAAGTTGGAAAGTTTGCTACCCATTTTCCTTTAGCAAAAGCACTCCCGGGTCGAAGTCGGGATGCACCCCGCATTGGCGACATTCTCACCTTGTAAAGAAACCGTACGCGTGCATATTCAACTCGAAGTAGACACGTCGTGCTTGACGTTTGCGCGAGCGATATCTTCAGCCACGAGAAGGGAGCGACGGCTCGGCGACGTCTTCGTGCAAATCGGCTTGGTGGTCGGGCGTGTCGTACGGGATGAAGACCAATTCTTTTGATCAGTCCCAAATTTCTCTTTTAAAGGCAGACAAAATTCTCCGGTACCGCGAACGACAGTTCTGAAATAGAGGTCCCACGCACGTCGTCCGCTGCCATCGCGTCCCTGCGAGTCCCACGATATGCGAAACGACGCACGCACAGAATGCTTCCGGTTGTCTGTGAAACTTTTTTTTCAATCAACGTATTTGCAGCTTTTTAGAAGCCACAAAAAATGGGTTTCATATTTTTTTCTGTTTTTAATATTGAGTGTGTGCCTTCAGTGACCCACGACTTTGATTAAATTTGGTGGTCGCATCGATACCCTAGAAAACGGCCCGTGACCGCGGAAAAGAGAGTGAGCGAGACTCGAACCGGCCAGTTCTTGATCGGCGGTTTTCGGGCGGAAAGAAACCGAATTTCGAGCCGCAAATTCTGTTCTGGGTAGTTGAGCTCTCATATGTCACGTACAACTAAAAACCTCGGCGAGCATAAATACCCTGTCAGTGTCCCTGGGGAAAATGGATGTGTCCGGATTACACAAACGAGAGTCCCCCGTTTCCGTCTTCTTTACCTGTTTGGTAGAATGCGCGATTTATCAGTTGAGGAAGAAAGCTAAACAGGAAAAAGTTGGAAAAGCGTTTCTTGACTCCTTTCGAGGCCCGGAGGAAGCGGCTGTCGTCTGCTAGCCAGAGTCGTCTGCTCCGAAATCTGTCAACTTGGGATGAACATCAACCGCAGCAACATATCCGTCCGCTAGCATAGCGAGCACTTCGTGAACAGTTCATGAGACAACCATACGCTCAATTTAGCCGCAAATCTGCGACGGGTGCTAATGCCAGAGCACAGTGGGGGCACAGTGCGATGCTTTCAGCGGAAACGGCCGATTACGCGGCTGCGATTGCCGGCGCTCACCAACGGCCACGGCACTACAAGCATAGGTGCAGACTACGGGGGGGCATTGGGGTTCGTGCCCCCCCTGGTGAGATCCAGGGGGGGGCAGAGCCCCCCCCCTTCCCCCCCGGCCATGATCCTTACCAAGCATACCGAGACGCTGTTCACGTGCCATGTAACGAGCTTCCAGTAGTGGCATGTAAACAAAATGACGCCCACGTTGCCTTTATTGACAAAATACATGGGAAATGGAATCCCAGCGTGCTTTCGTTAGCTTCAATCTCCAGTTCTGGTGAGAAGTAACGCGGGATCGATCACTTTTACGTCCGCTTGGTCTGCTTCCTTAGCAGCCTGCCATCTTGCAATGTCCCACCAAAAAAAAAAAAAAAAAAAAAAAACGGAAGTTTATATTGCCGCGAGCGCAGCTGACAAGTAGGCAGCGCGCTCGTGGCCGAACGGTTATCGCGCGTACCTTTTACGCAGAAAGCCAGGGTTCGATTTCTGGCCGCGGGTACGCATTTATGTTAACTTTAATGTAATGTTCTGGTAAAATTGAGAACCGTGTTGGGGGCTGATTCGAGGTTAGAATATTCTACACGCCGAACCTTCTACGTCGATTGTTCCAGAAGCCCACGCCTGTACAAAAGGAGCTCCGCGTGGCCACCCGGACTGAGTCTCGCCCCTGCAGCGCTCGATCCTGCGGTTTCGCCGACATCGACGTCCGCGACACTCTGCTGGTTTCTTCTTTTCCCTTTTTGTTTTGTTTGCTTAGGGCGCAAGTTCGCCCCATTAAACGTTTAGTTTCTTCAGTTATCATCGCCTCATTCGTGACAATATAGAGGGCGCCTACTCCCTCAGGAGCTGTTCAAAAAGTCCGTTTAGTAGTGACTCCCACGGAGTCGCTACTAAACATTTCAAATTTGTGCTCGCCGGCGCGTTCACCGTGGTACCGGCGACGAAGACTCGGCTACGCTCGCACGGTGATCGCGCACCGTGCGAGCGTAGCGCACGGTGATCGCGCATGGCGAGAACGATCTACGAAAACTCCCTAATAGGGAGTTTTCGTAGATCGTCTTCGCCGTCCTGCAAGGCCCTCCGCAACGCGCATACGATAGCGGGAACTCCACAGTCAAGGCTATCGGCGCGCAGTCGCATTAGCAACTTTGTCGTTGCGGAACGCTTAGCGGAGGGGGCAGCGCGGTCTACGAAAACTCCCTATTGACACACAGCCACGGACACATGACGATATACATATGCTGTAAAATGTACCCCTAAAATAAACTACTGATAATTGCCGGTGTAAAACAAATTGCGTAGAAAAGCACTCCCCCCCCCCCCCCTCCCCCTGGAGAACTTCTCAGCCTGCCCCCCTCCCCCCCCCCCCCCCCCCTTTCTCGAGAAAATAAAAAGTCTACGCCCCTAACTACAAGGCGAAAAAAAATCGAGCGGATAGGGACGTGGTGTAATTTTTTTAGGTCAAACATAATTGAAACTCATAAATTTGTGATTATTTATTTTTTTTATTTTCATATCTTCTCGTTATACATGAAATCGGGCGAGTTCAATTGCCGTAAAAAAAAAAAAAAAAAAGAAGCCTATGAGTCTTTTTTTGTCGCGGAGGGCTCTGTTGCTGTAGAGGTAACGAGGCCCCGGTGGTCTCGACCATGGAGTGTTATCACGTGTCTTGCTCTGGCGCCTTTATTAGGGAGTTTTCGTAGACCGCGCTGCCTCCTCCGCTAAGCATTCCGCAACGAAGAAGTTGCTACTGCGCCTGCGCGCCGATAGCCTTGACTGTGGAGTTCCCGCTATCGTAGCGGGTTGCGGAGGGCCTTGCGGGGCGGCGAAAACGATCTACGAAAACTCCCTATTGGGTCGCGGGGGCCGCAGCCTCGTACAGCGCGCCAAGTTATCGTGAAAGCACGTGCCTCCGTTATTTAAATGTAGTGGTGGTGGTGTCGTTAACCTCAGATGAACATCTATATCAGCTCCGCACAGTTCTCATTTGTATAGGGTGATCGGATGTCCCGTTTTGGGCGGGACAGTCCCGTTTTAGAGGATCGTTTACATCGTCCCATCATTTCGCCTAGGAAAAGCAATTATGTCCCGTTTTCGCGGGACCATGCAGTTGAGAAGTCAGTACTAAGCAAATAAAAAAAAAAAAAAAACACGAAACAGCTTTTTTCTAAAAATGCAATTTTATATATAAAAGAAGAAGAAGAAGAAGAAAAATTAACATATTATGAAAGTGTTACCTCCCATACAGCACAAGTTCGAGCTCTTTCTCTTGTTACACCTACCAATACATTTACCAGACTTCTGTTTCAGTACTACTGAATTTAACATTTTATAGCTTGTCAACAATGAAACAGTGACGAAAGTCTCTTGTCCGACTCCGGAACAATATGCGCGTCTACGCTCAAAATTACTAGTCGCACAATTTTTTTTTTAGCCCTCCCTCTTTCCTTTCCGAACTTGAGTGCCTTGTTATCTTCTTCGAGTATTATGTTCAACTTATATACATATGTATCATCAATGCCTCCCGGAGTCCAGGTTCGTTTCTTAGACCACGGTGAAAGAATAGAGGTGCCTGAAGGACGCCGCCTCTCTGCGTATACGTGTGTCGAAGGTTGACTTCAATTTCTGACGAACGCCGTGAGGTGGCGCAGCATGAAAGGAGCTCGAGGAACTGACCTTACTCGTCCAAACGTTTTCAAGGCCGAGAAGCGCGCGTCCGCCCCCGCGCGAGGGAAGCACGGCGCGCGATGGCGACTGCGAGCCGAGCCCCAAACCGAAAGGGCCCGCGCGAAGCCCGGGCGGAATTTCGGCCCTCCTTCTGACCTTGTTCCGACACCTCTCTGATTTTCCACCGTGTCTCCGACACTCATAACGCTCGACCACGTAGTCCGTAGAAACGACGTAACTCCGGACTTCGGTAAGTTAGCTGCCGACTCTAAATTCCTCAATCGAGCATATTAAAAGAAAAAAAAAGAGACCTTTCTGGGTTTATGTTTATATTTTCTGTCGTTTTATCCGTGGTTAGCTTAGCTTAATATGATCGTGACTATTCGAATTAAAAATGCGGCAGACCAAACGCGTAGAAACAAAGAAAAGCCTCGTCTATGCACGTATTTTATAGCATAATATAGCGTAATATGATCCCTTAGCATAATATGATCGTGACTATTCGAATTAAAAATGCGGCAGACAAAACCCGTAGAAACAAAAAAAGCCTCGTCTACGCACGTATTTTATATCAGTGGCACCAAATTAGACGAACTTTACTGCCTTCGTTCTGGTTTCGGTTTCGGAATCAAAAGGCTGAATGTCTACCTAGCGGAGACACTCTTGAACTGATTATTGCAAGTATCATCATTAGTACTTTAATAAACTTTTTAGTAAACTTTTTTCAATTTATAGTTGAAAGCTAAGCCCAAAAATTGTATCAAAAAAATAAAACTAGTAATTTCAAATTTAGTTTGCTTATCGCCCGCCAGAGTCACGAGTTTTTTGGCGATAGTGCGTCAGCTGAGTCGTCGTGTGCAAAAAGAGACGCTCGCTTCCATACCGACCTCGGGCACCGAAGTGGCGGGCCGTGCGCAAATCCCACGTGTGACGCGCGGATACCTTGATACTCTTATATTCCATATTGTTTAATAAAACCCAGCGCATCTGATCACGCCCAATTCGACAAACGAGGTGAGTGCACTTTGCTGGGGACGTCCGGGGGATCCAACCGTGCAGTCGTTTGAGCTGACCGAGGCTCCGTGTAGTCGGCGCCTAATCGTCGCTTTTTCGAGCAACCGCGGGCTGTTATGAGGAGAAAAAAACAAAACGAGGTTTAAGCCTATCCAACCGGATTGGCAGGAGATCGAATTACACGCTGCCGAGGAACTCGCTCAAATCATTTAATTCCTTTAACACCTCATTTGTAGCCCCCTACCACCAAAAGTAAACAGCGCGCAGTAGAAGCATCTTTTTTTTTTTTTGTTTTTCTTTTTGTGTAAGCCTAATGTTGTGTTTGGATTTCGAAGGTTAGAGACAAGCCCCCTCCGCGGCGTGTGTATTATTATCTCATATCGCGGCATTGAAACGGTTGGTTGGGCTATTTCGCGAAACGTTACCTAACCTCTTTCGAGCTTGCGAAATAAAAATAAGCTTAAACATCTTCCTTAACACTCGTTACATTTCACCGTCCGGCTGCTTTGAATCGAACGCATTTTTTATTACTATTATTATTACGTTGCGTATATTTTTTTTATTTGCTTGTTCGCGGTCAGTGACGGCTTTTCAAGTACCAGCTGTTGGAAAAGGGCTGGGTTTCCCCTTCCACGTCGTCCCAATGGATGACCCCTTGTCCCAAGAATATCGGAGAAGTATGTGCGGGGCCGAAATGTGGCAGGGGTAGCATTGACCCAGTTTGTCCGTGACCTTGAACTCGGACGTGTATCCGTGCTGCTCTCCTGAGCGAAGCATCAACGACAACGTACGCGGAACAGGAAGTGAATTTCTTTTTTTTATTATTATTGTTATTTTAACTACAGACAATTGAATTTTGGGGCGGAAATGACGGTTCGGATGCTTTCAAACCTCCGCTTTCGGGCAGGAGAGCGAAAAATGGCTGCGGCAGCGTTGATTTGATCGGCGGACCCTTGTGTTGCTCGGTCGGTGGAATGACGTTTGCCGCCTTACCATGGAATGAAGTTGTGGCGTTTGAGTGCAGTATGTCATTGTTCCTGCTGTGTTATCGAAATTTGATACGTTTTTATTTTTTATGGGTTTTGAAGCGCTGATAAGCAATATAGATATATTTCGATTTACGAGCTTGGGCTCATCGGAGACGGTTGCTGTCCAAACAATCTGTTGGATTACTGCTGTTGATAATTCTGACAGAATTCAGACTGTATAAGTTTGAGTATTTTTGCTGCTGGGAAAATGTTTCCGGTTTTGTTCGTTTTTGAGCGAAAGTATGCTGGCTGTGTTGTTTGCTGTTAATGTAGTTAACTCGGTTGCGTCTCGTGCAGTTTTTGAATTAATGACATACTTGTAACGCTGTGTCTACAGTGCCGTCCGACGGCACTCCAATCGCGCCTACAAGTGCCGTCTGAGAGCCGGACGGCGCGTGTATCACTGGGGGGCTCGTTAACACAGCCCCTCGCCGGCGTTCACGCCGCTTCGCGGCGACAGTATGCGGCTGCTAATTACAAAACAATTGAACCACTAGGCCCTGTCGTACACGACGCCTCGCGGCGTCCAGCCGGCGAACCAAGCCCTGCTGTACCCGATGCACCTCCGGAAACGAAGTCCCATACCATTTCGTTCAGCGAAATTTCGGCGACAACATTTATTCTTTTTTTTTTTTTTTCTGTGTTAATCGTAAAAAAATAAATGTAAACAGCGCCAAATGCGTCGACAAAATAAAATGTTTGAAAAAACAAAAACAAAAAGTAAGCCCGCACTGGGGATCGAACCCGGAATAGCGTGCTTATGAGACAGACATCTTACCTTTTTTTTTTTTTTTTTTTTTTTTTTTTTTGAGACAGACATCTTACCTTTACGCTACACTCGGCTTCAAAAAACTTGTTTTAAGAACTCGTTTTATACGAGACTTTCGAACGGCACTTGAACGTATGAGTGGAGTACCGTGGGACGGCACTTGAACGCTCTGCAAGAGTACCGTCGGACGATACTCTAGACACTACGTACTTGTAAACCCTAAAACATATAAAAAAAATATAAAGTTTATCTTCTTCATCTTAGCGTTTACAAGTATGTCGTTTCCTGACCATCTTGCCTGCGCACTCTCGCTTATGAAAGTTTTCAAATGCTCAAAGCTGACTTACAAAAAAATATAGATATATATACTGTAAACGACAAAATTTTCGCGAGAACCTAATTTTCGCGAATTTAGCGAATCGCCTACAATTCGCAAAAAATACGTCCCGTGAACAATTCGGGCAATATGTAAACGCTACGGAAGCGACACTCGATTCGCGGAGATTAGAACCCACGAATAATTTTAAATTTCCAGCTTCGGCCTGATTTGCGAAAATTTGAGCCCGCGAAAATTAAGTCGTTTACAGTATATATATTGTACAGGGTTGTTGAGATAAATCCACACTTTTCTTAGATTTCGTCTCTCAAGTGAAGCTAACCGACCGTATTGCACTTCTGCGGCCACATGATCCGACAGCGGACCATCCCATAATAAAAAATTTATGACTTGCTGAAAAATTAGCAGGGAATATGACCAAGTGGCAGCAATACTTAAATTACTTCACGTCGGAAAGTCGCCTAAGCAAATCGTTGCGTGGTATGGCTACAAGAAAACACAAGTTTACAGCGTTGCCAAGACGTTCAGGTAATCTGTCAGTCAGGAAGACTTTGCGGCAGACCGAACAGAGCACATAAAACGGTTGATATTAATTTTGTCTTTGCCTCTGTGTGTTCTCCGGAATGTGGTGAATTTTCCGGATTCTTCTCGATGACCCTCTATACAGGTATTTTTGTTGAGTTCTTTTGTATTTTCAGTGCACAAGGTGAGCAGTATTGCACCTGAAAACTATACAGGTCACTTTTTCTGTAATTTGATATATTCGGTGAAACATTGAATTATTGTGAATTACGAATGAGTCGCAGTCAGGTCCCAAGTTGAGCCAGTAAACGTCTCTTCCAGTCAAGATTCCCCTCTTATGCCTGTTTGAGCCCTCGTAAACAAAGGATTGGCCCTTGGATGAGAGTCGCGGAATAATGAGTGCGAGTCCAATCTTTCGTGCTGGTGGTCTTGCCATGCGTCCAGTGCATTCAGCCGAAATGTATGCCAGTGATTACACTGCACAGGATCCTGACTGACTGTAGAACTTATGCCAGCCAATTGAAATGGACATCTACTTCAAGATTGGCAGAGGGCTCATAGTACAATCGTAATGTAATGTTAGATCTTTGTCTTTCTCCTTCGATGTACGAAACCTTGGCTGTTGTAAACCCATCAACCTAGAAATGACTGGTGCCGCCCGGTGGAAGACGGGGATGGGGGATTCCGAGGACGAAATACTGCATGGATTTGGTTAGGAAGGAGAGGGGAGAAGCGTCTTGGAACGACCTTCAGAGCAAAAAGATCAGCCATAATAGGAACAATAGGCTTTGGTGGAGCTTGATCTAGGTAACTGCAGGGCCAGCAAAATCTTGCTTCCTTGGTCGAGAGAGTGCCTGCACTTGCTTGGACGCATGCTCACGTATTTTCATACCAGATCCTCCTGAATCGTCGATTTTCTCAAATGGTCCATTGCACGCACAGAAAACTTGGCAGCCCATATTTGTACTCGCTGAATTTGACCTTGGAAATAGGTGCCGAGATCTTCAAATTGTGACCTTGTTTTTAATGCCGACTGCCTCTGTTCCATTGAGGTTCCATTTCGATCTACGAAGCACAAGGTGCAGTGTTCCAACCCTGGGTGGTTCCAGGAAATCTCTTGAGCGCCACTCACATCATTAGTTGCGTTGCATTGTAAAGCCCTCCTTGTTTGTATGTATAACATACCTGCCAAGTTTTACGATTATTTTATCGTAAAGTGTCCGCTTTTCAGCGGTTTCTTTTGGTTATCGTATTAACAACAATATTTGTACAATATTCCGCACCGCGTGTAAAAAAAAAAAAAAAAGTTTTTGTTTAAGCTGCCTGTTTACAAGTTGGGGTTGGCAACACTGGTAAATCGACTTGTATGCCAGGAGGCGCGAGCTACCGCTCCTCGTTGTGAGGCAATTGTCATTGAGGTCATTGTTTTAAGGGGTGGTATAGCCGCTAACATCCATCCATCGATCTTAATCCAAAACTGTTTAGGAAATCTCCTTTGTTGTGGCGAGGTTGGTTGTGGCGAACATTGTGCGTTGCGTTACTGGAACTTTTAATCATGATCTCTTCAAACCATCTTTGTTACAAGATTTTGGGCAAAAAATACTTGCAAGTGTTTATTTCCTGCTATTCAACCGACTTTCCATTTATGAAGACGTCGCATAAAGGCGAAAGTTAGGGATTTGGTAGTCTGTGTCGCTGCGATAACATTTCGCACGCTGGTCGCCAGGACCATTCTGTGTCATCTGAATACAAAAAAGCACAAGAACTCTGCAAAATTAGTTGAAGCTTGGAGGGTACTTTAGTCGATCAACGGATTACGACACTACCGAGCAGAATGCCTTTTTACGACATTTTTGATAGAACACAACGTGCCGTTCACAGTGGTTGTTGAGGAGACGTTAAAGAGCAAGAACTTTGCTCTTTAACGTCGTCGTTAAACCAGGCACAGGCGAAAGAGTTTTCAGCAAAGTGAAGAAGGCACACGCAGTTCCGCTCCTCTATGTCGAAAAAGGCTTTTGAGCAGTTGTTAGTTGTGAGATGCAGCCAGTCCGGAAAGTGCCATGAACAAGTGTTCGGCAACAACTTCCAAAGAAAAGCAAAAGCTGCAACTTCCTCAGTGTTGGCCCAACCTTCTACTTCTAAAGAATAAGACATTTTGTGCAATGTATGATGTGTTTGTGCCCTAGTTGAGGCATTTTTCTTACCTAAACCAAGTTTTTGAAGAATAAAACAGTTTTCATATTTTTTCACACAATTGTTGTGGTTTTTGGCATCCCCTGTAGTATTTTCAGCATTGTAGGGTTGGCAGCTCTGGTATAATACTCTGAACTTAATCTAAGTGTGTGTTATTTCTGGTGACAAACATGCAGAGTATGATCATAACACAACATGAGAATGATCATGATTGGAACCTGAGCATGATTATGTTTACAGCATGAGCATGATCACAACATAAGCATTACATTTTAGTGAAGAGGTGTTTTTTTTACTAGAAAAAATCTAGGATGACTGCCTCTCAATACACCAACTCAACTGTCTGACGTCATACTACTGCAGCAGTGCTGCTGTTGATACTGTGCATCCATGAACACATCATCTCGCACGAATCTGGTTTCTGCGCACGTGCAGTGCCCACTCCTTGTGTGGGCAAACGGGCTCGTTTTTAAACATGTTGTATAAGCACAGTGCTACTGCCACAAAGGGGTTGTGGGCCTCATGGTTTCTGAGGAAGATGGCAAATAATGCAATTGTCTCTATGTCATCAGTGACCGAGTTGATCCCCTGTCTCGTCAGAAAATAAACTAATGTAAAATTAAGCTGCTACCATGTTTAATTTTGTGTAATTCATTACATAAATTGCAGAATTCAGGCGGTGCATCTTGCTTACACAATAGGTAATTGCTCTTGCTACGTGGCAGTGGCAGTGAAACAACAATTTGTTGCAGGAAACATTATTACGAAACTTTGCCCCGAAAATAAAAGCAAGCTTGTCAGCCGACGGTCCGAGACCATTTATTGAGTTTAAATGTGCCAGGCTTTATTATCCGACTGCCAGTGTGACAAATGTGAGCCAACGGTTCACCCGCGTGGCAAGAAATGTCGGAACAAACTCGCCGAGTGTGCCATGGGAGCCACGTACGAAATCCCACAGACTGGCAGTTTGGCATATATTGGCCAGACTGGTAGGTGTGTACAATCATGCCTGTTGGCACATGATGGCAATGCGCACGTGCTTGTCTGGCCTTCTTGCTATTCATTATAGTGGATGCTCCTGTGCCCCGGCGTTTCGTTTCGGGATGAGACCAAATATCCAGAGAATTGCAGGAGACATTTACGATTAGGAACGAAGGCAGAGATGGTGTACTCAAAGTGTTGGTATCCTGAGCAGAAAAAGAGCTGGAATATATCAAACACTGTTTACACATGATGACGATGCCCCGTTTATCTTACGATTGATTGTGAAGGACGCTGCGAGCCATCAAAGCCTGTCCATGCCGTGCTAGTGTTGATGACTTTCAGGCAGAGTGCAGCGGTGGGCTGGGCGTGCTTGGCACGTTATGTATTCGTAGCGCTGGACTGGCTAGGATGTCGCGTAGCGTCTGCTGCGGTCCATTGTAAGGCGAAACTGAGCATTGTCGCTTTTAGATGGCTTTTATCATGCACACTTTTTTCAGCGAGCACCGGTTGGCAGTGCATCTTGTATCGTTTCGCTTGTCTCGTCGCCGTCTTTGTCTTGTTGCTTCCTCTGACCCTCCCCGTTTTCCTCTCTCAGGCAGGAGGGAGCCAGAGCGTGGAGAGAGAGGGCAGAGAGAGCACGGCGGGGGCGGAGGGAGCGAGAGGCGGGCGGCGTAGCATGAGTGCCACCGAGTGCTACAAGTGCCACAAGCCGGGCCACTTTGCCCGAGAATGCTTCCAGGACGGCGGCGGAGTCGGCCGGGGAGGGGGCCTGGGCCCCAGGGGGGGCCGAGGGGGCCCCCGGGGACGCATGGACTACAAGCCTCCCATACGAGGTGGGTGGATCGGCCTCTCTCTCTGCAGGCTTGTAATGGGACCTCGATATAAGGTCGTTGCAGCACCTCCAGACTGCACTGCAAAGCAGTGCGAGTTAGGGAAAGACTGCCGTCTCGAACTGTGGGCATTTCGTTGCCCAATTTTAGCTGCCATTCTAGTTTCAGCTGCATATTTATGGGCACGGGCCGTGCAACGGCATTGGGTTGAGAGGTTCCTCACTTTGCACCAGCTTACTTGCACTAGTGGGACCCAAGTATACCCGCACGCAACACCACAGACTAGAAAGCTCCTTTGTCGCGGTGCAATTTCGGTAAGGAAAGCGGGCTTTTCTTTTTCAGTCACTGTAAATTTTGGTGATGAAGTGATGGTGATAGCTGCGTTCATGCAGACACAGGGATTAGCCTGTAGTGACAATATTCCAATGTTGCTCATAGATGGGACATGAGCACTGCATGAGCACTTGATTTTGGCTCGTGGCACTCAATCCCTCCACGATCATTTGCAGTGATGGAAGTGCTGCGCCAATTGCGCCAAATTGCGCCAAGGACGCAATCCTGCTACATGTAGCGGCAAATTGTCATTTTACAGAAGAATTGCGCCATGCCTGCGCCGAGATGAGATGTAGCAATAAAAAATAAAAATTGAAGTCTTATCAGAGCGCGTGGCGGTACCGCGGTATTTTCTGCGCTGCAATTGTTACGCAAACCGAAACTGCGAGGGCGCATTTTCATAATCATCATCATCATTGAAAGGAACAACATTAGCAACATTTGAGACCAAAGTCGCAGAGGCTAAGCGAAGAACCATCCCACTGAGCAGCCTATTAAAAAAAAAAAAGAGGCCAAGCATCTGGATGTTTTCAATGTTGGCCCTGTTCCCATGTGCTAGCTACCAGCGAAGTCAAAGGTAGCGCGAGCCCAATGCACTGTGCATTCCTGACTCGAGCGTGGGCTCGTGCGGTGTGGGTACCGTTACGGGCTCCATGCGCGCGCGTGTAGCTTCGGCTGCGCTTGCACCGAAACTGAAACAAAGTATAGTTTAGTTGCACCAAACTCTGGATGTAGTGCTGGTAAAGCCTCATTATCCTTTTCGGAGCACAAAGCACTGCGCGACTCGCGCGACGGCGGTGTCTGCTCCGCGGGTGTCACTTCTCCGCAGTGCGTCGGTGCATGCCAAGGAGCGCACTCAACGGGTTAACTCGCCGTGATCTGATTGTGACTTCTCCAGCACATCGAAAATGAATCGGAATTTTTGAAGCGAATATCAGATACCGCAATAATTGAAGCTGCTGCCCGAAAGACAACTCTAATCTGAACTAAAACATTCCACAACAGTGAAGGTCGTTAGATGCTGCTGCAGATACCTTAAAAGAAGTGCAGGCTGATAAAATTAAATATTCTGTACCATCAGAACTCAGTGGGACATATTTAATTGCATTTTTCTGTCTGACGAGCAGATAAACTTTATTTAAAAAATGGTTTTTTTTTTCGTGTTTACTTTGTTGAATTTTATATATCCTGTCTTAAAAAGGCGACAGGCGCTGTGTTCCAATAGAGATGGGCTTTTTATAGCAACGCAGCATTATTTCATTTTCAAGTATTAAGCTAACATATGCCGGACCCTGCTCCAAAAGGGCCACTACCTGCTCCAAAACAACATTTTGCCTGCTACAAGGCCTGCTCCAAAGGTCAAATGGTACTTCCATCACTGCATTTGGGTAGTGGCTTATTTCCAATCACTAGAATTACGGAAATGGCCAAACCTTAACAACGCCTGGAACTCAAGTCATGTCTTGCACTTCATCAAGCACAGCGTGTGGCTATGTTGAACATTGGTGGCGTATTATAGGAACTGAACCGTCAGAGAGGCCACTTCTCTTTCCGAGAACTCAACTTTTGATCTCGTTTACTTCTGTAGGTACTGGGAAGTTTTTCACTTATTCATGTTATGTATGTGTTCCCTCGATGTTTGGCAATTCCACGCACCATGATGTTTTCTTCAATGTAAGTGCAGTTAAACTCTGAAGTTTTTCTGACAGTTAAAGTCAAATAAAAAAAAAAAACATTAAAATAAAAAAAGAACTTCCTTGATGAAACGAAAAAACAGATTTTGAAGGATTCCCCAGAGCATGGAACCTCAGTCTTATTTCACTGACTGGTTAGAGCTCCTGGGCAAATTTATTTCATCATTTTTTTTTCTCCTGGTGTCGGCGTAGGTAGTGGAGGGATGCATTTGCTTGGGGTCGTTCAGTGGCTCTAGGTGGGGCCGACCATGGGCACGAATGGCAGTGATTTAGCGGTAGTTAAGGCTGAATAATCTCTGTCCTTCAAGGGTTTCGTCTCATAGGACTGCACAAAATTGCTTGCTTTGTTTAGCACCTTGAGTAGGAATGCAAATTGCATGAGACATACTCAGTGATGTGATTGCTGCACCAAACTGTGCCAAGGGGCTAACCCTGCTACATTCGCTAGATTTTGCCAAAATATGGGTAATCTGTGCCAAACCTGTGCCAAAACATAAATTTTGGTCGCCTTTCAAAACCGAAACTAAACTGAGTACCGTAATTGAGCATGCGTGGGTTATGTGGCGCAAGCGGCCGCCTGACACCAAGTACCCTGCATCAATTGTCCATCCGGTCTTGCATGGTTTTCCCGCTGTCTCGCGTTCTCGACGTGTCGAGGGTCTCGTCTCGCATCTTTTTTTAAAACATTTTCAACGATAGACGTGGATGTGTACGGACGCTCTGACACTAGCATGCCGGGTACCAGCCTTGCCGTCATGCTGTGAAACGAAACTGAGTTTTTGCGCTGGGGGAGTTACTTTGTGAGCTGAAGCACTCGCTCCTGAAAGCAGCGGCCGTGGGAAAACTATATTTGGTCCCTGCCTTTCAATCAATGTGGTCGCGCGACGTCGGGCCTTGCCGTCCCCGCATGGCTACAGCTATGGCGCATTCTAAAATGAAACTAAGTACCGCCACATGTTCATCAACATTCCTTTTCTTGTTTTAATCATACATTACTAAAAAAATCTATCTTTATCTCAAGGACTGTTGTGTCGAAGTATTCATTACCTAGGTTTCTCTCGGTGGGCTTCCTTTCGAGAGGTACCCCCTGTACATGAAAAATCTGCCACGAAAAAATTTGGTGCAGAGAAGTGAGCTAAAGCAAGGAAGGCAATGCCTGCACGCTGAACCCGCACAGCGCGCTTGCTTATCTTGAGTTCAGTTGTTCCAAGAATTTTTTGACTCTGGCTCGCAGTGTCTTGCATCGATGCGCTCAAGTTCTTTTTTTTGTGTGTTTAGCTTGTACCTTGTTTAGCGGCCTGGCAAGTATGCGCCACTGGACTGTTTTTTCTCGTATAATCGACAGCTACATTTTGCATACAATTTTGGAAATCAGTTGGCGACGGAGCGGAGTGGCGTGGTTTCGGTTGAGATCGAGCAGCCGTTGTCTCCGCTCGCACGACGAAGCACGCGCAACTGCAAGCCTGCCGAAGTTGCCGTCACGTGCATGCGACCATGATTGCACGACAAAGGCACCAGCCGGGACGCTTGCAATCCATGTTTTACGTTTGCTTACTTTTGACGAAAATCTGGCATGTTGGGTACCAGTAAAACGGCGGCAAGCGGTTTTTCGGAATTGCTTGGCAGTGCCTACAGCACTACAATTGTGGGATGTCTCAGCAGTAAAAGCACAAGCAGCGAGTTCCGTTACAGCACGTCACATCAGAACACAACACAAAGTGCCCTTTGTTTGTACAGCACTTAAAACAAATATTTTTATTTTTCTAAGAATATCTGCCACAAAAGCCACTTTTGCTGCTCCAAAACACTGTTTTGGCTGCTCCGAAAGGGGCTCCAAAATGGCTTAGGCCAATCACATTACTGCATACTCTTAAAAAGTGGGGAGGTGGGGGAGGGGGATCAGACGGTGAATGAAAGAATTGTAACAACCTTCAAAAGCCAGCTCAGAACTCTTCGATAAGCGGCTAGTGGTGGCCTGTCGCAGGCCCGGTTTTCCATGCTCATCTATGGAAGACAATCGTTTTTAAAGCCTGTTTCTGGGTGTGCTGTGTCATGTAGAGCTTCGTGCTTCTGCTACACATGTTGCTTTGACACGGCTTTGTCATTGACCCTAGTTTTGTGCCTCGACGGCAGCAAGAACGGTTTTATGAACGCATTGGGGCTGAGACATCTCTGGCTGTTTAGGCTAGAGTCCATCAAGGTCGGAGCAGACGCGCCGAGCGGAAAGTGTGTGTGCCCGGGTGCCATAGCAGCGAGACACTTCTCTGCTTTTGTTTGTTTCTTTTCTTCCTCAGTTGCGCCGTCTGGTCGGCAAAAACATTGTCGCCATAGGCTAATCGGCCGTGCGCCGTTAGGACTTTTATCTGTTCGGTCGCGTCACAGCGTTCGCAGTGCTGTGTGTTCTCATCTAAAGAGTATCTTACCCGACCCTGGTTTGTTTGCACCCATGCAGAAAAGTGCTACAAATGCAACCGGATAGGGCACTTTGCCCGGGACTGCAAAGAGGCGGAGGACCGGTGTTACCGCTGCAACGGCACCGGTCACATTTCCAAGGACTGCCAGCATGGACCAGATGAGAGTGAGTCCGCTGAGTGGCACCAGCAATTTAAGAGCTCTTGGGTGTGCGGTTGCCTGCGGGGAGGACAAACCCATTCTGTAGTCTGACCAAATTCAAGATTGTCCGGTTGATAATTGAGAATCCTCCCAGCATTAATGTAAAACATTTGGTCATTTCTAAGCACCCTTTTTTATTCTTCAATATGGTGGGTATTACGTGCTGGGGCACGCTTGCATAGCGAGATTTTTCGAGATCATATCTTGTAACAGCAGGTGCTTTGAATTGCATAGTTCTAATATAAAGGAATGTGAGCCTCGTAAATGCCCATTCTGCAAGTAACTTGTGCATATAAACGAAAACAGATACTCCCCATTTTGGTCGTTCTGAAAGTGAATTTTTTATTCTGAGCTCAGTCGGCCAACTCGAGAAAACCAGTTCATTGTTCCTTTGACAACCTTCTGGAAAATGCCTGTTTACTAGAATGTGCAAACATAGCAAGTGCATGTTTATAGCTTGCAGTATGTTGCAAAAAAAGAGGTAGACGCCAATTGAAGGAAATAAGAGCGCGACTGACTTGATGACCAATGCATTGCATCAAGCACAATTTAGTACTTGAATGTTAGTATTCAATGTGCAATTGACCCTTGTTATTTCGAGGTTGACGAGGTGCTGCAATTCACTTCAGATTAAAATCGGTGGAGCTCGGGGCAGGGAGCAAATCGATGGTTTCTTATCGTATTCATCACTTTCTTGTGCCACACCAGGCCTATTCACTTGCACGATTTCCTTGTCCGTAGGGGATCGCAGACCACAGAACGTTAGTACGCTCATTGAAAAAAATATTCACTAGGGCTTTTTTTCCGATTCGCAGCCAGTGGGCAATAACCCTTTTGCGAAATCCCCCTAGCGCCCTGGCCCGCACGCGAAGAATTGTGGGAGAGACTGTCCCTCGCCTGGTCGCTCTGCCTTGAGATTGCATTGCCTTGTCGTTTGTCTCCTTTTCTGTTTTTCGATTTCATTACCTATTTTTATCTGTTCAAGTGTATTTTTATTGCTTCTAAGTGTTTCTATTCCCTTCTGCGCGCAATATTTCTTGAATATATATAGTATTTGTGCCTTTATTTTGCTTTTTTCGACGGGAGTGCCGACGGACAACACGCCGCTTCGCGCGTCGTTCCCCGGGTGAGTACTACTGCCGCTACCGATTCCTATCTTGCTGTTAGGTGTTCATTTTGGTTCAATTTGACCTGCATGCAGTCAAGAGGAGCCGTTTATGAACACCCGCACACATGTGATAGGGGTAGGCAGAGCTCTGAATCAACAGTCGCGACGCAAGAGCCGAGTGCGCTGTGATTTGGCCGCCCGCGCTCACTCCGTGGACTTGCACTGCAGGGTATGCCTTCGAGTTCCGCTTGCTTGATTAAGATACAGCACACCGCTTTGTCGCCGTGAACCATTTGTCCGAATGTTTGCGAAGCTGAGGCATATGCAACCCTGCAGCGCCTGACAACTGCGCGCTGCGGCGCAATCCCTTCGCAAACGCCGACGACTCAATGTCGCGGCTTGAATGCGCCTATAGCATGCCTTCATAATCTATCTGCTAAGCTGTTGTCAGTTGCCAACACCCTTTTTTAAGTGCAGAGATGTGTTGCCGCAAATCATTTGCCCGAATGCCTGCGAAGCCGCAACACCGTTCTTCATATCCAACGCTGCGGTGCCTGACAAACTTCGGGCAGAGGGCGCGAGCCCTTCACAAGCGCCGGTGGCCCAACGTCATGGGTTGTATGCGCTTATGGTATTCCTTCTTAATCTATTTGCTAAGCAGTTGCAAACACCCTTTCTGAAGTGCAGAAATGTGCTGTCACCCAGGCAGTTATCTTGAAACTCGTAGTTCCTTCGACAATTTTTTTTTTCTCTAGTCAAGATGTCAGCTCAAGGTATTTTATTTTTTTAGGTCACCTTCAGCAGCAACATGCCCGGTGGTACAGTTTGCTGTGTGCCAGGCTGTGCAAACAATGCTGCCATCGCACAGCATGTTTCCTGGCACCGCTTTCCAAAAGACAGCGTCCTGCGAAGCGTTCGGGTGAAGACAACTGCGTGCAGTTGTTAGGCGCTGCAGCGTTGGATATGCCGAACAATGTTACGGCTTCGCAGGCGTTCGGACAAATGATTCGCGGCGACATATCTTTGCACTTGAAAAAGGGCGTTGGCAACTGACAACAGCTAACAGCTTAGCAGATAGATTACGAAGGCATGCCATAGGCGCATTCAAGCCACAACATTGAGCCGTCGGCATTTGCAAAGGGATTGCGCCGCAGCGCGCAGTTGTCAGGCGCCGCAGCGTTGCATATGCCTCAGCTTCGCAAACATTCGGACAAATGGTTCGCGACGACAAAGCGGCGTGCTGTATCTTGGTCAAGGAAGCGGAACTTGAAGGCATACGCTACAGCGAGAATCCACGGAGCGAGCGCGGGCGGCCAAATCACAGCGCACTCGGCTCTTGCGTCGCGATTGTTGATTCAGAGCTATGCTTACCCCTATGACATGTGCGCGGGTGCTCATAAATGGCTCCTCTCGACTGCACGCAGGTCAAATGAACCAAAATGAACAGCTAACAGCGCGATAAGAATCGGTAACAACAGTAGTACTCACCCGGGGAACGACACGCGAAGCGGCGTGTTATCCGTTCGCACTCTTGTCAAAAAAGGCAAAATAAAAACACAAATACTACAGTCGAACCTGTTTATAACGAACCCGGTTAGAACGAATTATGGTCTATATCGAACACACGAAATTTTAAGATCAATATTCATGAGAAATATACTTTCTATAACGAACCACACATCGGATATATCGAACTGCGAGCGCCCGCTACCGCCCCCGTGGAGACGTGCGGGCTTCCCTGCAATGCACAGAGTGACAGAGGACAAGAGAAAACCAAGAAAAACACGATGGCCCTTGAGAAGATGAGTCACAAAACCGACTGCGAACGCCCGCAACCGACCCCTGCGGAAGCGCGCTGGCTTCCCTGCCATGCACGGAGCGACAGAGGACAAGAGAAAACCAAGAAAAACACAATGACCCTTGAGAAGATGAGTCACAACACCGACTGCGAACGCCCGCAACCGGCCCCCGCGGAAGCGCTGGCCAATGATAGAGCAAGCGTGCAATGACGTTCTGATGACATCATCCTGCAGCCGTACCAGGCCGGACATGGCTCTCTTGTTCCTAGCGTTTTGCCGAGAAGGCTCGTTGTTCTTTGTGTCCTTCCTGTTCCCGCAAGAGATGGCGACCAAGGTGCGTTCATCGTTACCGTTCTCTACCAAGGTGGAAATAGTAGCGACGGAAGTGCTCCGTCGCTACTGTTCCCAGATTCAGGGAAGTGGACTAAGTCTGGTAAACCAGCTATTTCGTGTCGAGGACGAAATTTTGAAGGACGCAGTAAAAGCGAAGACGCAGGCAAAAATTACCAGCTTCTGTCGGTAATATCAAAAGAACAGGTAATAAAGACTTCTCTCTGTCGTAAGTGCCACAACTTTTTTTTCCTTCTCAATTTTACGGAATTGTCGTGTTCATTTATTGTCCGTTACCTAGAAATTTTCGGGCTTTCTTAGATGATATGTTTTAATATTGAAATTTATTGATAGAAATATGAATACTTATGTTCCATCATGAAAGCTGCCTCGCGATAACACGGCTCTGAGCGCCGGCGTGAGGCTCGCTACGCTCGGCAGCCTTCGCCGCTATTCCGCGCGGTTTCCTTTCATCTCTCTCGCTTTTGCTGTCCTCACGAAATAGCGATATTTGCTATAACGAACTACTTGATATATCGAACTAAAATGCGTGTCCGATGGAGTTCGTTATAAACGGGTTCGACTGTACATATATATATACAAGAAATATTCTGTGCAAAAAAGAATAGAAACACTTGGTGGCAACAAAAAATACGCTGGAATAGATAAAAATAGGTAGTAGAATCGAAAAACAGGATTAAGAGGAGACAAGAGACAAGGCAATGCAATCTCAAGGCAGAGCGGCCAGGCGAGAGACAGTCTCTCCCACAATTATTCGCACGCGGGCCGGGGTGCTTGGGAAAATTGCAAATCGTCTATTCGTCGGGTCAGCATGGTTGGCCATGCCGCAAGGCCTTGCTGTTCGCATGTTTCCTAGAAATGACACTGGACGATGATGCATGTGCCAGGCGGTACTTGGACTGGCTGCACTGTTCACTTTCTAGACTAGAGAATGTGCAGTGGATTACTTTTCCCGTACCAGGTCATGCCTTTGCAGCTTGACTGCATTTGTGTGGCCAGCATAATCGTGAAGTCTTCTGTGCTCCTAGAACTCCCGTATTTCTGGAGCGCACAAAAATTCTTTAGAAATAATAGATTGAAAAGTTTAGCCTTATAATTACTGCATGTCATTTTCTATAGTATTCTACATGCACTTGGCATAACTGCACCAGCGGTTCAGACCAGTCAAAATTGAAAGTTGACTATACCACATAAGGGAAATCTTTTGGCAGAGTCAATAAAGGTATTTACTGATGAGACAAGTTGACATTACATCCTGCAGCAGTATAAATTATACTGTTTGTTGTGCTAAAAATTGCGCTATAGTGTAGGTTGGCAATGAACCATGTCCACAAATTCTGAAAGGCCGTGCAGCTTGCAAAGAGACTTTAGTTCTGCTCTGGTAAGGTAAGGTCAGGTCTGTGCACCTCTACCACCTGACACATGAGGAGTGCTGTATGCTTTGTGTGTGGTCTACTAGCAACACTCTGCAAGGTCAAATAATTTTCCAATGGCATTTCTCACCACGACAGTGTCATGCTACAACTGCGGCAAGATGGGCCACATTGCGCGCGAGTGCAAGGAGCAGGAGAAGACCTGCTACATCTGCCACAAGCAGGGCCACATCTCCAGGGACTGCGAGCAGGATGAGCGAAGGGTGAGGCTTCAGGTTCTTGCTTGCTCTTTTTGCGTGGCAGTTTCTTTTCTGTGCTGTGCGCTGCATTGAGAGAGCAAATTCTCGTGGCTGCTTCGACTTGTTGATTTCAGTGTCTGCCGCATGCGTGCCCGTTGGCCTGGAACGGCACGAAGGTCACTGTGATTGAGGGTACCATGACACTTATGGGAATGTGCCGACTTTTTTGTCGAGATTGAGAACCTAGGTCTCAGGCACATTGCTTTCTTGCGTTAGTTTCGCTCGTTAGTGCGGTGCCAGCTAACGGGCTTGCAGATCTGGTAGCTCAGTGAGGCATTAGTGTGAAGTTTGCTCGCCGTCTGCATGTTGCATTTGTAATAGCGGTTCGACGTGTACCCCCGTAGGTAGCGGCAATCTGTAGTTGTGCTTCAACATTCATTATTGTAGACTTGGCTGCTTTGGACTTAAATGAACCCCAGTGTTTTGTCACCACTACCTCGATATGCCAGTTTCTCCAACGCGTGCGTGTGGGGTGCCCCAACTTTTTGTTTATTCTCGCTTTCTTTTGTCCCACCATTTCCTTCTTTTATTCTTTATGCTTTTTTTCCCCCTCCCCTCTTCCTGCATTTGCCCCCCCTTTTCAGCCTCCCGAATGAATCTGAAGGCTTTTGGAAGGGGGATGTCTCAAAGCAAGGACCGTCGTGCCGTTGTTTGCTTTTCGTTTCCCCGTGCCGCCCCCTCGTTGGCAGACCCCTAGAATGTGTGGGATGACCCTATTGTCTCGGTGCAATGGTTGTGGGATGGAGCACATGTGTGGGAAACTTAATGTAATGGTGGAAGCAAGGTCGGTGTTTGCAACTGGCGACGAGAAAGAGGGGCACACATTATCATCGGGCTCTTTTGTTGTACATAAGATATTCTCCCAGAAAGGTTGGAATAAATGGGAAAACACAAACGTGGTCATTATTTGTTCATTTTTTTCTGCATGCTGCATTTTTCCAAGACTCCACTTAGCGAGCTTGTCATTGTCTGAAGTGCGAGTAGACGAGCGGGTGGCTGGGAGAAGATAGTGCTTGTGTACACAAACACAATTTTGTTTATTTCCTTCCTGTTCACAAGGTTCTCTTGGAATGACGAGCACTAATGGTTTGGACGTTGCTTTCCTGGTTTCCTTGAATTGATCGATGCTAGTTTGGATGAGCATGCTGCATTGACGGCACCTATCTGTGTTGCAATGTTGCCTCACTATGTGGTATGCTGCAACTCGTGATCTTTTATATCTACCATGAAGGTTTGTATAGAAAAGATTTTATCACTATAATATTTCCGGTTGGTCCTAGAATCCGTCAAGCTGGAGCGGAACCTCATTATGATTTCACTGCCCTCTGTTCTGCTTCATGTTAAAAATGGCCTAGTACCGTATTTATTTGCATAATGAACACACCTTTGTCCCCACAAATTGACATATTTGGGAGGGTGTTCATTATGCGGAGTAAAAGTTTTGCATTTGCACACTTCGTGCAAATGTCATATATTAGGTGCCATTATGAAACGGCAAGGTACTGGGCACGTCTCCACTGATGGAGGCGCACACACGGCTGGTCGGGGTTGCGCCACGGTAACCATGCTTTATGAATTGTAAACCTTTTTAGGGAGCTTTCGGCGTGCCATTTGCCGAAGAGAAAGCACCGTACGAAGCTCATTCAGCACGGAGAGCAACGTGACCGTTCTTAGGCCTAACCACTTTCACGACTTAACTGTCTCAAAGCAGACCACAGACAACGACGTGTTTGTTGACATCAATGCGTCCGATAGGCGAAGAATGTCCGGGGCTAGGCAGTTCCTCAACGCAAGCTTTGTCAAGTGTGTACGCGGCTCGGTTTCATGGTTGATCACTTCCGCAACTACTCGCTTGCAGCCATTACGAGAGTGGCTTGGCTTGGCTTGACTTGGCCCGGCAAATAAAAATTGGCTTGTTGCGTTGGTTGCAATTCGAGACTCGCGGAGACGAAAATTAGAGGTGCGTTTATTACGGGGGGAGGGAAGAAACGGGTTTAAATATTGGTACCCGTCGTAGGGGGTGTGTTCATTATGCAAGTAAATACGGTAAATTGAGGAGGACATGGGGTATTGCACACATTTTACGATATGCCCGAGATCAGGTAGATCTCTGCCCGAGATTTACCTGATGCCTGCCCTGATGCCCGAGATCAGGACAGGAAGGCAGGCAGGCAGGCGGGCAGGCACAGAGAACTCGGCTATCGCATTTATTTAGTTATCCTCCTTATATATTGTCTTTCTCAAGTTTATACTTTCTTTACCCTAGTTACCAAGAATATGAAGGATAAACACAAAGGAGGTACAAGGACTGACTTATACCATTGTGGCCAATACGAGCTGCAATGAATGCCACGACATGTGGCGCATGATACTGTCGGAGCTGCCTGCCGCATCTTCAAAGTGATGCATGTCGAGGTCGAGACAATTCCACCGTTGTGCTCGTTGTGCCACTTTGCGCTTCCTTGTCGTCTGCTTTTGAGACGGCAGTTCTCAACTGTAGCAGAACTGTCTGGTTAGACGCCTGGATTGCCAGGTTGAAGCTCCTGCTCCAATTGGAAAGGGTTTACTGACACAGCTGCAAGGAGCTGGCTGTTCTCTTCTTCCCTCTTAGCTCGAGAGTGCCTTCTGTGGGGTGCATCCCCAGGTCGATCTTCATCCTTGTAGGCACGAGTTATGCAATTCAGCCTTTAACAACTTCCCCTATACTATTGCCCTTTGCCAATACACTTTCAATACACAGTGTGGGGCAGAAGTGCCCCACACTCAGATGTGTGGGGCACTTCTGTCTGCACTCTCGGCAGTTTTAAATCTGCCTTGCAAAAACTAAGACATAAAAGTTTTGTGCCACTCCAGTCTGGACCGGTTTATTGCGTGATAAGACGGGGGGGGGGGGGGGGGGGGGGGGGGGGGTTATATCAGAACAGAACCTTGAAAAGTGCATATTCACCCGGAGCATGCGTCCCGCTACACTATAGTGTAAAATGGAATTTGGTGGGTACTCTGGAACTGAACAAGAAAATGTTTAAGAACACAGATGTGTGCCTACATATATAAGTGGGAAATTCCATATGGTAATCCTGCTTTCATGTAGCCACGGTCTAGTGAAGAGCAAGCCAAGTTTGCTATAAACAAAGCTATAACAACTTTAAAAAAAAATGTTTGTAGACAAAAATAAATAGGCATGACTGGCATTATAGAGGTCAACCAAGTCACTTCACCTTCCAATACGGGAAAACGTGTGAACTGAGGAATAATGCTTGACTAGAAGCATGCTTAAGGTGGGACACTATTTAGAAAGAAACAATTTCTACGAAAAAAGTTGAGTTAGGAAAATGTCATATTTACATCTACCAACATCTTGAGAGTATTCCCAGAAAGTTTTATTAGTTTACACAGCATAATTAATTTCCTATAAATTATTTTCGGTCCACCGATGCTAAACAAAAGTTGGAGGTTGGAGCACTTGGAACGCATTTTTCTCTATTCTTGTTTTACAGCGGATCTGTTAAGGGCTAGTTTCTCCAGGATCGTGTCCGTACGATAGCTGTCCAGAGTTGCGTTTGCCGATTGGTTGTCTGCTTGCCTCCGTCACTCATAGATCGCGGCAACCTTTCCAGCCTTTTTATTCTGACTTGCCGACTTGTGTACAGTTATTGCTGGTCTTCCTTCACCAAAATGGAAAGGCTGAAAGTCTTTGGCATAAATTTCACTTCAGGAAAACCATTGTTTTGTTATGACTTAGCTTGGATTCATTTTTATGAGTTTCTGGGGTGAAATTTTAAGGGGAAGGTGGCTATGAGCTTGTATTTTTTTTATTTTTGTAGTTTCTCATGCTCAAGAACTAAAATTTTGGACAAAGAATGGAAATAAAAAAAAAAACAGTATGTTTATGTGGCTTTTTTTGTTATGAAAGAAATAGAAATATAGAAATATAGCTCCATAGCTATCTGCTCTGAACTGTCCTAAAGCAATATAACATGAAAACAACAAATTTATAAGTAATTTCAAAACGATAGTTCTCCTACACAGACACACCCGCTTTCATCTGTGAACATATGCAATTTGTTTTGTACTTCGCCCAGGCTGACAAAATCTGACAGTAATGTTCTCAACATCAATGGAAACAAGCTCTGTAAATGTCATTGGAATCGGACAAGTGGTTCAGTCATTCACTTTTTGGGATAGTGTCCCCCCTTACAGGGGCCCTGCAACAACAACTTGACTGGTTATTAATTTGCACCGAACCTGAGCGCACTGAACGTAGTAACTTAAAGAAGCTTTTCTTTTCTCCAATTTCGTTTTATTTTAAATGTTATAGGCAAATTAGAATTACAAAAACAAGCAAAAACTAACCTCCTTCATGACGTCGTAGGTCCTGGTTTGAGTGACCGTGAACTAGAGGAGTAGTGAGCTCATCAAGCGCTCACGGCTGCCGCACTCCCTGTCGACGGCTCGAGAAGGCGCCACTAAAGCATGTGTTGGACAGGCTGTATGAAGCAGGCGGCCAGAGCGGCTCGCATTGCATTTGCTGCGCGATTAAAGACTAATTTGGCATAACACTTCATTGACCACAAACGACAGCAAACACGGGGTAAAGATCAGTTCAGAACGGGAGCCACTTCGCGCTGCCACACCGCTGAATGGCCAAATCGCCAGCCAAGCCCGCGCCGAAAGCCTTTGGAACGCTCGGAACCGGTCGGATCCTCGAGCCGGTATACGACCGCAGCGCCGCCGCGCACATCCGAGACCTTTCTTTGCTCGCCGTTCGTCGGAGCTTCATCCCCCTAGCCCTTTCTAGTATGCGCCGTTTTTTCCGCCGCTTGGTGGCGGGTTTGTCGACGGGTCTTTTCTTGTTTCCGTACTTTATAAACTGCATTTGTTTCTTTTCTGATCTAAAATACTAAACAAAAACTACTTTCATACATAATTGAAACGTTTCGCAACACTTATATTTTGTATCTTGACTAAAAAAAAAGCTTTTAGCCGCTTTGACCAGTTGTAAGCCCGGGACCAAAAACTTTGCATATTGCGCGCTTTCGGCAACACGGGTCGCCCTTGTAGGTGGAGGAGGTTTCTGCGTCGCTCGGTTAAAATATGACTCGGTGATATCTAGTTACTCTCTCCGTGCCCGCTGGCTCGCCCGAACCTCAAGAGACGTGGAAACCGCAAAAAAGGAAGACGCTTCAATATGATTGCAGGGCCCCTTTAAAGCCCGACCTACAAAATTACTTTACCATTTCCTTCTCTCTCTCTGCTATATTGAGGCAGGAAACATCTTTCCTTGCTGTATCTCGGGGCTGAATAAGCCTGGTTAAGCAGCTGGCTTATCCAACCCCAAGATGCAAAGATTAAGATTTTTCTGCTGTCAAGATAGCAGTGGGAGAGGGGTAAATGGAAAAGGTGGCGAGGAGGATTTTTCTGCCCTGCGGAAAATGGTTTTGTAGGTTGACCTTTAACTTGCCTTGAAATACCGGTCAAGCTTCCGCCCAAAATTCGGATATAATCTCGAATAACTGGGAAATGGAAGGCCTATTGGGTCCAAGCACAAAAATCCAGAAGGAGCACATGTGAAGATGGGCTCCTTTACTTTTCACTGGGGGGGGGCACTCGGTGAAGTGGTCAGCAAGGAGAACCATCTCGGTTAACTGGGCAGGCACTTTACACGTCCTGCGTTTAGCGTTTGCACATTCAATTAGTGCTGTGCGGGCGCTTATTGTGACACGGCTGCATGCACCTTGCAGTACCCCCAAAAGCCTGAGGGTGACAATGGACCCTTTTCGAAGGTGCGCGCCATATTGTAGCTGATCTGCCAAATATCAGAGCCTGCCGTTGTTTGGGCACATGCTCCGATTGTACATGGGACACGAGGGTTGCGTCAATGTTTGGCATGAACTCTGCTCGGCCAATATTGCGAAAGTGCTGTGTCGGCGTTCGGCGAGGAGTTTGATCCGACCGTACGCTTCGCACCCAAGAAGTGGCGACCACCAGTGTTGCTCTCTGGACTTCTGAAAAGGGTCTTTGTCAGTGATGTTTCCTCTTGGCACTCCATGTTGTCCACGTGATTGGCGTAATGCGCCCGCACAGCGTACATCTTGGGAGCCGTCCGGTTATTACTGCCGTCGTCATCTCATCAATTGTGATAAATGTCTCACAGAATTTAGTTCACACTATATGCGCAGACGGATGCGGCAGTTGTGCAGACGTCGGCAAATGTCGTAGACACCAAAACATGGTGAAGAGCGCGGTGCAGATGACACTTGCGCCTTATTGCGCCTGGCACACGCCTGCCCCAAACAGTGGTCTGCCGGCCCGCCCCTATCCCACCTATCATTGCGTAGAGGAACATGTGACATCTCGTTCCACGCAACAGCCATGTTTTTGGCAGCCCGAGGTCAATATTGCCAGCCGGAGCTGAAGTTTTAGTTTCGATTTCTTCTCTTGTTTAAAGTGAGAGTTAACCTTATATACCCCATTTTTCTCAAAGCAAATTATGTAGTGCCTTTTATTAGTGCTTTTTAATGTAAAATCACTCATTATCCCGAAATTTTTGGAATTGAGCGGAGTCGCCCTTTAAGAGCTTTCTCTGGGGGGGGAAGACATTCATGTTTTACATACTCGGATGCTCACTGCCGGAGGGGGTTGGTACACGGCAGATGTTTGTCATGGAAGGTAGCACTGTCACTCGTTGTGCCATCCCTCAAATAGCTTCATAACCCTCGGACAAGGCACTTATCCAGTATTCTCCCTGGTAAAATATTTACTTCCATCAGCAATTTTTCACATTTTTTTTCTCGCATTTAGAAGGTTCACCTTGATTGCAAGCATTATGTGTGTATGAGTAGCATCACTTGAAGCCCTAATGTGTGCTGCCTGTTGCCTAGTTCTTGACTACACGTCATCCTTACACTTTTTCAGTCGCAAAAGTAGCAAGCGCATGACTGTATTTTCTTGAGTAGTTGAATAATTCGCACAAAGGACAGATTACCCTACTGTTCAACTTCGAAGAAGGTGATTCTCCGAGCCATCGCGGAAATTTTCGATGACACAAGTATTCGAACCGTTGTGGCTAACCTTTTCTTAAAGGACAACTCTGGTAAAAAACGAAGCCAAAATAAATGACTGTTATCGCTTTAGTGGCACAAAATATGATCACAGCCGACATATTACGTCGGAGTGTAGTTACTTTCCCCGTTAAAACCGATTTTAAAGATGCGGCCAACTGCTCTTTAGCAAGTGGCGAACAGGTTAGCTGTTTGTCGAGCAACATTGACGCAGCATCCTTGCGACGTCGCGCCGCGGTCGTACGGCTGATGTTCAGTGCTGCCATCCATCTAGCGGAGAAGTTTCGGTTTTGCCAGAGACGCTCGAAACCAAATTTTGAGCCGTGATATTTATAAAGCTGCACACAATATCGAAAAGAAAATGATACCTTGCAATTCTGGGACACTGCCTTAGCTAAAAACGGTCGCAATCCCAAATTAAAAAAAATATTGACTGTAGTTGGCTGCCCTTTAAAGGACACATGCAAAGGAAAATTTTTTTTTTTAAACAGGTTGAATGGAAAAGGATTATTATAAAACAAATTTACGACGAAGAAAAAAAAAATGTATAGCTCTATTTACGGCGCAAAATGAATTTGTAGTTGGCGTCCACGGTAGCAGCCGCTGGTCACGTGGTACGCCTGTGCGCCGCCGCACTGTGTCGCTGCCGCCGCTAAGTCACACCGCCGCCAAGTCACACTGCCGCTGCAAGCTGAGTGTTGAGCGACGCCGCTTCAACTTGTTTCTCCACGCCGCCGTCGCTGCCGCCGCGCAAGTTGTCTGCTTTTGGGCGCCGCCGCCGTCATCTGACCGGCGCACAGGTCTATCAAGTCTGCTTGAGCTTTTCTAGGAGTTCCCTATGGGCTCTAAAAGTTACTTATTAATCTTAGTTTTTTGTTACACTTCAAATAAAGATGAATAAGTTACTTTTAGAGGCCATAGGAAGCTTCCGAAAGAGCGCAAGCAACACGTGACAAATATGTACCAGTCACGTGACAAATAGACCACTTTTCCACGGCACCTGTGGGCGCCAACTACAAATTCGTATCGCGCCGTAAATATAGCTCTAAAATCTTTTTTTTTTTGTTGTAAATTTGTTTTATGACTTCCTTTTTCAGCCAGGATGTTTAAAAAAAATGCTTTTTTCCTTTGCATGTCTCCTTTAAGGAGCGTTAAAGGGGCCCTGCAATCATATTTAAACATCTAACTTTTTTGCGGTTTCCACGTCTCTTGGGGTTCGGGCAAGCCAGCGGGCACGGAGAGAGTAACTAAATATCAGTGCGTCATATTTTAACCGGACGACGCGGAAACCTCTTCCACTGACGAGGGCGACCCGCAGTACCGAAAGCGCGCAAAATGTGACGTCTTTGGCCCTGGGCTTACTACTGGTCAGAGGCTGCTAAAAGCTTCTTTTTAGTCGAAATACAAAATATAAGTGGCGTGAATCGTTTCAGTTATTTATAAAAGTAGTTTTTGTTCAGTATTTTAGATAAGAAAAGAAACGAAGGCAGTTCATAAAGTATGGAAACAAATGACCCGTCGACATACCCGCCACCAAGCGGTGGAAAGGCGGCGCATACTAGAAACGAGTACAGTATAGACCACTTACAACGTAACCACTTATAGTGCAGGACTGGGTATAACGCGGCTTTTTTAAACCACCGGGTCGCCTCCCATAGAACTCTATGTAATTACATACCGCTTAAAATGCGGGCGCGCGAAGGGAAATACCGGTTATAGTGCGGTTTTTGGAACAGCCCGGCGATTGCGCCGACTGACCGATGCAGAGAGCACGCTTTTCTGTGCGACACTAGATAACGGCGCGAGCTGCAAGCGGTACTCGTGGGGCAAGGAGGTTGCTCGAAGAAGTGGGGAGAAGCAAAGAGAGAGGCTTCAGTTGCCATAGCGGTGGAGGGACGCACGCACGTGTCGTTCACGTGCGTGCGTCCCTGCGCTGCGTTGGAAACAGCCGCAGCGACAAACCAATCGCAGGTCGAGGAGAAGTGTTCACGCGCGTTGCATGCTGGTCGCGGGCCGGCCGGCCAGCTGCTTCTATCCGCAAACATGGCGTCGGTTTTGATCGTCGACGTAGACGGCGTGACTGAAGCTCATCGTTCCGCGTAAAAGCGCTATCCTTGACTGTGAATTTTCGTTGTGTGTCGCTGTGATAACCCAGCACGTACTAGAAGGGAAGATCCACCTACTCGTGCGGCGATGTTGTGGTGGCACTCTCAAGACGGCAGAAACGCCTGTGTCGTCGTGTTTGTCTACTTTGACTACAGTGGTGCTTTTTAAGCATTTGTCTCCTCGAAGATCGCCCAGATTTCTTATTTGGAGTATTTCATGCCTGTGCTCAAGTTGAAGGTATTACTGGCGCATACCATATAAAGGATGCGAATTTTCACGCATTTTCATTGCCAGAGATAAGTGATTAGGGTTAGCAATCCTGAACGCTCGCAACGTCCGCCCGCAACCCGCGACATTCTTAAAAGGCTGCGCCAGGCAAAAGTCGCTCATTTCTTTCAAAATGTGTGACACACTTGAGAGAGAAGTGTACTAGTCTGGTGAAATAAAGACTTTCCTCAAACTAAGCTTTATTTTTCATCTAACATAAAATAAATTCTTTTACAAAGGTAAGTTGTCTGATGGCATGCATTTTGGCCTGAAAAATTGATGTTTTGGTTATAGCGCGGTACTGCTTATAGTGCGGATTTTCGCGACTTCCACGACATACGTTATATGCGGTCTACACTGTAGTGGGATCAGGCGCCGACACGGAAAGGTCCCGGATGTACGCGGCGGCGCTGCGGTTGTATGGACAGGAGGATCTGACCGGCTCGGAGCGTTCCAAAGGCCTTCGGCGAGAAGCTTTGTCTTGCGCTTTGGCCGTTTCGCGGTATGGCTGCGCAAAGTGGGCTCCCACTCTGAACTGATCTTTACAGCGTGTTTGCTGTCGTTTGTGGCCAATGAAGTGTCATGCCGAATTAGTATTTAATCGCGCAGCAAATGCAGTGAGAGCCACTCTGGCCGCCTGCTGCATACAGCCTATCCAGAACATGCTTTAGTGGCGCCCTCTCACGCCGTCGACACGGTGTGCGGCAGTCGTGAGCGCTCGATAAGCTCAATAGCCCTCCCCTAGTTCACGGCCACTCTCAAGCAACCAAGGACGTCATGAGGAAGGTTATTGTTTGCTTGTTTTTGTAATTTTAATTTGCCTATAGCTTTTAAATAAAGGGAATTTCGAGAAAAGAAAAGTTTCACTAAGTTACTATGTTCAGTGCACTCAGGTTTGGCACAAAATAAAAACCAGTAAAAAAGTCCTTGCAGGGCCCCTTTAAAGAGCGGCTCTGCAATCCTATTTAAGTGTATCTTTTTTGCGGTTTCCACATTTCTTGTGGTTCGGGCAAGCCAGCGGGCACGGAGAGAGTAACTAAATATCAGTGAGTCATATTTTAACCGGGTGACGCAGAAACGTCCTCCTCCTACAGGGGCGCCCTGTGGTACCAAACGCGCGTGGCATGTGACGAAATCGTGACGTTGTCGGTCCTGGTCAGCTCCTGCCTTACGACTGGTCAGAGTCGCTAAAAGCTTTTTTTTAGTCGAAATCCAAAATACAAATGGTACAAACTGTTTCAAGTATTTATGAAAGTAATTGTTATCTAGGAATTTAGGTAAGAGACAAAACAAATGCAGTTTAGAAAGTACAGAAACAAGAAAACATGACCGTTGCTGTGGGTGTCTGTCGCATACTGCAGAAGTAACTCTTCTACCTCGAGGAGCATGCTCTGCTTCCCTTGAAGGTGTGCTTTGTTTACTTCATCTTCCTTAGAACATCTTCTCGGAGGCACCAACGACATACATTTTTCGTCAACTTCATACTTCCATCCAGCGGCTCTTTTGTCGTTTTGTTTAGCAAACAAAACAACCTCGGCTTAAAATGGGCTACGCAGATCACGTACTTGCCCATAGAGGTAGTTGCATACAGAAACTGGCAGGAGATAGAGTTGCTTGCAGGAAGACTGAAACCGTCCAAACGCTCTGTTAGTATGCTCGCTCTGAGCCCAAGATGTTGCATAAATGTGAAAACAACTAATGCAAACATTTGTGTGCCATCTGGATTCCACTGGATAAATTACATCTTGCAAAGCCGTTCTCAGCAACAAATTTCTTTTAAAACTAGGCTTGTAGTGCACACGCATTTGCTGCAAACGTTTGGTTTATCGACTAAAGGGGCTTTCAAACTATTTGATATCAAGGAATTCCTATCTGCCTCGAATGGCAGCGGAGGAGACCTTTCCTGGTCTCGGCGCAGTAAAGCAGTGGAGGAGGGTGCATGCCCCGTAAACAATAATGCACATTCCAGGGGGTGTTTGGTTTATAGACCTTTCAAGCTTTTGCCATATCCTTTGTTCAGCTAGGGTTCCACCATTCGGTAGAGTTCCAGACCACCACCCCTTATGGCACCATTTGTAATTTGAGAAGTCTCTCCACTGAAGGGCGCAAAAAATGAGTGCTTTACCTCTTGAGTTGGTTGTTCAGTGAGTTAGGGGAATGTGGTATGAATTGAGGTTTCAGCTAGAAATGTTTGCAGTGATGGAAGTGCCATTTGACCTTTTGGAGCAGGCCTCGTAGCAGGCAAAATGTTGTTTTGGAGCAGGTAATGGCCCTTTTGGAGCAGGGTCCGGGATATGTTGGCATATTACTTGAAAATGAAATAATGCTGCACTGCTATATAAAGCCAATCTCTATTATTGGAACACAGCGCCTGTCGCCTGTTTAAGACAGGATGTATAAAATTCAACAAAGTAAACACAAAAAAAAAAAAAAAAATTTTAAAATAAAGTTTGCTTTCTCGTCAGATAAAAAAAATACAATTAAATATGTCACACTGAGTTCTGATGGTACAGGATATTTAGTTATATCAGCTTGCACCTCTTTTAATGCATCTGCAGCAGCATCTAACAACCCTCACTGTTGTGGAATATTTTAGTTCAGATTAGAGTTGTCTTTCAGGCAGCAGCTTCAAATAGTGCGGTATCTGATATTCATTTTCGATGTACTGGCGAAGTCACGATCGGATCACGACGAGTTAACCCGTTGAGTGTGCTCCTTGGCATGCACCGACGCGTTGCAGAGAAGCGACACCCGCGGAGCAGACACCGCAGTCGTGCAGTGCTTTGTGCTCCGAAAAGGACGGTGAGGCTTTACCAGCACTACACCCAGAGTTTGGTGCAACTAAACTGTACATCGTTTCAGCTTCGGTGCGAGCGCAGCCGAAGCTACAAGCACGCGCATGGAGCCCGTAACGGTGCCCACACTGCACGAGCCCACGCGAGAGTCGGGAATGCACAGAGCATTGGGCTCGCGCTAGCTTTGTCTTTGCTGGCAGCTAGCGCACGGGAACAGGGCAGGCCAACATTGAAAACATCCACAAGCTCAGCCCTTTCTTTTTTTTTAAATAGGCTGCTCAGTGGGATGGTTCTTCGCTTAGCCTCTGCGGCTTTGGTCTCAGATGTTGCTAACGTTGTTCCTTTCAATGATGATGATGATAATGCGCCCTCGCAGTTTCGGTTTGCGTAACAGTTGCGGCGCGGAAAATACCGCGGTACTGCCACGCGCTCTGATAAGACTTCAATTTTTATTTTTTATTGGTACATCTCATCTCGGCGCAGGCATGGCGCAATTCTTCGGTAAAATGACGATTTGGCGCTACATGTAGCAGGACTGCGTCCTTGGCGCAGTTGGCGCAGCACTTCCATCACTGTGTTTGGGGCTGCTTTATACGGGGTGTTTTTAGGCCCAACGGATTTGTTCTAGAAAGGTCACAAACGCTGCTCTAATGTGGCTTGTGCAGGTGAGATGTACGGCCAGGGGGACACAATATGCAGTACATACACTCTTAGTAATTCAAACTTGAGAAAGTCACAA
This sequence comes from Ixodes scapularis, assembly GCF_016920785.2. NCBI lineage: Eukaryota > Metazoa > Arthropoda > Arachnida > Ixodida > Ixodidae > Ixodes > Ixodes scapularis. Next base: position 143,789,137 of record NW_024609857.1, on the reverse strand, counting down.
ATTTTGTTTGAATTATCACAAATTCATCTAAATATGTTGCAAGATGAGTTATGATTTGCTATATGGATGGCTACACATACAAAGCAAATATTTGATGATTTCCTCTACACAGGCTTACTAATCATAAAGAGGTATGCCACTCATGGAACATTGGTGAAATTCATAACAAAGTTTATTTATCTCTCAAAAATGTTAATGACTGTTTAGACAGCACATGACACCTCAAAACAAAAGTAATGTTTGTTCATCGAGCAAAAAAGTTGTCTATTGTGAACTATTAAGTAGGGGGACTCGTGAGCAGTGAAAACTGGCGTCGCGCGGCAGTTTCCATAGCAACTTGCGGGGACTCTGTGACATGGACCTATGCCATGCTGGCACGTCACATTGTTTGTGGAAATTGCCATGGAAACTGCCGCGCGGCCACCGTTTTTGTTCATGTGCCCCTTGCTTTAGCCCCGTTGAGCGTGCTTCTTATCGATCACCGGTGCAGCGGTGAGAAGCAACGCCTGCGGAAGCGAGCTCCGCATGTGTTGCTTCTCCGCAGCGCATCGGTGCTCAGAAAGAAGCGGGCTCAACGGGGTCGCGAGAACAAAAAGTATGAATTACACGAAAACGCCGTTCAAATTAAGTGGCAAATGAATAAATTAAAAATGTAGCGGGACAACCCAAATTTTTAAATTCATATTAATTAACCAGAACTACGAAATATCCGAGTTTGAATTATCGCGAGCCCACTTAGGTGGCTATTCGTCACGATGAGTAGGATAATTAACTAAGATTTGCTCAATAACTTTTTTAATTAATGCAAATAAATATATGGCTCTAATTCTAAACTTTTTGAGTGTCATCAGTAAATATCAGAAAGACTTCGAGTGTGTGGGACTGCCGTAGTGTGCTAAAGCTACCTCTCATGCAACAGCCACAATGCTGGCATTGCGAAAACACTGATGATGATGATGATGATAATGATGTGTTCGCACAACAGATTTTTTACCTCCTGAGAAAACCGAGTATTGTAGGTATGTAAGAAGGGAAGACTGGAAGGAGGCAAAGGTGATGTTGAAATGAAAATCCAGGCAAGCATTTGCACAATGGAGTCTCGTGTAGCCGGGTCGATGGGGTCTTCCCTTTTGTGAATGTGTTTGCCACCTTCGGGAGCTCATTGAAACTAAGGCAGGGGAAAGAAGAAAAAAAAGCATCCCACAGCTCGGCACTGCCGACTGTAGTCCTTCTTCAAAAGGAGTGGCACCGGTCGGTACGACGGGATGAAGGATAGTATTCCGCAGGCCGGTCACAGATTCTCTGTGGCTCCCTGCATTTCTCGGGGGATTGGAAGACATTTGCGACGTGGCGCACGCTGCCTCAAGACCTGATGACGTTTCATCCCCTCCTCGGAGGGAAACTCTACCATGCAAATACCATGAGAGATGGAAAATCCGCGCGGGTGCATTTTTGCACGCCCAGCCTTGTGCCTGTTGCATGAGCAGTAACTTTAGTGCACCACAGTGCTTACCACATGCTTTAAGTTTTTCCAAAATTTACTGACTTTGTGGTTTTCAATGACGGTCAGCAAGTTTTTTGTTGAAATCACAAGTTTATCTTTATAAATTAAAAAAGTCATGGGCAAATTTAAGCTAATCACTTAATGTGATGAATAGCCTCCTACCATCGCGCCCCCCTGACCGTATAATCCATTTGTGCAGACTGCACTAGTTTAGCTTTCCTGCCTTTTGTACATGGCTGGGTCAAAGTGACCAGAAGTGAATTTGCTGTTGCCAAGTTTCCCAATAAATCAAGTTGTGCAGGTATCCTTTGTGATTCCCGAAGACTTAAATCTATGGGCGTGAGACTCCAGTTCCCACCCTGGTTGCTAATATACCCGGGGTGTCTAGAGACCGGGAAAACCAGGAATTGTCAGGGAAATTTTAAATACCGGGAAAATTCAGGGAATGGTCTGCGATATTGTCAAAAAGCCAGACCAGTCAGGGAAAATGAGCCGGAAATGCCATTGAGTGCCTTCAGCAAAGCCTTTAGGACTTCGGGGCAGAAAAATTAGCAACAAATTGTGCTTAGAGCGGAGTGCGGGCTCTGCTCACCTTATGTAGAGTATGGTACCCAATGCCAAGGGGCAGCCGACAAATCTAGTCCCAGTCTTGCCTTGCCTTGGATTGGATTAGATTGCATTGAGGGCATGACACTAGGCTAGATCCAGTTAGAGCTACTAGATTTAGTAACAAATGGGAAAGCCGCAGACCCCAATCCAAGCCTTAATTGCCAAAAGTATCCGAAAGTGTGCATCTGGCGGCCATGTTTTCATTGTGTTTCCGTAAGTAGCCTCTTCGCTGACAATGTCGGCGGCAAGAAAGTGCTTGTTTAATCCAGACTGAACAAACCCGAATATTTTGGAATATTGGAAGTTGGATTAAGCTTGGCACAATGACCCTCACAGTGCTCAATGCTCAGTGTCTTGTGTTGTAATGGTGTTACATATTTAACCGCCTGTACAGTGGTCAGGGAATTTCGCCCAAAATTGTGAGGGAAAACCTGAAAAAGTCAGGGAATTTCAAATTAATAATTTGCTAGACACCCTGTATACCTTATTTGTGGCATATACATCTTTCCAAGAAACACTCGACCCCAGGGGCAGCAAACCGGTTTTCCAGCCCAGTCACTGGGTTTGAGGCTAGACTCTTACCGGCGTCTCTTGTAACCCAAACCGAGTGGACTGTGATTTCGATAGGCGCTGCCTGCGTAGGTGCAGTTTCAAACACTGCTGGCGGACAGATTCTCATCTTTTCCCGCTGTATTTTCTGTTTCATGGTGCTTGTATTTTCCCGAGGTCATTGAGAAAGCATTGCATCACATTTGGAAAAAAAAAACAATGAGAAAACCTATAAACAATTTTTGTCCTGTACGCGCGCGACAGAACGAACGCAACTGAAGTGAATAGTCCTAGTTTCCTTTCTTTTTTTTTACGATAAGTTTTGACGGCGCTGTGCGAATCACCGCATGTCAAACGACAAAGCGCTTAGCTGTCGAAAATAATTTACAACAGATGACAGCCGAAAGGCATTCATTTTTCACGCTCACAAATAACGTGTTTACCGATGGACAGGACACCAACATGCAATTTAGCAAGTGTTAACATCCGAACAATATATTGTATGTACCACACGATGCAGCGTTATCTGAAAATAATTTATTTCAGAAAGATCTCAAATAACACAGTCACAGTCGACGACAGTCGCATCTTGACGATCGGAGGGAATCCAAGATGACTTCGTTTTGGGGCACATTTTCGGGAGAGCTTCCTGTTTTCACAACAGCACCAGGGCAAAGGAATGAACACGACTGACCCGTTTCCCACCCCAACTCGGACAACTATTTTTGGAGATGACGGGATTATACGCAGATTATCTCTGGGAGGGGTGAGAACAATGTTCGCAAAATCGCGTCGAAGGCCGTTCGACGTCCTTCACCTCCTTCATTTCCCGTGAATGCCAAGCAGAAAAGCTTGAATGGCGGGCACTTACCAGCCTTATTTATCACAATGAAAGGTAAGACAGAAAGGGTACGCAGCATGCATTAAAAAAAATGAAGTGGAAACTTTCAAAAAGGCCAGAAAACGTTGAATGCAAAACCACAAAGAAGTAGGTAGAGAACCGCGCTGAGCGGGTCTTCAGAGTCCAAGAGAGTGGCAGAACACTTCTAGCTGATAGAGGGCGCAAGAGTCGCACCAGCCGCATCAGCATCAGCAACATGGCGGCGGCCTAGGAGCGTTTTTTGGAAAGGTGTATTGGCGACGTAAGCGATCGAAAGCATTGCTGTGGTCGGCCTGCCACGATTGGCCGAATGCTGACAATGACGTCAGCAAAAGATCTCTCATCGATGGAAATAAGATGAATGGAAGAACCTCAATTTTGAGGCTGTTGGCAGTGCTGCTTTGAGAGCGCTATGATTTTAGGTTTCTACCATGCCCATTACAAACACCATCGAACTTGTTGTTCACAAGGTAGTGACGTCACGAAAGGCAACCGAACGAGGGCGCCACCGAAACATCTCGCCGCTAATAGGGAAGTGAAGGATAATTCCTCCAAGTTTAAAGAGAATATAGACGACCAAAATGTGCCAAACTATATCGTTGAAAATATCTTTTTAAAGATATTGTGCCTGTCAATAACTTACTAAAGAAACCCTAGTTTAATTCTAGTTTATTTTGCTGGCATGTTTGTACTCGTATATGTTTTTTTCCTGAACATCTTTATAAGGCAATGAAGATGACATTGGCCACTGCAGAGTGAGAGCTCTTGCACAAGTGCCTGCTGCAACTCATTTCCGGATTTTGAGGAATAAGCATTCAATGGCATATTCTCATATTGCAGAAAAACCCACATGGGCCTTCCTTTCAAATATTCGACAAAGAAGGCCACAAAAATAATAGTACTGTAAAATTCCGAGAGATAGCCCACCTAACATGAAGAGCAAATCGGGTGAAAATATGGGGTGGGCTAACTTTCAATGTACAATCAAGAAAAGTTTTAAAAATTGATATTTTAAGGTTGTGTCCCTTCCGGCAACGAAGCAAAGATATCTGTACTTCCCAGTCAGCAATGTTCGCGTATATCCTACCATAGCTAACAGCCGCATTTACGCCGAGGCCATCACTGATCCCTGTACTACGATTAGTAAGAATGGGCTATCTTTCGGTGTTTAAAAAAAATATAGCAAACCAAGCCAAAAATAAGGTTGGGCTATCTTTCGGGGGTGGGGCATCTCTCGGGATTTTACGGTAGTCTAGTCTCATAACAGATTTTTCTGATGCTCTTTTGAACTTGTTCAATGGGCCTTGAAATAAGATCTTGACAGTATTATGGGAGCATTATTAGTTATTCTATATTAAGTAAGAACATGTGTAACCGTTGATAAGCTCTAAGAAATAGCTTGGTCTGACTTTCTTATCTGCCATCTTCCAATGTGGAGTGCTACTGTGCTTTTGTCGTTTGGGTACCATGTTTGAATGTTCAACCAGTGGTCCCCACATTCTGTTTGCTTTAGAGTGACCTATACAGGTCTGTTATAACTTGTTTTTTAACTTTCCTGCAATAACCTTCAGTTTTTGGAGCTAACGTGTACAGCAGGGGTGGCCAAGCTGCGGCTCACGAGCCACAGCGGCTCTTCGCGTGTTAAAGTGCGGCTCGCGGATCGCTCCCTTCCTTCTCCCTCCCCCCTCCCTCCCTCCCTCCTGCCCCGCCTCCCTCCCGGTCACACGAGCACTTCTCCAAGAAAGAGAAATGGAATGCGTTTTAAATCGAAACAGGTTGCGGTTAGGCGGTCTTGTGGTACTGCTTCCTTACGTACAGTTGGACTGTTTTTGACTGGGATAGATTGAAAGTAGTTTGAGTTTCGTTCATTGCTCTAGCCCAGGGGTTCTCAAACTGGGTTCTGGGGAACACAGGGGTTCCACGAGCTGGTCTCATGGGTTCCGTGAACACCCAAATTGCAACCCCCTCCCCTCACCCCCCCCCCTACGCCGCAGGCTGCACGGCAGGACCATGCAAAGCGCTTACATATGAATTTGTACTGACATTGCGATTGATATGGTGGGGATATATGGGAAGCAACACAAGCAAAATTGCCTACAATTGTGCATCTGTTGCTTCTCGGTCGGCAAATATGGAGGGGGGGAGGGTTCCGCGGCAGTCTTTGAGGCTTCCTGGGGTTCCGTCAGACCAAAAAGTTTTGAGAACCCCTGCTCTAAACAGTTGGCCCTCCCCCATCCGCGGCTCCCTGAAGTTCCGTGGTTTTGTTTGCGGCTCTTAGGCCGGTTCAGCCTGGCCACCCCTGGTGTATAGGAAAGATGCGAACAAGGCAGGCCATATATTTCATATTTTTGCAAACTCTGCTTATGTGCCTGTAATTATTAGTTGCATGAAAACATTTTCTCCGTGTGCATTATTATTGTTTCTTAACCAATTTTGTTCTCTAGCCATGCTTATGTACACTACTTTTTTTTTTACTTTGTTTAGTTCTGTTGTGTAAATTATACTTTTTTACTTGGTTGTGCTTATTGAAATGGGAATGAATTCAACGGTAAATTTAATTTGCCCTCTGTTCTGGTTCCAGCATTCTCAGGGGGCCCTCATATACCATGACCATTTGGGGCTTGGGAGTCCAGTCAAGTTCAGAAAGTTAGTTTTGTCTACCACAGTTTGACCAAAATTTACTAATGTGAGATAGTAATTTATCCTTTTCATAAATTTGCTCCACATTGGGGTTTTTCTCTACCTCAGATTAGTGTCTAACACTAGTGCGATGCACTAGTGATAGTCTTACGAGTACATTTGATTTGTCATTTTGAGAAGCGATGGGAGACAAAATTGGGGAAACGTTTTAAAAGCTTCGTGACTCTAAATTCGAAATGTAAGAATCCATCTACCTGCACTATATATTCATTAATATATTCCCAGTTGTCTACCTTAATTTCTACTAAAGTGACCGACGACTTTCAACCTTGAACATTACTGAATGGTAACTTACTAATGCCACTGGCATCTGCAAACGGAGAGGTTACTCGCTTTGCTCATGATAATATGCACCTTGAGGCTTGCACTATCTGAAGTAAGAGCTAGGGTTAATTAAAACAAAACTAAAAAAAAAAAAAGGTCTATTGCCATTTTTTCTTAACTTAGCTCCTCCCTCAGTTCATCAAAGTAAAGTTTATTGGACTCTAAAATACTGTTTGCTGAAACAGTTTTTGTTATAACGATCACCTCTCATTTAAATTAACAAAAATAGGGTAGGGTGCCTCAATGTTCCTCTGTTTAGGATGCCAGGAGACACTTCCAAGTGCTCCCGAGCAAAAAGAAGAACCAAAGGTGTTGCAACAAAAATGGCTCGACGTCGGCGCCCTTAGCAAAGCGCACACAAAGGCACCCGGGATAGGGTAGGGTGCCTTTATGTGTGCCTTTGCTTAGGGTGATGACATCTAATCAATTTGCTCAAGACTCTTTTTTTTTTTTTTTTCGAGAGTGTGTGAAAGCACGTCTGTTAGCACAAGTTTTCGGCATCGACTGTGCTATGGCGGCATTTGTTACTGGCACCCTCATCGGATTTTCCCCACGAGCATGTGCTGTTGGCATCGGGTATGGTGCTGCAAAGAACGGCGTCACCCTAAACGAAAGGACATTGAGGCATTCTAAAGTGGGCGACAGGTCAAGAACCCATTAGAAGCTCCCCTTCCAGCACGCGCTCGTTGTTTTCCACCGCGCTTTGGTTGCGCGTGCAACGAAGTACCATCAAAAGGCGGGAAGGTTGTGCCGGAGGCGAAGCCTCCGTCGGGTTTTCGACCCGTCCCCGACCGTATGACTGGGCAGCTTCTGGACTACACCGTTTCCTCGTTGAACTCATTCCCATTGCCTCGGGCGCCCCCTGGTGGTGCGAGGTGTTTCTATTTTGTTGCGTTCTGCTTGTTTCTTGTCCCGTGTTTGTTTCTAAAAGCTGGGCTTCCCTCCTCCCCCAAGAGTGGTGGTGCCCTGTCTCTCCAGTGCTACCTGTGCGGCAAGCTGGGGCACATCTCGCGAGACTGCCCCAGCAGCGAGAGGGATGACCGCAAGTGCTACAACTGCGGCCATCTGGGACACATCAGCCGAGACTGCCCTGAGGCCGGCGGCAACGATACTGTCGCCGACGTCTGTTATCGGTGAGGCCCTGCGTTTGGATTGGCTCGGTTGACACACTCACACCTGTCACGCGGGCGCTCTCGACTGTCAATGGCTCAACGACAGTTTACCCCCTCGCAATCGACTGCACTTAAACGCCGGTGTCGAATCTCGTCAAGTTGTTAAAGGCCGACGTATACACTTCGCGCTTTCCACTTTTGCCTTGCTCCTTTTTCCCTATGTCTTCTCCACTTTTTACATTGCTCTAACTTGGCTCCCGTCGCAGCTTAGGAGAGGGGAGCGCTAACAGGATTACCTTCCCTGCAGAAAACAGTTTGTACGTCAGCCTTTAAGTGTGTCTCACGTGCACAAGGGCAATCGAGCTGTGCCATTTGAGTTGTTTCGATAAGTTTCCGCTTGCCTGCACCTCGCTGCACGCGCACTCTTCCAAAAACGAACCCGTTTTTGGAAGAGTTTTTGTTTTCATCTGGCAACCATGACAAACCAGTAGGGCTTAGCATATATTGTAATATATTCCACGTCTCTGAATCTGCTTTGAGCTCTGCTGCATCGTTTGGTTGGTTTTAGTGGCCTTTTGGAGCGTAATACTGAAGGCGACCGAGCGTAATTTTTTTCTGGGTGCATGTGTTAAGAAGTGAAAAACTGCTTTGTAGAAATGTGCCTGGTCATGGCTCTCATTTTATTATCATGCTTGGTTACGTGGACTCTTACCAGCCAGTTTCATTATGCGGCTGCTGCCACAATGCATCGAGGGATCTTTAGTCTCTGCGAGCACGACAACCTTGCTGCGAATTCGTGCGAGCAGAGCACGAGCCGGTACAAGCTGTCTCATGCACTACCTACCTCCTGTGAACTGAAGTTATGGCGGTGTTGCGCTTGCATGGAACGCTGAGTGACATGGTCTATAGTGACCTTTTGTCCCTATGGAGATCTAGTGCATACTTGGGCTCTTTCGCCGCGTGACTTTTAACCCTTAAAGTGCCTTGGACGAGCTGAGCTGGTTAAAAATGCCATGGACGAACAAGCTCAGCTAGTCCAATGGTTTTTCCGGTAGCCCTCAATACCACGGACGAGCTAGATTCGTTCGAGTAGTTTGCGGCGCTGATCATATAGATGGCAGCACTCCTTTTAGTTGGTGCCTTTTTTTTCCGCCGCCGCTGATTTTTGCGTAATAAACTTTTAAAATTTTATCTGTTATACAATAATAAATAAAAATAATAATAATAATAAATGCTAATAAAACTATATAGCATTTTTAGGTTGCTTTTTTTAAGAAAAAGTGGTACTTAAGGGGTTAATGGGCGGGACGGGAACAAGAAGAGTCCAAAGTAGGGAATTAAAACAGATCGCGGATATTCTCCAGCGCCAAACATTTTGCCAAGCCTTACATGAAAAGCATGTTTTTTGGGCCGTACGGTGCCTGTTCCTTCTCCCCCGGAGCAAGGGGTTTAAAGCAACAAGCTGTCGTTCACTTTGGGTACCTACGCTATTTGTGATAAATGGTGTGTGCACCCAAAATGTGATTTGGGCTCTGCACATCAGCAATGGTGACAGTGCTGTTTCCTTGGACGCGAAAAAGTGCTTGGGTGCATTAATCTAAAACTCTTTATCGATTAAAGGCCACGAGCGCATGACCTGTAAGTTTAAGCCCTGCTAGGATGCTTTTGCAGAACGAGCCCTTGTGCTAAAAAAGCACCTCTCAAAGCAAGGAGCACAGGCTAGATTACACTTGTAACCTTTACTGTTTTACTAGCATAAAGGTGACTGTGTGTACCCATTTGGGGATGCACATCCCCTTGTGTCTCCAAAAAGGGGACACACAGTCCACATTTTGTTTGCCATTATGAAAGTGAGGTGAAGGGAGAAGGACGGCCATGTTTGCATTTTCCCTTGAGCAAATCGCCCTCATTTTCCTGCCTGCTGCCCGTTAGATTAGTTTTTCTTTAGAGTCTATGGTTAGCGGGTTCATATTTTGTCCGCAACATCTTACAAAATGTGAGCTTGGCCCGAGGATTCCGAAACCAGAATTAGGTTTTTATCCTTTGCCGCAAAAAATGCGCGTTACACTACCCAACCCCAGCTTCAGGGTTGAGCTGAACTCGTGCTGTGCGCCATTGTAGATACTTTATTCTTCCACGTAAACTTACAATCGAGGTGCCAAATACAGTAATAATACAAGCTGACCCATATCGTTTCTCCTTTTTTTATCTCCAGAGGTGCAAATTATACTTGTTCTACTTTGCTTTTTCTGGCCCAATATAATATTTTTGATATCCGTTCCTGCGAAGTTAAACAGAAATAGTACTCTTGACCATTTTGAACAAAGCGAATGGTGGACTTTTTTAACAAGGTCAGCTTCTGAACTTGAACCACTATCACCTGTAGCACCCAAGTTGTTTGCCCATTGGCATAGTCTTCCTGCATAGAAGTATATGAAAGGATATCTGATTGACTGTGTTCCAATTCTTACTCTAGTAGATCCGAATCACTCCCGCGGGCGATATCGTGTGACGACACAGATGGGGCGACGCAGGACATTGCTACTTTTTTTTAATATCAAGGTGCAAAACCTTGGTTCTGGAGTGAGGTCGAGCAAGTTTCGGAGGACCCAAGACTGAGCGGTCCCGTGCGCTTTCTTTCAGCTGCAACGAGCGTGGCCACATAGCTCGCAACTGCCGGTCGACACGCACCAACAACCGTTGCTACCACTGCGGCGAGGTGGGCCACCTGGCGCGGGAGTGCGAGATGAAAGCCTGAGAACGGACGGCACGAGACAGACCAGCACTACCACCTGTAGGGGGGCTCCACAAGCCACCCCAGCCATCCACCTAGGCCAAGAAAAAAAAAAGAAAAAAGGAGGGGGACGCCACGGTAGTGTTTCTCTCCCCTCGTATCTCTCTGCCCCCACGGAGCCCCCTTGGCCTCCCGCTTTGGAAGGAAGACTCCCTCTGCACCGCGCGTCTTGTCTCTGGGAGGGACGAGTTCTCTCTCTCTTTCGCAAAGTCTGCTTTGCGGCGATGCTTCGCGAGCAGTCTCTTTCATTTCTTTCATGCGCACATGATTACCTTTTTTTTCTTCTCACGCACATGTTGGGATTAAAGGGAGGGATCAGTCGTAGTGTCCGGAGGAAAAGTGCGCCGCTTGCAGTGTTGTGCGTGTTTCCGCTTGGTGGCATTAGAGGGAGTTGCCGGGGGAGTAGTTTGCTGTCGGCGGCAGCGGCGGGAGAAGCTGCTTTTTTTCTCGAGAGGCACATTGGGGTGTGGTTTAGGGTTGAAGGGACGTGGAGGAGGTGGAGGTCGGCACCTGTTCATTGTTTTGGTGCCACTGTGGGCGGGAACCGTTTCCGCCCAGCTCGCTCGTTACCCCGCCTCTTCTTGCCCCCGAGCCCGTCGGCCCTTCCCCGCCCGAATGCGGGCATGCTGGAACCAGGCATCTTGATCAAAGTCCGGGCGGATTAGAGACATGCGAGCAAAACGAGATTGTGCCCCGTGTTTGCGAGGAACAGCTTCCGCTAGTCGCCATTGTTACCGTGAGGGGGGAGACCCGTGAGGGCAGCCTACGACCCGCAGCATTTGCCAAGGGTCACATGGGTTCCTCTAGGGAGAGGTAAGAGATCTTTTGAAGTTTGCAAGACGTCGTTGAGCACAGGCTTGTCAGCTGAGAGCTCTTCGGAATGAGTCTCAAGAAAGTGGCTGTCGTACCCATCGTTGCGGAGCGGTATGCAACTCCTCGGACGGGTGCACGGCTGGTCGTCCCGTCGTGGCGAGGAAACTTTACGAAACGTTGCGCCGACGTTCGGCACGAAGAAACCATATTTATTTTCTCCTAATAAAGAAAGCAGACGAGTTGGGCAGGAAGCGTGTTGTTGCCGCCGCGTGTGATCCCGATTTGTGGGGCCGAGATCCGGGGTGCGGTTCTTTGGGGAACGATGTGGATGACGCAAAACCCCTTCTTTTGCGAGGGATGCTCAGGATTAGTGTACAAAACAGAAACGGGGTTTTCTTCTTTTTTTTTTTCTCACTGTGCTTGTACAAACATCTCTCCAGTTGTTTGGTGTTCTCGGGAGACTCCGCGAGAGGTCCTTTGAAAATGGCAGACAGGTGGCGACAGAATTAATTACTTTTACTCTCGCGTCGTCGTGCCCAGTGGGCAAGAAATGGGGCAGATTTGGCGCGTGCTTATGACTGGGCATCTCAAAGGGACCACGAAACTTTATCTTGGGCTCGAGTTTTACAATTCTCTCGTAGCGTGAAGCCAGCACGTAAGGCTAACAAGGGAGATCTGTGTGCTTGCTCCTTTTTGTACAAGTTCCTGTCTCAGTTTTCTTTTTTTAATTTTGACAAAAGGGTAATGAACATAGAGCCTAATTTCTGGTATGAGACTTAAAAAAAAAAAAGTTGGAGTGGAGTATTTTTGTTTCCTATGAAGGCTGGCTAACTTCATTGCAACACATCTAGTGCCATGCGGGGACATTGATCAACGTCACCGAAGTTTGTGTGTTCAATTGTGGAGCCGAAACATTACAGCCAAACGTGGCTAACAGACTTGATGTGAGCACCGCTTCATTGCCGGGCCTTACCCGGAGACAAGTACCCTGAACTGTAACAAGGTCACCAAACTGTAACGGGGTCTGAGGTGCAGCGTTTGCTCCAAGTACCGTCACCCCAGACACGCAAACATCCGTAACGGAAACCGGTGCCAGAATACCCGACCCCATGCTCTGCTGGCGAGTTGAAGTGATTAACTGCTATATTTTCTGTAACGGCCTGTATAAATGTAAAGAAGAACCGACTAAACATATATAGTACAACTGCTGCGAAAATAGACTGATATCACCAGCCAGTTTTGTTACGCCGCGTTGCTCCTGCTATGCATCGAGGGAACTTTTGTCTTTTTACACGTGGGACAACCTCCCTGAAGCACTACCGGTTCAGAGCATGACACGGCACGAGGTGTCTTGATAACTCCCGCCTGCCTCCTTTCAACTAAAGTTATGGCGGCGTCACGCACTTGGTGAGATCGGTCTATTGGGAATTCACTCTAGAAATTAATGTTCAGTGAAAGTGACAAAAATTGTTTCATGGTTCCTTTGAGCTCACTCAGTTATCGGACCTGCAGAAGCATTCTTTTAGGCCGATGATGGCGGGCTTCCCCTGTGCTCGCCAAGCATGTCTGTAAAGAGGAAGGGGCTCCAAATTGTCTCGGCTGAGGTTGCAAAGTATGAACAGAGTGAAGGAAGGGAGTGGTCTATCCTGTTTTTCGTCTTTATAAGGAAAATCCCAGGAGCACCCCGTGCAGTCTCCCAGAGCCCATCGTTAAAACTGGAGGCAGTCGCGCCATTTGAACACGAGAATGTCGGATGTTGCCCCTGCCTACGTTGTATTTTCATGCTGCAATGTTCACAATGTGTAGTTGGAGGTATATATATATATATATATAAAATAAATATATGTTACATGTATATACTTGTTGGAAGAGAGGGCAAAAAGCTTGCCAGATATTTACAGCTGGTTCGTTAAGTGGAAGGTTGTTTCGAATCCATCCCCAGAAGTAGCGACGACGACGAGGCATTTCGGTCTTGCGCGAGACCAAGTGAGCTGAACCAACACTAGTCTTCTCTACAAAGCACTTGCATGTCCATTGTGGAAACAGACAAAACCAAAAAAAAGTATCTCACACCAACACCTTAGTTTGAAAAGAGTCCACAATTCTCAGAGTTTTGGGGTGGGAGGGGAGACATTTTCCGCTTGTTGTTTCATTCACGGGGGACAGTTTCTCCCCTCGGCCGTTTTCAAGAAGAGAGCTCCTGTATTTAATCGAATGTTATCCACATAACGGAGGTGTACAAACTGGGATGTGAGAATAAACCTACAGAAAACGAGGTGTCTCGTTCGCTGGTCCTTTGTTTTATTGACCGTAACTTGACGAAGAGCAAATGCCGTTTCCCCCTCGACAGAGGCGAAGCACGCAACAGCCCTTACTGATGGTTGTCGGAACCATGGGGTTCCCTATATCCCTATCTAGGCCTAGCTTCAACCAGGCCGTGGGAGTCATCGTTACCATTTGCTGCAGCCTCCTGGATAGAAGGAACCGAGGCTGAATTCCCTGAAGGGGACAGCTCCCCCTCGCCCAAGTAGGGTGAATGCGCCGCCGGCGCACCCTTCAGAATGATAGTGGGTGCAACAGCTACTGGCCTCCCCGGGCGCGTCCATATGTTCGAGGCTACATAAGCCGGCCCCGAAGGAGGACCGGGCGCTCTCGTCGGCGGAAACCCTGGCTCTACGGAGCTCAGTTTTTTTTTTTTTCTGGGCCTCCAACTTCTCATTTACTAGTAGTGCGATAGTTTAACATCTCCCCTTCAACGTGCCGATTGGATCACTGGGGCCGTACCCTTTCCCAAGTTACAGTGAGACGGAGTATACCTTGATGCAGGTAAGAGTCTCATTCCATGCCCTTTTCAGGAAGGTGCCAAGCAAGAAGTTAAGCAATGCATCTCCAAGGTCCACACGAATACGTGGCTTGCACGTGACGTCGTCGCACCGTGCCGACGGACATTTCCATTTCTTCTTGCCGAGAGAAAGAAATCCTGTGTTTTAAATAGTAAGCTGCAATAGGTGGTCATTGTGATGGCCTTGCTAGTCGCGAGGCCATCACAATGGCTGTTGAAGCTGCGTCCGTGCGAGCCATGGATTGCGTCCTTCCCATTTCAGTGCTTGCTCAATTCCTTCGTGCCAATAAAATTGGAAGCTTTGCAATGGTACTACCATACTCGTTTGGCAAACTGTTCTAGTCTGCGTGCAGTCAAAAAATTATTTGTTTGTTCCGTCGAATGTGCGAGGCGCAAGCTCGCTTCATCAAAATTGAAAGCTTAGTTGTGGCCTTGCTCCGAGCTTACTTCTGGATATTTCCAGAAGACACCTGTAGGAACATTTGTTCGATCCCCAGTGAACGATATATTGAAAAGCCTTTCGAGCCTCTCGTGTGACCGTGATGTTGTAAACTTGAGACTTTTTTCTCTTCTCACCAGGATGGAGCACCCATTACAGGTACCATAACCTATTGCAAATCACGGCGTGCTAGGCTGTAGCGTTTTTTTTTGCTTGTTTCCACCTCGTAGTGTCAACGATTGTTATTTTGCGTGCATGGCAGTGTTAAGGCCTGTTCATACATACAGCGCACAACTGTATCGGTGTGCTTGCTACTGCATGCAATTCCGCCTATTCCTGTTCGCACACACAATACAACACCAACTTGGCGTTAAGTTAGTGCTGACAGTAGTGCTAATGCCGTGCTGGCTTAGTTACTTTAGCGGCAAGTAGCGTGCGCACACCTGCCTTTATGCGCACGAAGAAGCCAAGACGTGGTGGTTTGAGCCATGGTGCAATTCGAGATACAGGTGTCCCTTTTTGCCACTCACAAGGAAGAGAACCACCAAAAGGTTAAAAGGCACTCTAAAGATTTTTTTATGGTTGCTAATTTGCCTAAAAAGTGGCTCGGCACACCGACAAACATGGCTGTACCAATCCCCCCAAACTTAGTGTAAAAAAAAGAAGAAAATTGCAAAGGTAGTGAATTTTGTCCTGTGTTTCTTGAACCAAGAGCACCTCATGGCAGCACCGAAATATGACAACAGAAATGTACAAATGAGCAGTAAACCACGTTCCCAAGTGATAACAATATGTTTGGTGGTGGGAAAAGAATGCTTGGAAGCTCATTCACTGAGAAGCAAGACAGAAATGCTCGACATACTCTGTTTAAGACTACCTGCGCAACCTGCAAATCTGTAGGCTGTTTTCACATAAGTTTGGCCGACCATGTCCAGAACCAATTTTAATTTTTACGAAAATAATATATTTAACTCGATACCCCTCAGAACAAAACCAAATTCTGTTTAGCGAAAAAAATGTTTTGTCTTTGTAGAAAAAAATAAAATAAAGGCACACTCTTGGTGCAAAGCGCTTTCTGTAAACTGCGCGGATTGGCATTTTGGGCACCTCTCCCCAGAAAAGTGATGCTGCTATGGGTCTATAAATACTTACTTGACAAACTACGTATGCGGAGAATCAACTCCAAATGTTTATCATTAAGGATCAACATTGTTAATTTCCAGATGAAAACAGCAAACACTGCACATAGCAAAAAAATACTTAATTTTATCTTTTTTTTTTTTTTTTCATCCATAAATACCAGAACTTTCAAACTTTGCCAGCATGTTGTCCTGTAACTTATTCATAATGGTGCATTGTCGTGGGTATCCCAACAAATTTTGATTAAAGCTTATAAGGGACCATTTTAAGCTTTAACAAGGTTGGAAATCAATCAATTAAAAAAAAAAAGGCCGTCTTTGTTTTTCTTTTTTAACTCCCACTTAAGGCCATTAACAGGTACCTACAGAATCTGCAAAAATATGTTGCATTACTTTTGTCTTTGAAGTTATAAAGCTAGAAATATGGCCATATCAAGGCTGCTGTGGCACCGTGAATGGGGCGTAATGACCCATAGATGAATTAATTATTTTTACAAAGTGAAAATGCTCGAGGGTGGTCAGAAACAAATTGACGGCACAGAAGCAGACGGTGGTTTCAAAGCGATAATTCTTAGTGCATTTTTGTATAAGAGTTGCAGAAAATGCACCCGGTTCTAACAATTGAGAGGCACTCATGCCGCATACTTCACTGGGCCTGTTTTCAATAGCCGGCGGTAACACAATATGGCGCGGCGGAACCGGCGTGCCTCCTTACAGCATTTGAGCAGCTGCCACGGTAGACCATAAAACGCAAAGAGAACACAAACACTAAGGAAAAGCGTACCGGTCGCTTGAAAGCGATAAGAAACCCCAGAGGTAACATTCACTTTCACTTGCCTTTCTCGTAGACCATCCTGCGGATGCATCTGGAGTATCGTCTGCGATTATAGTATACGCCTAGCACTCCTTGCGTTTTGATGGCTAAATCATGCAGCTTAAAGTGGGTGTTCTGTGCGGGCCATCTCGACAGGCACAAGAAAAAAAATTTAATATCAAAGGAACTTTTGCAGTGTGAAGGATTTGGACATCACTTAGTTAAAGAAGCATATGCCAGGAGCAGCTCACTCCATACGAGGTGCCAACCTTTTGTGTCGTAACTGCTTCAGCCGTTTCAAGCAACTTGCCTAAAAATCTCCAGAGACATCCCAGCCTGATTAAAGTTTTGTTCTTCAGGAAACAGCCGTCGAGGATCTGAACAGATTCGTTCAGTCAACAGAAACATCATCTCTGAAATCACGGACTGAGCTGAAATCACATTGTCGGAAGCCTTCCGCAACGTGGAAGCAGCGGGAGATCAAGAGCGTTCTCATTAAAAAAATTTTATCGAGCCTAATTGCAGCATAAGGATTCGCTGAGGACTCATCGTCTCAGTAATAATGATGATGATAATGACGCATAGCTAGAGAAAAAAAAAAAAAAAGCCCTAGCATAGGGTCACCTAGCAGTACTCAAGTAATGCTGCCAAACCAAGCCAATCCATGTGCAGCCAACATAGAATCTCAAGTGGCGGCTTCTCGGCGGTTCTTCCTGCCGATCGCTCACGACGATTTTATTAAGAAAATCTAACTTCATGCTGTTCAAAACATTGGTCGTGAATATCCGCAATATCTATCGCGCAGGCCACGGTTCCTCTTTTAGGTCCGAAATACCGGACAATTCCGAATTATCGGCGTCCGAAAAACTGGTTGGTGACTGTACTCTTGCATAATGGCCACAGCAATATTTATACTGTTCAAGTGTTGATCGCAGCAGGTTAGCATCGTTGAACGCGCACTTACCAAGCACCAGAGAAGCAACACCAACGAAAACAATCTCGGCGGACGTTCCTTCTCCTCGGTGCACCGGTGTTCGGTGAAAAGCGCACTCAACTGGGCAAACGCACCGCAGTTGACATTTAGAAAAATCCGAATATCAGAGTTCATCTCGAAGCGAATACTGAATAGAGCATTACTCAAAACTACTATTCGAAAATTCAATAATTTGTGAAACACAACAGTTTTCTCTCATCCTTTTGGATATTTTTGTTTGCCTTAGTCAGGGTTCGTACAGCTCCTTAAAATCCTTGAATTGAAGTCGTTAGGGGTGTATGGAAGGGAGTCGTGGTGCCAGGACTGTCATTTGGGAATGCAATATTGTGTACGAGGTCAGAAATCCAGGCAGGTTGAAAGATACAGCAAAGGAGTGTAGTTAGGTTGGCATTGAGGGCACATGGGAATACACCAAATGAGGGAGTACAGGAGGATATGGGTTGGGCATTTTTTGAGAGTAGAGAAGTGATCAGTAAAGTAAAATTTGAACAAAGACTAGTTAAAATTGAGGATACACGGGCAACGAAAACGGAGGGTGGGGGGGGGGTGGGGGGGGGTGGGGGGGGGTGGGGGGGGGTGTACGAGTATCGATATATGAAAAGTCTAAACACTAAGTGGACAAACCGAACCCGCAAGCTGAGATTTAAATACATTCAACGAGATGGAGCCGATCAGAGCATATCAGTAGAAAGGGGAGTAAAGGAAACAGGGAGGAAATTGCGGAAAGAGAGAGTGCAGGGGAATTCAGCTTTAACAATATACAGGGCACAAAAACAAGAAAGGAACAGTTGTATGATAATTGATTGGGGAGCTCATTACTGTTTGAAGCAAGAACGGGGGTGCTAAGAACAAAAACGTATAGAACTAAATTCCAAGAAATTGACACGCTATGCAAAATATGCAACCACGAGAGGGAAACTTTAGAACACATAATTTTAAGGTGCACGGGGCTTCGTCCCACCCTCTTGGGGGGGATGACTACGGATTTGGAGGGGGCTCTGGGGATTTACAGACGTGGATGGACAAGGGATAGGGAAAGAATTGTGGTAACTAAAAGGAGATTGGTAGACAAAATCTAGGGAAGGGTAAAAAAAATATACAAATAAAAAGCAATGGGATCACTTTAAAAAAGGGGGGGGGGGGGGGTTCTGTTATAACAAAATTTATACATATTAAAAAAAGAAGAAAAAGGGATGACGAAATGTTAGGTTAGATGGTGCAAGCTGCCACCCGTTACAAAGGGTATACGCATTACCATCCATCCATCCATCCATCCTAAAGCAGTGGTCTCAAACTCATTTCAGTATGAGGGCCAGATAGCTCACCCTGGGTGAGCTATCTGGCCCCCATAGAGACCAGACAACCAGCTTGCCCGTTGTCTGGTTGCCACCGTCGCTCATAGATGGCGGCAACCTTTCGAGCCTTTCCACTCTGGATTGCCGACTTGCAGCCGGCCATTACTTCATTTCCATTATACAGTGCAACCCACTTATAATGATAATGAGAAAACCCCAAATTTCAATCGTTATAACTGATTATCGTTGTTTCTGGACTAGAAACTGATTATTTCCAGTCTAGAAACTGATCGTTATAAGTGGTACATCGTTATATGTGGTATCATAAGTGGATTGCACTGTAGTACAGCTTCACTGGTCTTCCTTCTTTACCAGAGTGGAAAGGCTGAAAGTTTTTTCTGTCTTGCAAATGCACTTATTAGTCCACCTGAAGGAATATTTGGTCAGCCATGAAATCGGAGTACACTTCAGTCATTTAAACCTGCATAAAATGGTTGCTGCTTGTCTGTTTGAAAACAAATGATATAGGAAAAAGCAAACACCTACAAAAAGCGGTTGGGGTATGAGATCGCCCTCCCAAAAATGTCTCCCAAATTCCAAAAATTAACACACTTCAGTGCCGATTGTTAAGAGTTCATTTAATCATCATGTTTTTGCACACAGTTTGGTTTGAGAGATTGCCATTGTTCACACAGCAGCCAGTCTCATTCTTGTTCCCCAACAAATGGCAAAGAACCGACCCACCTGGTAGACCAACAAACGAACAAAGAAAATCTGACCCAGACATTCCTAAGCATAGATGTGGCCCAGGGAAGAAATTGGGGAGGGGGCTGTACAAAAAGAGGGGCTTCATAGGCATAGGAAAAGCTTCCACCACGGCAGAAACGTTTGCGAGAGCACCGGTGGCAGGATAGATGGCGCTACGTCGCCTAGGCGGTGCTCTCCTGCTGCTGTGCCGCCTGCTGAGCCAGCAGTGCTGCCCTTTGCCGGCCCGTCCTGATGTCCTCCTCCCACCGCTTCCTGTACATGGTGTAGCAACGCATGGTCGCCTGGGCATCTTGGACCTGCGTTGGAAGGCAGGCCTTGCTGTGCGAGTCTTTGGCGCATTTGAGGCCTATTCACACGTACACCACGGTGCCAACAGACTTATGTCAAAACTTGAAGCACCTCATCGCAACGTATTGCATCGTGGGAAGTTTCCAGAATGCAACGCGCGTGGTGACGAATTTGTGGAAGTAGTCTATTCCTCAGCCCTATGGCACTGTAACTGTGCTCAGATACATTCAACTCCTCCATTTCTTGCTCACACATACAATGTAGCACTAACTTAGTGCTGACAGCAGTGCTCATGCACGTATAAAAACCAACCAAAAAAAAACAAGACATTTAAAAATTATTTTTTTATTTCATTGTTTTTAAAGTGAAGAATGCAAAAGAACAGCATTTTCGATATCGGTGCAAAAGCATTCTTTGGCACTGATATTGGAAGTGCTAAGCAAACATGAGGGGGAGGGGGGGGGGGGGAAATTCTCTTTCCTTTCTGCTCATAGTCCTGGTGTTTTCATGCAGCTTTCTCGCATACCATTTTACTATAATGCTGAGAAATGTCATAAAATGGCAAACGGGTGAGCACCAGTTTTCTTGAAGCACGGGTACCTCTAACCATGGTCTGGAAACTAACCTCGGTAGCTAAAAGTGCCCCCACAAATTCCCACGTGCAACCGGCACAAAGTGCTCAAATCACGCTCCATCAGTGGGTCTTAGCTGGCACCACCAAGCAGATATGGAACCAGTTATCGGACTCGAAACACCGTCATTCATAATAAAAATGATACATCATTCTGACCAAAGAATTTCACAAACGTTTTGAAGTAACTTGTTTCACCAAAAACTGCACTGTGGCTTTGCGAGATACGGCAACACTGCTGCAAGTTTTTTTGTTGTCACTGTGATTACCCGACACAAAAGGTTATACTGCCGCAATGCAGACCAATCCAAATTGTCTGCAGCATTTGCAAGTTTTAAAAGTTCTCTCTGCGTGGTCAGCCGAATTCAACCGCTCGTTTCACCGATTTACCCGAGCAAGCACAGAGAAAGTGGGAGAGTGTTCGGGAACTTTGACATTCATTAGGGTGCAGCTTGAACTCCTGAAGTATTGTGCATGATCTTCCACAGTCTCGTAACAATTCCTTGAAGCATCAAGCAGGTTGTACAGTAGCCTTCATTCCCACTCAGATGCTCAACGAGCCAAGACGCAGCCTGAACACGCTGGCCGTTGTGCAGTCACCGACCTATAAATATTGGTTCTGGCAGTCAACCGTCGGCTCGAATAATATTGCTCGATGTCACTAAAATGTGACTTGGCATCGTAAACAAGTACAGACTCTCATTAACTCAAACTCCAGAAAGTCACAAATTTTGTTTGAATTACCAAGTTTTAATTATCAAAAATTGAACTAAATATGATGCAAAATAAAATTATTATTTGCCATAAGAATGGCTACACATAAAAAGCAGATATTGGGGTTCCTGTTTTGTGAATTGCGTACCTGCCAAGTGCGGAGAAACCAAATCTGGGAGAATTTCTAAAAGGGGGGGGGGGGGGGGGGGGAGTTGCATTTTTTCATTAAAAAGAAATATAAACAACAAATTTATATGAAGACATCCTCATCACATTTACATTGCACTGCCCATACTAGCGAGATACAGCTGGGCCTCGCTATCATTCACTGCAGCCGTTTGTTACGACAGCAAAAACTCCTTGTTTAAGTGTGGGGAGGAGGGGGGGGTAATTTGCATTTTCCAGATTTGACTGTCATTTGTACAACTGTACAAATTCGTAAAAAGTCTGGAGTCCCTCTGGTATTACAGGAGACTTGGCAGGTATGGAAATGTATGACCCCTCAAAAATTTATCCCTCATCGGGCCAAAATGTTGCCTAATTTGAACTAATAAGCAATGAAAACGGGCTCAACACGGCAGTTTTCATAACAACCTGCGCGGACGCTGCCGCAGCGTTCACTCAAGTTGCTATGGAGATTTCCACGTTGTCCCCGTTTTTATAGCTGATGGTGCCCTGCTTGAGGCCCGTTGAGTGCATTAAAACATAGTGGGACAACCAAAACTTTGACATTTGTTTGAATTAACAGGAAGCATGAAATATCCGAGTTTGAATTATCGCCAGGGGCAGACGAAGGTATTTTCTGAGGGGGGGGGGGGAGGGGTTAGGTGTTGGTCAGCGTATCAGATGTTTAAGACCTTTCCCCCCCCCCCCCCCCCTTCCCGTTTCCACTCTAAATTTTTACACATGCAGACTTCAAGAGGGGGGTCAGGACATCCGTACCCCCCCTCTGGATCCGCCCCCGATTATTGCGAGCCTACTGCATGTGCGTATTGAACTAACTATTGTTTTGAAGCATTGGAGTCACCCAGTCAAGGCCACTTTGTCAAACAAAAGTTCCCATAGGTACTGATGTGGCCTAAACTTCCCTCACCTATAAATCACCGTTAATTACATAAAAATGTTAGCAGGAAAACCTGAACTGGTTAGGGTGACCAGATGTCCTGTTTTAGAGGTTCATATAACATTGTCCCATCATTTTGCCCCAAAAGAGCCTCCTGTCCTGTTTTTACCGCGAAAGGCAGTTGACAAATAAGTACTATGTGAATGGAAAAAAAAACGAAGAAATATTGTTTCGCAATGTTTCATTTTACCATATTATTCTGAAAATGTTACCTCTTATACAGTACAATTTTGAGCACTTTCCCTCGTTGCATCTGCCAAGAAGTCTGCCACTTTTTTTGTAGTACTACCAAATTTTACGTGTTAGTTTGGCAACACTGAAACAGCGACGAAAGTCATTTGTCCGACCCCGGGACAATATGCAGTTCTATGCTCAAATGACAATAGTTGGATACAACACAAGACAGACAGGGGGAGGGAGGAAAAGAGCAGAAACTAGGAAAGTTGGAAGTGGAGCGACCTCCTTTCCACAACGGCTTTTCTCGTGCGTGCCCTTTTCCCCTTCACAGTATTACGTTGTGTCCGACTACAGTAGCAGTTTTTTTTACCCCCTCCTCCCAAACCTGAATATCCCGTCTTATACTCGGAGGGTTAAGGACCCCCTAGAATTGTCATATAATTACGCTCAAAAGATGCTGCCAGCTCTGTGTCTCCAAACTTTCTCCGTTCGATTAACATGCACTCGGTAATATTTCCGCCGGCAATCATTGCTAGAGGAAATGCGCGTGCCCGCCCCCCGCCCGTTTCTCCCCTGACATTGTCTCGTGGTGCCCTCCAAGTGTCGGGGAGAGAGAGTCTGGGACCCACCGAGCTGTGCTCTCCTTCCTGCACCTTGACCCCGAGGATCCTCTCCGAGAGGGCCTTGAGGGACGGGGTCCGGCCTCCAAACATGTTCCGGAAGGGCCGGTATGCGCTCGTGTCCCGGATGCGCCGCTTGGGGTGGGACAGGAAGAGCACCTGGGCACAAGAGGGCACAGGACGGCTGCACTCACTCTCCGGACCGTATTGCCCTCCTCAACGAAACACCGCCCAGGCCGAAGTCGGCGAGGAAACGTGTTGGCTAAATGTACACGTTATAACATTTTGACGGGCGTAGAAGCTGGCAGAAGAGCAAGTTGAAGGAGTATCAAGGGGAAGAGCTACGCCTTCGGTCAGCGTGCCCATAGCATATTATAGTGCTGCCTCCGCAACTTTCTGCATAGTTTCGGTCAGATATATCTGCAACATTTGCTAACACCGTAATTTTGCCTCCAGCGCACGTGCAACAAAGCATGTGCACTGCAGTTGGTGCCCTTTATGCCGACCGAAGTTTGTGAAGGGCATAGATATGCCTGGTTTGTTCTCGCAGACAAGAAAGAGAAACTCCCGTGCCACTTGGCTTTAGGGTAAATGCGGGAGGTTATCTTTACGTCCCATTAGAAAAATTCTAGCCTAATTTACTTAACCACACCCACAGCCTCACCTTGAGGTCATGGTGCACGGCATGGCCAACCAGGATGCGACCATTTAGAATCTCGCTCACTTCCTTCTGAACCTTGTAGAAGTCTTCGCCTGAAAACAAGAGTTCATTCCAGAATCGGTTTCGTGTGGTTCTTGAAGAACGCCCCGCTGTCCTACAAAACAACAACCTCCAACCTGAATTCAGTGCGACGAGGTGAATTGGCTGCAATGTCACTGCCACGCGGAAATGATGCTGCATCCACTGTTAATAACGGTAATAAATATGTCTTTCTCATCTCGGTGTAAAATTGCAGTGATGTTGGTATGATACCAGTACATCTTGCACAACAGTAATCACTGTCCTCTCCAAGAACCTTCGCTTTGCAGAGACTTCAGGTTGATGCTCCTTTCAAGTGAGATTTTGCGAGAAGTATTAGCTTTTCAACTTTTTCAACTGAAGAAATATTGCTAAACAAATTCTGGCAGACTGCCTCTATTAAAAAAATTTCAGGTGGAATTTCAGCTTACACTTAACAAGTAGGGTGTCTAGCAAATTATTATTTTGAAATTCCCCGCGTTTTCCAGGTTTTACCTGACGTTTTGAGGTGGAATTCCCTGACCGCTGGAGAGGCGGCTAAATATATAACCATTACAACATAAGGCATTGAGCATTGAGCACTGTGAGAATCATTTTGCACGGGCTTAATCCAACTTGCAAATTCCTAAATATTTGGACTCGTCAGGTCTGGATTCAACGAGCACTTTCTTGCCGCCGACATTGCCAGTGAAGAGGTCACTTCCAGAAACGCAATGAAAACACAAAGCTCAACCACACACGTTAATGACCAAATGGCAGCATGGCCGCCAGATGCACACTTTTGGATACTTTTGTTCAAGGCTTGGATTGGATTGGGGTCTGCGGCTTTCCCATTTGTTACTAAATCTAGAAGCTCTAACTGGATCTAGCCTAGTGTTGTGATCTCAATCCAATCCAAGGCTTGGATTGGATTTGTTGGCTGTTCCCTTTGCACCAGGTAGCACACACTACATTGGGTGAGCAGAGCCCGCGCTCTGCTCTAAGAAGAATTTATTGCCAATTTTTCTGTCCCCAAGTCTTTGTTCCGGACACTCGATGGCGTTTCCGGCTCATTTTTTCTGACTGAGCTCGCTTTTTGACAATATCTCTGACTTTTCCCGGTAATTAAAATTTCCCTGACGATTCCTGGTTTTCCCAGTCGCTAGACACCCTGAACAAGGCATTATGTGAATTGCATCTGCAAGTCCAACTTTTCCATGCTTCCATAACTACCTCTGGAAATACGCCCCAACCAATTTATTAAAAAGGACACATGCAAAGGAAAAAGCTTTTTTTCGTTTCAAACAGGCTAGATGGAAAAAGAATATTATAAAACAAATTTACAACGAAGAAAAAAAAAAATTCAGAGCTATATTTACGGTGCAAAGCGAATTGGTAGTTGGCGCCCGCGGGAGCCGCTGCTGGTCACATGCACTGCCGCGCTGCGTCGCTGCCACCGCACACTGAGCGTTGTGCGACGCAGTTTCAACGCGTTTCTCCACGCCGCTGGCGCCGCAGAAGTTTGTCTGCTTCGGGGCGTCGCCGCCGTCATTTGACTGGCGCACAGGTCTATCACGTCTGCTTGCGCTTTTTCAGGAGTTTCCTTTGGGCTCTAAAAGTTACTTGTTAATCGTAGTTTTTTGTTATACTTCAAACAAAGATGAATAAGCTACTTTTAGAAGCCATAGGAAGCTTCCGAAAGAGTGCAAGTACCACGTGACAAATAGGGACCAGTCACGTGACAAATAGAAACCACTTTTCCGCGGCACCCGCGGGCGCCATCTACAAATTCGCATCGCGCCATAAATATAGCTCTAAAAATTTTTCTTTTTCGTAGTAAATTCGTTTTATGACCTCCTTTTCCAAACAAATGTTAAAAACTTTTTTCCTTTGCATGTGTCTTTTAAGACATAGGTGCCTGCAAACAGGACAAGTAAAACAGCACAATGATAGGCCGGTTCATTGTACCACAACTGCTTTCACCCCAGCTGCCGCCACCCGCAAAAACAGTCGCAGCTCAGATTTCATTACGCCAAATTGTTTCCAATGAACCGGTAACAGCCACATGGTTTCATTCCATTTAGGGTTCAAAATCAAACGTTCCATTACGGTTTTGATTTTGTTTTGGTTAAATCAAAGATAACGGCTTTGATCCAATTTTCGGTTTGGGTTCAGCACCCTGTTCCCAACCCCTTCGACGAACTCACCCTTCTCGAGATCACTGGGCCTGACGCCGCTGACAGCCGTGCGGTAGTCCACCACCTCCTCGAGTGTCTTGACGAACTTGTCGTAGATGCAGTGGCCCATGGAGTTGACCAGCGAGACCCTGGCCAGTACAGAGTCCCGGCCCTCGGGGCCCACGCCCACCATCTCGCAGTCCATGGCCACCACCCGAGTTGGCCTGCGAGTGAGCATGAACGGTGAACAAAAGGCTTACACCAGTACACGTTTAGTCAACTCTGAATATGGGCAACATTTCGTGAAAAACATAACAATGACTGCCATAATAATGTTTGGAAATGCAACGACTTTCCAGAGTGCCCCCCAAATGCTTTACACACATTCCAAGAACTTCGTCGAAACAAAAGAAAATATTGGCTTTTTATAGCGCAAAGCCAATGAGCGATGCCGCGAAGGCTCGTTGTGAGAGGGACCGCCCAAAGTTTGAACCCTACATCTTGCACTCTGGAAGTGGAAATGGAACTCTATATCACAAGAGGCAGTCATTTGTTATTTAAAGTGAAATAAAAGTTGAATTTGACAGTGTACATGCAACGTTACAGACAACAATAAAAAAAAAGCTGTAATACTTAACAGAAATTTGGAATTAAGAAAAGGATGCTTAGACCAAACTTTTAGACAAAGTGCAAAGATTTGTACTGACAGTTGACAGGTAAGTTCCAGATTTGTCACATCTGCCAGCAAACAAACTAAAAACGCATACAACCTTGCTAACCTTTAACATGAGGAACTGTGGCACTCCTAGAATCAACTTTATGGTTGCAGGGAAGCTGAAAGTTGCTGCTAGTGACAATTATACAGGTTGATTCTAAGATGCTCGTGAACCCTTGTATATGAAGCCACCGATGGTGATGTAGCAACAATTACTACGCACTTGTTGTAGGTGCCTTTCTTGACCAAACCATGGCTGGCAGCTGTTGTGGCTGCCGGGGGAGGCTGAGGAGCTTGGTTTTCGGGGTCCAACAGAATCGGGTCGACGCCATCAAACCACACTTCTGCCTTCCTGATGGAATAAAGGGTGGCCGTTGAGTCCCCCAAAGTGTTCCACACTCTTCCATTTGTGGGACAGAACCAAGCAGTCTAAGAGATGCCACTGACTCACCGAGTCTGCTCAGGTGGACTGGGCACCACCGGTTTACGTCCGTTCCTTTGGCGATGGGGAGGCTGGACGGTATGCTCTGCCTTGTCACCAATCTTCAGTGTCTAAAATGATAAGGTGAAGGTAGTGAGGTGGCGTGAGTCTCGAACGACTACGCAGAAACCAACTATAGAAGGGAGACGCTTTACTCTTTCATCGAGTGAAAAGAAACGGGCGACTCGGGTAAAGCTACAACGTCACCGATTTAGCGAACGATAGTTCAGCAAACCATAACTTAGAAGGTTCGTGAGCCTAATAAGACACTGCGAGCTTTATTACGAAACACTCCAAGTAAGATTCCCTGACAAACAGAACGGCAGCCCTTACAAACGATGCGACAAACGCTCAGAAACGCGTTGCGAATGCAGGGTTAATGTCAGTATGACTAATTTCAGACATCTCACCTCTTGTAGCAGTTTCCAGTTGCTCGAAGCAAACTGCAATTTCCTAGGAAAAGCCGTGCGGGTTTGAATCGGCGCCGGCGCATCGTCCTGGCGCGTCTTGCCCTTCTTGGAGGGCGAGTAACCATGCTTTGCCGACAGCTGGGCAGCAGTGTTCTTGTTCTTCGGTTTGCGCTTTTGCTGGCGCGGCACCACATCCCCTGACGCGGAGGCCATGGTTTGTACTTACGAATTTTCACAAAAGCTCGAACTGGCCGGATACGACGCACAAGCTGAACAACGCGTCTAAATGTTGTTCAACCTAGCATGCAACTCGGCGCATAATCCAGCGTGTTCATGAAAAAGCTAATGGTAGTACTATTAGCACGGTTCCAAATCGAGATTGAAATTTAACGGCCACGAGCAAGCAGCCATGCCATCGCACGCAACGTTACTAGATACTCTTCAGTTCTCAAACTGCGGAGCTCCGCCTGACGCCAATCTGTTGCGCTCCGCTTGGGGGCGCGCGCGACGGAGTTTGCCCGGCAGGCGCCAAACCCCACGGCCGACCCGGCATAGCAACACGTGAAACACGTTGCGGGTATTGTGCGGCGGCGGTGTTTCCGTTTGGTTACGTTTGTGCTCGTAGCCGCGTGTGTTGCGTTTGTGCATCGTGCTACAACTGCATGAACCATGCCACGCTCTCGTGCAACGGTGTAAAAGCGGGAACGATTCTGTGCGATTTGCGGGAGAGAAGAGACATTTTTTCAGGCCACCCAGCGACGCTGACCGCCTTGAACTCTGGAAGCGCGCAGTACCAAGGCTGGGCAAAAAGCTTTCGAGCTCGTCTTCCGTTTGCGACCTTCACTTCCACGATAATGACATCTTGAAGGTCTTCGAGCACAACGTTTGTGGTGATGTGGTAGCTATACCGTGCGACAAATTGGCACTGAAGCACGACGCCATGCCTCGCCTGTTCCCGAATCGTCCTAAGTATCTTTTTAAACCGACACGGAAACGCAAAGCACCTACTCGCAGACTGTCCCCGGCAAAAAGCAGGCGCCGAAAAAAACAAGGTGAGCGGTCGATTGCAGCAGTTCAAGGCGAGCCGAATGTTGTACTTGTTCGTGTGGAGGACACATTGAAGACCGCTGGAGAGGCTCGTCGATCAAACAGAGCTAGCTTGAGCAATGAGATTCAGGCTAGGCTACTGGAAATGACATTTCCATGTGTTACTCCTGACCAAAGAGTGATGAGCACAGCTACTCTAGAGGTTCACCAGGCGACAGTGTTGCGTATTACCTATCTGGGTATGTTGTACACAAAACGAGCAAGCGCACAGAGTGCCAGTTGTGCCTGCATGACATTAGTTCAGCAGCTCCTGTCGTCGGTTCTGACGCATACTTGACTATATATCGGAGCTTCAAGGAAGGCAGCCTGAGGCACCCCAGCAGTTTCACTCTCTCGTGATGAGGAAGGTCTCTGTGGGGACTTGTTTTGGAAGGTTCTGGACAAGCTGGATAAGTGCAATGTAACGCGGCTGGGTTGTGATCAGCACAAGCCCACGTTCATGTGCCAAGTGTTGTATTTTTTTTTTTTTTTTTTTTTTTTTTTTTTAGTCACGCGGATGCATTTTTACGCGAGGGATGTCAACCGTCGCCTGCAATTCTCGAGAGTCGCCATCGCCAGCAAAAAAGCTCGTCTATCATGAAACCGTGTTCAACAATTGCATTGTGTGTGCGTCTTTGTGTCTCGCACTAAGTGCTTTTCGCGCCCCCGAGAGAATAAAGTTTCTTTGCTTTGCTCATTTTTCGTTTTCAGTAACGAGTACGCAAACAGTGGCGGTGTTACTTTCCGGGCAGCTTCGCCGCTGCTCCTTTTTCCTGTTCATTCCGCTCATTTAGAGCCTCTGCCCAACGTCTGAAGAGGTCCCTAATGACTGCAAAAATCGGAGGCGCAATGCATGACACAATTCCAAGGCAAAGATTGCCATAATTTTAGACAAACCCCCGAGATTGGGGAAAAGATGAAGGACAACACAACACACCGAGTGTCACACAGAGTTGAGACTGTGTGTTGTTTTGGCCTTCGTCTTTTCCCCAGTCTCGGTGGGTTTGTCTAAAATTATGTTAAACTTTCACCAGCTCGTTTGCGCCCTAACGTTTTCGTAAATAATTCCATTTGCTGCACAAACCGCCAGCGCGTCGCGCTACGAAGCGCAGGGCACCGGGCTAACGGTGGCCGCCGCGCCATCTGGCTAGCGGAAACGAAAACGGGCCACGCATCGACGGCCGCCGCCGGGGGAGTTTGATAACTGAAGGTATCTAGTAACGTTGATCGCACGCTCGTCCGTTGATGAACCTGGCGAAAATGTGTAGAAAAAAT
Source organism: Ixodes scapularis (assembly GCF_016920785.2). Classification (NCBI taxonomy): domain Eukaryota; kingdom Metazoa; phylum Arthropoda; class Arachnida; order Ixodida; family Ixodidae; genus Ixodes; species Ixodes scapularis. The sequence continues at coordinate 143,759,146 of NW_024609857.1, read as the reverse complement.
GAAACGTGCACAACAAAAACAAAATGAATGGGTGGACGGATGCTAACGCCCGTACCCCTTATATTAGGCGGTAGCTTGCGCCACCTAGCCTAAAAGTTAGGAATCAAAAGTGCAATTTTGTAATTAAACTTCAAAAGATCGGACCCTTCCCTCCCCCCCCCCCCCACCCAGAAAAAAACCAGAAAACATGACTTTTAAAATTTTTTGTAATGCCCAGTTAGAGCACAGCTCTTGAGGAGGAGGAGGAGAAGGTACGGAGGGGAGGGTCACGTGTGACGTCACGGGGGTAAAATTTCCCCGCTATATTTGTCGAAAAATGTTCCCGCTATATTTAGCGGAAAGATTTCCTCGCTATATTTAGCGCAAAATATTTCCCGCCAAATTCAGCGGGAAAAGTTTGCTCTCGTGACGTCACGTGTGACGTCATTATGGGAAACGTCCCATAATGCAACGCGCGGTTACGCGGACGGCGACGGCGTCTTCGCTCCAGCCGGAAACAGGCACCTGCGCTTTAAAGGGCAACTGCCCTCAATTCCGAAAAATTTAGGCTTGCATGTGATTCCATTTCACAAAGCACTACTAAACAGCTCTACGTCCTCGGATTCGCGAAATGTGGAATATTATTTGTGTAATCTTAATTCAAACATCAGCTGATACCAAAACCGAAACTTCGGTTGCGTCAGGCAACATTGGTCTCGTGTCGTCAGAGTCATGGCCACGTCACGTCGAACCACGTGGTCCTGTGACGTTCGTGGGGTGCGAGGGCCAGGACACGCGACGCGGGCAGGTCGCTTCGCATGCCGTGGACGGTTATGGCCCGGGGGAGAGGGGGAAGGGGAGAAGACGAAAGAGGAGAGGGGGAGCGGAGAAACAGACCGATAAGCACGCAGGGCAGTGCAAATTAGCGCATCCGCGTTACGGTGATCACGTGAACGCCGTTCAGCCAACACCCGGGGGGAGAAACTCATGACGTCATCGTTCAATTTCGCTCTGAGAAGTAAAAACAAACAAAACGTGAGAATGACGTAGTCATGCCTCTGACGTAGTGGCTAAACGTTGGCCGCTCCAACTCCGTCGCATTGACTTCGCTGGCGATTGCGCCTCACGTCGCACGCTGGAGTTGGCAGATTTCGGCGACTTGGCTGACTTGAGAGTTTGCTCGCCAGTTTATTAAATATATAGACGGAATTAGATCGTGATATTTGACATAGGGTCTTCCTATATGATACTGAAGAGGGTTACATAGTTTTCTAAATATCAAAAATGAAGCGGAGTTGCCCTTTAAAAAAATAGAAACTAAGAACTTCACCCTCCGCGCTTTTTCCCCCCGGCGAGGGAGTTGCCAATCTTCCTTTGGTGAAACCTAGTCTTCGTTTCCCCTGCCCTGGGCCCACTGGGAGACAGGGTGGAGACTTTGGGCCGGAGCCATGCGGGAGGAAGTCCCAATTTTCCTCTGTCCCGCCTGTCCCCAGTTGTGGCAGTTAGTTGTGCGTCATTCAATTCTCCCTATATAATTTCCAACAGTCTTACAATTAGTCTCCTCTCTGTTATTAAAATGAACTTATCATCTATTGTTCCATTGTCGTCTGCAAACCCCAGCGCTCCAGCTAAATCCGTCGCCCCCTTCAGGAAAGGCAACACGCCCTGTGCACCTTATTATCTTTTTATATTATCGCGTCTTTATATGATTTATATTATCTCGTCTTTCCCTTGGCATAGGGCACACCTCAATACTCCTGTTCTGGAGCGATCGGCCACTCTGGCACAGTTTTTCCTTATTTTTTTTTCATTCGCACGCAGGTAACATTGCAATTAGACACGGTTAGTATTTTTATCGAACATATAGCATTACACGATAATTTTCAAATCAAAATCCGCGCATCTGCGCTTGGAATGTCCAAAATGACGCGATTTTAAACCGAGTTTGAACGCCAGCCAGATGTTAGGTACAGCCCACTCGGCGGAGCAGACGACGCGAGGGGTAAGAGAGGGGGATGGCATTTTTTCTCTCTCCGCTCTTCCTAGTGCGAAAATCTTTGACTGGTGTCCCAGCTGGGACCAACTGCAACTGGTTTATGGAACTGGTCCCAGATTAAGTTGGTTCCAGTTATACTCCGTTTCACCTTATGTTGTACCGCAGTGGAGGCTATAGAAGCGCGAGCTCATAGCATTGGCAGCTGCCCTTACTGCACGAGAGCATGTGCCGCCGAGATGTGCCCTGAGCAAAAAGCTCGCGCTTGTAGCCTTTACTGCGGTACATCAGAAGGTGAAACAGAGTATAGTCCCAGCTACAACTGGGACCAGTTTCATTTGGTCTCAGCTGGAGTAGGTCCCCGTTGCAGTTGATTCGAGTTGCAACTGCGTGCTCCCAGTTGCAGCTTGAATCCCTGATAGTGATATTGACAAACAATAGAAACGTGAAAAGGCAGATTTGAAACTTTATTAAAGCAGTCACAATAAAAATAATAAAAGATAAGAAAATTCGCTGCACCCTAAGAGTGCTAAAAATATTTGCAAAAAGAAAATTTCTTTAACAATTCATTACACAAAACTTCGGCAGAGTTTCGGCATTCTTGTTGCTGGTTTCGTTGAGCAGAAATCTTCTTTCAGTCTTGATGCAGTCATGTATTTTCTCTGTCAGAATAACGTGAGGTTCTGCAGCACCTCTCCCATGTCGACTTCCTTTTCCTTGCCCCAGTGGGACACTGTCGCTGAATATAAAATAGCAAAATGTTACGAGACATTGAAATCTCGTGTCTAGAAACTTACCTGCTACGACCTCTACCTTCTCTGGGGTCAAGGCAGACTTTGAGGCTTCTCCCGACCTCTTCTTGTTTGGCGCCAGGACCCCTTTGACGCTGCGTGGGGCTAACACAGCTTGGGTCCAAACCGCCTGTGCACACTCCCTAGAGGTTGCTGTATGACAGAGGTTATCCAGGGTTCAAACTGTGCGTCTTGTACTCTGAGGTCGAAATGCAGCCATAATCGAACCACAAGGAACCAATGCAACTGAATAGCAAGATTCAATGGGCACGCCTTTTTGTGAGGCAGTGCTGGCTTCATAGATGTGGACTGCGCGACGCATAATATTTCTCCCTGTAATGACCTATGAGCCGACAGCATTTGCAAATAAATAAATAGCAGACATAGGCTTCAAACTATAGTCTGATACTTTTTTATTGAATACCACTGAACTCTGCTAGTCATGACAGACAATTGTTTAGCTGACATTTGGTATTTAAGGCGAACACAAGAGCTTGTAAATGTCATAAATGCTATTTTTTTTCTTAAAACAATTACAGAATCGTGCAAGTCAAAATCTTCCGGGCGCTCATCAACGGATGCTGAAATAAATGTAAAGTTTTAGAAATGTATGACATCTCTATATCATGATATGCAACTTTGAATGCGAGAGTTTAATGATGAGCGACTTCAAATCAAGAGAGAAAAAAAAAAAGATTCTTCAGAAAATTTTGGAATTTTGCTTTTTAAAAGAATAGTGCAAGTTTCGTTTTATGGGGCACTAACACGTCGATTGAAAACGATGCCTGGACATTACCTTTAAAATTCGAATCTCGGAGACTTAGTATTCGTGAAGTAAAAAAAAAAAAAAAGAACAATTTCCAAAAACCGAATTAGAAGTTCCCGCGTGATCCGCGCTAGTGCAGTGGCGTCAAAGATGGAGTCGTCCGAGGCTATGTTCCATATCTTACCCGAGTAACCTCCCTTCTACGTCAGAAGGCAATACCACGTGACGTCGCGAGTAAACGATCCGCGACTCGATTTTGGAACGACCTGGATACTACGGGGATTGCCTTCGTCTTGGACTATGGCAAAACGAAAACAGAGGCAGAAAGTAGCAGACAATCCTTTTGATTATGAAGAAAGCACTCGAAGAGACGATAATATTAATGACGACGCGTTTTTTTTAGGTGGACCCACCAGCTCCTTTTACTCACCTTCCTTTTGAGCTGTATATTGAGATAAAAAATTACTTACTCCTTACAGTTACATATAAAAAAATGTTTTTTTTTTATTAATCAGCGCGATCTCCCTAAATGCATATATTCCACGTATTGTAATTTGCAGCGATTATGTTTTGCAGAAATTGATTCCACACGGTGTAGCGGTACAGCGCGAGGGTGTTTTCTCAAGAATGACATGAAACTGACGTTCGCTTTGACGCGAATATGATTACAATAAAATCATCGAAGCCATCACAGTTTTACAAGCGTTATCCTCTCATTACACGCACTCTGGAGGAAACAAAAATACTACCTTATCATTTAATGCATTCAAACATTTTCAGCCTTGAACGTGAGAATACGGCATTCCCTCCGACGCCCAGGACGAGAATACGGAGAAGCTCCTGTTTACGCTCGCACTCCGATAATAACGAGTAAAACTTCCCGGGGAAGGTGCACGGTCTGGATGTAATGCAGTCAATTCGTGCGTTGAAAACAGCAAATAGCAATAATCATACATAAATGGCTGCACCTCATGCTTTATTATTTCGAACGTCTGCTACCAAAGCCAACGGAGCAAACGAGCTTTGGCGGTTGTCGGCGCGGAAAGCAGACGACGAGCAGATCACGTGACGTATTTACTCGATTTACTCCGACGTTACCCCCCGATCGAGGAGGGTAGCGTGAGTAATTACTCCGGAGTAAACAAGCCGCTTCTGGAACGCGAGTTCAAACGTCATCGAGAAAGCGCGAGTAAGATGGGGAACGATAAAAAAAAAACGGACGAAAAAAAAACAGACGCTCGCCCCACCCGGCCGAGTCGGCCGGGTGGGGCGAGCGAACACGTCACCCCTCTCCTCTTTCGGCTTCTGATTGGTCGAACGCGCCCGAACGCACCGCAACGCTTCGGAAAGTTGAACGAGTCTCTACTCGCTTGCGTCGCGCTACCGAGCGTTGCGGGAAGGCGCGCGTCGGTCCGCAAGCGACTGCGCCTGGCCGCAAGGACTCCGCAACGCACTCAAACGCGTTCAAACGCGAATGTGCGTATGGCACGGTACGAAAACTTTACTCCGGAGTCGGATCGAGTAAATTTTGGAACACAGTCCGAGTCGCACTCGAGTTTCTCTCTCGCCTATCTGTCCTGTTCGCCCGCGTACCGCGATCAACCGCTAAGCGCGTGTCGCCTATCGCTGTGCGAGCAGGCGACGCTTGACTTTCGAGTTTAAAGCTCTTGTAGGGCCCTTTCAGCGATTTCAAATTCTTTGAAACGGTGTGAGGTTTAAGAGAACGCGCAGTGGACTTTTGTGATCGACGTGAGGGACAACGTCGTGCCGGCTCTGCGTGAAAGGCTGCCCCGGCGGAGTCACAACCGAAACTACAATACACGAACACCAAACCCAGTTGTTTTGACCGTTTGACGATTTCCTTTTTGAAGTCTGAGAGGTCGTCGGGCCCCTAAAATGACCACTTCTTCCAATTTCCCGACTCGCCGATCGTCCTCTGCTACAGGCGTCGAGCGCCGCCATGTTTTCCGGGGGAGGATAAAAAGCCAGGAGGCGACATCACACCGGACTCCGATTTTCGGTATTTCAAGAAGAAGGGCCATAGTGCGTTCGAAATTGAGTTAAAAAACATGTTTTACGAATGCCGTTATGAAATGTTGTAGAAATATCGCTTACAGAGCTTCTAAATTTTATAATAATTGACCTCACAAACCAAAAGAAGCGAGGAGGTGAAAAGCGGGAGAGAAAACCGCCAAAAATAAAAAAGCGCGTGCGCGTTTTTTTTTTTTTTTTTTTGCATTGTGATATCTTTGGCGTGTCTATATTTATAATCTGCATCGTTATAAAAAAAATATTTTTAGGGTGGTAGTGCCTCTTTAAGGCAGATAAGGTACTCTTGCCAATCGTCACTGCTCAAGATTTTGAGATCACTTTTAGACGCAGATGCTTTATTCATGGATAAAGAAAATGTTTCGATGGCTGTTCCATGCTATACAGTGTGCCTCCATATGAAGTTTTACATTACATTTCCTTTGTGAAAAGAATGTATACTCAGCACTTGTAGCGACCAATTCCCAGATTTGGATTACCATAACTGCCCATGTGCGTAACATTATATAAAAAAGTACATCACCTAAAAGCTTGGTTAACTGCTTATAAAATAAGCTATGCTCGTTATTGTGGATACATACTAGGCTCGTGATAAATTTCCCCAATAAATTTGAGTTACAAAAGTAAGCAATTTAACGCCGATTTACTGTACCAAAGTCGAGAATAGTGCTTTAAAATTAGCCTAAAAAATCGACATTTGCACGCGGGATGGAGTCTCAATTGTTCTGTGTCCCGCATGCCCCAGCTGTGTCAGTTAGTTGTAAGTCATTCACATCTCCCTAGATAATTTCCACCAGTCTTCCAATCTCCGCTTTGTTATTAAAATGTAGGTATCATCCATTCTCGTCTGCGAATCCCAGCGCTTCGGCTAAATTCCTCTCACCCTCCGCAAGGGTGGGAGCAAGCCATGCGCACCTCAACAGATGTTCTGTTGTCTCGTCTTCCTCTTGGCAAACAGCACAGCGCCTATCCCTTTTCTCGTACTTTGTCCTATATGTCCTAGTCCTCAATGCTTCCGTTCTAGCTTCGAATAACAAGGAGCTCCCCCGCGAATTATCATACCAATGTTCCTTCCTTATTTTCTGTTTTCGACCCCTATAGATAGTTACAGCTGATTTTCCCTGCATTCTTTCCTCCCACACCTTGCTCTCGGTTTATTTTACTTCCTTTTTCAGAGGCAGTATGTTCTGCCACTTGACTGTTGGTCAGAGGTCGGCATTTTAGGTCGCCCTCACTCACCCTCACCCTCACAGCCACACTCACCTAAGCCCCTCACTCACCCTCACCCTCACAGCTACACTCACCTTCAGCCCCTCACTCACCCTCACCCTCACAGTCACACTCAGCTTCAGCCCTTCACTCACCCTCACTGAACCTCACGGCCCTCACGCACTCACCGCCCTCACGGCCCTCACGCCACTCACCGCCCTCACGCCCCTCACCGCCCTCACGGCCCTCACTCACTCATGGCCCTCACGCCACTCACCGCCCTCACGGCCCTCACCGCCCTCACGGCCCTCACCGCCCTCACGGCCCTCACGGCCCTCACGGCCCTCACCGCCCTCACGGCCCTCACGCACTCATAGCCCTCACGCCACTCACCGCCCTCACGGCCCTCACCGCCCTCACGGCCCCCACGCCACTCACCGCCCTTACGCCACTCACCGCCCTCACGCCACTCACCGCCCTCACGCCCCTCACCGCCCTTGCGGCCCTCACACCCCTCACGCACTCATGGCCCTCACGCCACTCAGGCCAGCTTCAGATGGGGCAATTTCGCCCAGAAACTTTACGTCGCAACACCAGCAACACGGGCCGCCCGCGATCACACGCAGTAACCAATTGCTGCAATTTGCCATCGTCATCATAAAATTTTATTTTTCTTGCACTATTTAGACACAATTACGGGTTATAAACGTGTTTTTATGCATTTAAATCTCGTTAAGAATACTAATGCACCTTTCTGAAACAGTTTATTTCCGAAAAAACGATCGATTTCAAACCAGAACCAAGTCTTTCGGTGTCATCATCACCGGCACGAGGTATCACGTGAAAATTTTGCGTCCCTGATTGGATGCAGCCGCTTCAAACGTATTCGAATCGCTCCGAGTTGCTTGTTTATTTCGAGCCGGACCCGATCTCAGCAATTCGTGTCGATCTAGGGAAAGCTAGAGAACAACCCGCCATTAACACCAAAATTGCTGAGAAAGATGCTCGATCTGAAAGGCGCCTCACGCACTCACCGCCCTCACGCACTCACCGCCCTCACACCACCTCATGCACTCACCGCCCTCACGGCCCTCACGGCCCTCACGCCTCTCATGCCACTCACTGCCCTCATGCACTCATGGCCCTCACACCCCTCACCGCCCTCACACCACTCACGCACTCATGGCCCTCACGCCACTCACCGCCCTCACGCCCCTCACGCACTCATGGCCCTCATACCCCTCACCGCCCTCACCGCCCTCATGGCCCTCACGGCCCTCACGGCCCTCACCGCCCTCACAGCCCTCACGGCCCTCACTCACCCTCACACTCATGAATTTTCCTGGTTCAGAAACTCACTCACCCTCACCTCACCTGTGAAGATGAGGGTGAGTGAGGGTGAGTGAGGACCCTCATGAGTGAGGTTTGCCGAGGTATGCTGTTGGTATATGAAGTTTAGTTTTCGGTTTCGGTTTGTTCATTTAGTGTTGAAGCTTTTTTATGTGCAGATGCTTATATACCTTTCTCGCCTATCGTGTATCCTCAAGTGTGTCGTCTTTGTTCAAATTTCAACTTACTGTTCGACTCTCTAGCCTCGAAAGATGCCCAGCCCATGTCCCCCTGCACTTCTTCATTTGGTGTATTCCCACGCGCCCCCAGTGCCAGTCTGCCCACGCTCCTCTGACGGTTTTCTAAGCTCGTCTGGTCCTCAGACTTCATGAATAATACCGCAATGCCAAAAGACAATCCCTGTACCATGACTCGATCCTTTCCATATTCCCCTAACAACTTCGTATCTATTGTAAGTCCACAGTGCCCTATGCTTAATAATTGCTGTATTCATTTTTGCTTTCTTTTAGCATATTTCCTTCCTGTTCTTCTAAGTATTGTTTTCCCTCATTCGGCCATACACCTAAAGTCCGTTGCAACTCAAGAAGGTATAGGGCGAGGCAAAGGAAGGCCCGGGAGGAGGAATAGGCGGAACGCTGGAGAGAGGAAGAAGTTTTCCCCTCTACACTCCAGCGTTCAGACTACTTCCTCTTTCATAGCCTTCCTTTCCTTCGCCCTACCTTCTTTAGTTGCAACGGATTATCATCATCATCACCTCAAACAATCGCTGTGTGGCAAACAACGCCGACGCTAGCACTCGCCTGGCGTATCGCCGCATCGCTTCCGCGCTCGCTGCATATTTGTTTGTAGCGATACGGTGCGCACTTGCTGCGCACTGCAGTGCTCGAAGCATGCTTTTGAACCGGGTGTAAGTTTTCATCAGTGTGCCGTCGGAAGAAAGCTTCGATCGTCGACTCTGCATGGTGCAATGCTGCACTCGATGTCATGATCCCAGTTGTGAACGTCCTCTCCTTCAATGAGGCACCATATGCTTTCGCCGATGTGGTCCATGATTGTCGCGAGAGACAGAGTAACTGAAAAGTGAAATGCGTGTTTCGTAAATCATAACGAAAAAAAAAAATAAAATAAAAACACGGACGCCACGCCGGCCACGCACGATCCAGCGCGGGCGGTTGACACGACGCGGCTGGCCCGGCACGTCCGCGCGTGATCACACATGTGCTTCTTTTGCCTTTTAAGGGGGCGCCCTACAAGGGCCTTTTAAGTCGTTTTCAATTTGCACCGAACCTGAGCGCACTGAACGTACTAACTCAATGAAACGTTTCTTTTTTTGAATTTCGGTTTATTTTAAAAGTTATAGGGAAATTAAAATTACAAAAACAAGCAAAAAATAACCTCCTTCATGACGTCCTTGGTCGCTTGAGTGGCCGTAAACTAGGGGAAAGGTAGTGAGCTCAGCGAGCGCTCACGGCGGCCGCACTCCGTGTCGACGGTTCGAGAGGGCGCCACTAAAGTATGTTCTCCGAGAAGTTCGCGTGGCGCCCCCTTACGGCGAACCAGAGTGACGTCACGGCGAGGAGAGGATTTTTCCCCGACTCGCCCCGCTCGCCCTGTGGAGGCTGTGACGACGCTAGCTGTCGGCGCGCTCGGTTCTATTTTTTTTTTTGCGTGTTTTTCGTAGGAAGTGTAAATTTTTATATGTGCCTTTATTGATGTATGGCCTGTAGCTACAGGCGAAACTTCAACCAGCATTTTAAGCATGGTTGACAGGGCAGGCAACGCATGAATCGCAGCTGGTATATGAAAATTAAGAAATATGGCCACAATTGCAGGAGCATCACTATAGAATTACATCTCGCACAATAAATGCTGCTGATGGTCTGAATGAATTGGCAGGTTATGTATACTATTTTTTTATCTCTGTTTTGAAACAAGATTGCCGAAGCAGGAAAGCTGCATGCTGCTCGAGCAAAATGCTAAATACTGTCTGGGCCATGGGGAGAGAATCACAAGTAAGACAGCCCAAGTTCAGGGGCAAAGTAAAAAAACAAGAAACATTTATTATATACATTGCCTCACATTTGACCTTTTCTGGATTCGGATAGTATTTCAATGGACTCCACTGGTGGTATCTGTGGACTTGTTTATATCATCCCTCAAGTAATGTACAACAAACGTAAGCGAAGGTGTCTAGTTCCTTATTAGTCCCTTAAGCCCTAAAATTGATATTTTACTTAAATCGAATTGTCCTGAAGCTAAAATATCAGAAGCTTTTCTCACGCAGACTGTCGCCCTTCACAGGTTCCACATTTTCTGCTAATAGTGCTGTATCTACCACTGGGCAGACGTTCGAATGCTTGCTGTTCCTCCTGTTTTCCTGTGCTGTCAGAGGGTCCAGCTGTAGGGAGTTTGGAGGCTGAGGAAGCTTTTGGGGACCTGCAGCAGTGTCTTTTTTAATTGGAAATGACAATTCAGACTAAACGGTGTACTTTCGGAATACCCAAGGCTGGAATAAAGAATGTTAGGGAAAAGTATAAACATTCCAAATTACGGCACTATTGCTGTGCATATTTTGGGCAGTTTAATACATATCATACAGGCAGCTGGGGGCAATTCGGCCGTTTTTGCTGCTACCATACAAGCTAATTTCCAGTAATTGTGCTTCTAAGAAATATGCCTGCATACGTGTATAAAGTATATAATTAATTCAGGAAGAAGCTACATTCATGTAAAACAACCCTGTTCCACGAGCACTTCAAAGATTATTGGACGCAGGGCCTTTAAAACATCTGCGAACGAGCGCATGCAGAGTGGCAGCACAGAGTCGGGTTCGTGAGCTAATTTGCCGACCACCCAAAGGCCCATGATATAAATGCCACTTCAAATGCCTTGAAAGCGGGATGTAATATCGTCCTAAATCATGAACATGCAAGGAACTGAATTCCAGCTTCTGAAACACTTGCGCCACTGCTTCACCGACCCCTCGCAAGATTGCCTTATGTCGTGTGGACGGACGGGGAGGTTCATCGGCAGAATTGCCTCCGCCGATAGCTTTCGGGATTTGTAACCCAATTTTAAAGGTAAAAGGGACAAGCAGGCTTATAAAATGTACGGAAGCACGTCAATATCAGCCTAGCTCAACGTCTTGTACACCGGGTCAACGAAGTCCAGCTCCCCGAAGAGCTTGCAGCACACAACGCCAAACCAAGAAACCGGTGCTGGGAAGCGAGCCGATGCGAGATCGCGGAGCGGAGTCCTCCCCCTGACGTCACGGTACACCTCACCCAATCAGGGCGCGGCGACCGCAGCGACGCTTGTGTTCGCTCTCAGGGCTAATTAAGTGGGCAGCCAGGGCGGCTCGCATTGCATTTGCTGCGCGATTAAACACCAATTCGGAATGAGACTTCATTGGTCACAAACGACAGCAAACACGGGGTAAAGATCAGTTCAGAACGGGAGCCACTTCGCGCTGCCATACCGCCAAACGGCCAAACCGCAAGCCAAACTTTCTCGTCGAAGGCCTTCGGAACGCTCGGAACCGGTCGCATCCTCGAGCACAACCGCAGCGCCGCCGCGTACATCCGGGACTTTTCTACGCTCGCCTCTCGTCGGTGCCTGATCCCTCTACACCTTTCTATAGTCGGTTGCAAGCTAAGAAAAAAACCGGAAATGCCTCTCAGAGGAAAATGTAATCCTACGCCGAGAAACGCCAGTCAATCGTTTTCATGGCGTCACGATTCCGTAAACCAGTCGCGATCCTTTTGAAAAAAAAAAAAAAAAAAAAGCTCAAAACATGGCTGCTGGCTTTAGCAACGCGACGCTAGTTTCTTGTGACAATTATTCTGCTGTTTTGCAGCGTGTTTTACGTGCCCGAGGTTACGCCACGAAATCGTAATGGTATCGGCTTGCGTTTGCAGCAGTTTTTGCGCGAAAACGTGAGAATCCAGCGACGCTACCGCCAACGAAAATTTCGAAGCGGGCGCGAGGCTTAGCACTGCTGAGAGGTATGTTAGACGGTATGTTAGACAGTATCTTGGACAGAAAATGAATTGGGAAGACGGTACATTCGACATGACTTTCTTTCTTTACTAAACAGCTATTTCGTTGACAAAAACGTATTCTAACTTATTTACATGTCCTGAATGAATAGACCGATCTCACCTGGCAGTTTGACTACGCCACTGCTGCCGCAATGCATCGAGGGAACTTTAGTCTTTCTGCGCGTGCCACAACCTGGCTGGAGCTCTGCACGTGCAGGGCCCGAACAGTCTCGTGCAGTGCCGATTGCCTCCTGTGAACTAAAGTTATGGCTGCCTCGCGCATGCGTCGAATGCTTGGTGAGATCGGTCTATTAAATAAATATTGTAGTAGTTTTAGACACGTTTCCTGGAAGAAGAAAAAGCAACGTTGCTAGCGAACTACTTTCTCGACGGCGATGGCACTTCAGATGGGCGCAATGCGCTTGTGGGTGGAGCTAAAAGATTGTTCTCAGGTTGCATCCGACTATAGTATGCGCCGCCTTTTCCAACGCTTGGTGGCGGGTATGTCGACGGGTCATTTCTTCTTTCAGTACTTTATCAACTGCATTTGTTTCTTTTCTGATCTAAAACACTGAAAAAATAAAAAACTAATTTTATAAATAATTAATATGGTTCACGCCACTTATATTTTGTATTTCGACAAAAAAGAAGCTTTTAGCGGCTCTAACCAGTAGTAAGCCCAGGACCAAAGACTTCACATTTTACGCGCTTTCGACACCGCGGGTCGCCCCCGTAGGTGGAGGAGGTTTCCGCGTCGTCCGGTTAAAATATGACGCACTGATATTTAGTTATTCACTCCGTGCCCGCTAGCTTGCCTGAACCCCACGAGATGTGGAAACCGCAAAAAAGGTAGACGCTTAAATATGATTACAGGGCCCCTTTAAGAAAACTTCGGTGACATTGAACATAAGAGGGAACCACCTAGGTTACTTCCATCTGGATGCTTTCAGGAGAAAGGTATAGTGTTACATACCTTTCGCGAGCCTTGCGTCGTCGTCTTCCATTGCAGTGAATCCACTAATGACTGCTGTCGAAGGGTTTGTTTGTCCGACGTTGATTTGCCACAGCATGGCCTGCATAGCCTGCGAGATCCCGAAACGCGTGCGCGAAGGCTTCTCCAGCCGTCCCATTCGACTCGTTCCCCAGCAGTACGAGTGTAATTGCGCTAACCCCGTCGCTCGCCGCAAGGTGGCGATGTCCGCCTAGTCATAACGAAGCGGCGAGCCATCAGCGTCGCAGGTAGATATCTGCACTGGTACAAGCAGTGTTGTACGGAACGGCGTTCCAAGGAACGGCGTTCCTGGAACGCGTTCCTTTTAGGAGGAACGAAGGAACGCCGCCGTTCCATTTTGCATCGCTGGAACTGGAACGGGAACGCGTTACATTTTTACTGGAACGGAAAGAGTAACGGCATTCCTTTATTTCGTCCAGTGGGGTAGTTTTTATTTTATTTATAACAGGGAAATTTTTACAATACGAAAACAATATCTTTACGAAGTGCAGGATTTCGTTAACTATTTGACTGCTAATCTTATGGGTAATTTTGTGTGGTCCTCGCTTGTTAATAGTTTTGGGTGCAGGAGAGCTGGTGGACATTGACTCTTTTTTGAGTGCCCGAGACTGCGGCACAAAAAGCAATGCTTTTAGTCGTAGGAAAAAACAAAGAGGGTCATTTCAAACTCGACTACTTTTTTTGGTTTCACAAACCTTCATACACCAACACTCAGGAATCTAAGGCCAACTACAGCCATTTCTGAACTTCCCTAACGAGAGCTACAGTTACAACAAGATCACAATTTGACAGACATGTAACGCACCCTGTATCCCGAACATTGGTCACTTAAAAAATACACAAAACATAACCTTTATTTCTTCTCTTGTCCCCTACCTTCAAACTGAACAACAAATCCAGCCTTCACAAAGAAGTATTTGTAGTTTTCAAGACTGACCTTCAAAAATCCATACCCGCTCCTGTACTTGCTCGTCTTGCGGACAGCAACATCGAGAAGCAACTGTTGTTAAGTTCTAACAAGGGACTTTGTTAAATTGAAACGTGTGAGGTTGTTGTAAAACGCTCGTGCATTGTGGTTACATTTGGCTCGTCTCAATCGTCCACTACAAACATGAATGTGGTTAAAAGCTGAGATTTTTAACTTGAATATATCAACAAATAAAACTTTGCTTCCGCTCGTTTTCTTCTTCTGGTGCTCTTCCATCGCGACATACAAACTCGTATCGTATACGAAAAAATAATCAGAGTGCAGGCGAGCTGGTGTAAGTTGAACATGATTGTAAACCTGAGACTGGGGCAGAAAAGAGAACACAACAGAAGGTAGTAAAAGAGGAGGCAACGTCTCAATTGAGACGTTGCCTCCTCTTTTACTAGACGTTGCCTCCTCTTTTTATTACCTTCTGTTGTGTTCTCTTTTCTGCCCCAGTCTCAGGTTTACAATCATGCCGTATCGTATGTTTCGTATTGATGGGATAGATAAAAAAGAAAACAATCTTTGCTTGATTTAACTAAATATGGTAATTAGCAAACTACAAATGTAACGTATATGTAACGATACGTTCCATTTTTTTGCGCTGTAACGGGAACGAGTTCCTTTTTCACAGATGGAACTTGTAACGGGAACGCGTTCCAAAAATCAGAAGGAACGAGGAACGAGCTTTCGTTCCTTTTTTTTAGGAACGTGTACAACACTGGGTACAAGCCACAGGCCGGCCCGGACCGCAAGCCAGGCTCGGGCTTCACGGCTACATTCATGAAGGGCCCGGGTCGGGTACGCGCCTTGCATTCAAGTCTATGAGTCGGGCCAAACCAGCCATTACTGTTTTTTAGCGGCATGTACTTTGGAAGCGTGTTCGAGGGTTGGGAGAGGAACCGCAGTGGGGGAAAAACGGATGCTGAAGCATGTGTGTGTGTGTGCGTGTACGTTTTTGTACGGTTCGGTGTGTGTGCAGCGAATGCTCTTCCATAGCACTAGCGGTGCGGCGGTTCCTTTGGTCCCCGGCGGCGCCGCCATCATACCACCGCTTCTCCCCATCAACACACACACATGCGTAAATTATCTGTACGTACAAATGCGTGCATCCCCAATATGGGTGAAGAGGTTCCCCCGAGGGATGCTTTTCCTGAACAATTTCTCGCAGACCGCCGCAAAAGACGTCGATATTGTTTTATATATATATTTTTTTTTCGGTTGTACGCAGCGAGTGGGAAATTTAGAACTTTGTCCGTCGTTTGTCTAAACCCGTCGCGACGTTTCCCTTTCTTTTCAACTGTGGCACATGGTTTTGTTAAGTGCTGCTTGTCATTTTTGTTTTTCCGTCCTTCCGCGCGGGTTTGGTCGCAGAAAAGGACGATCGGGGTGTCTTTTTTTTAACAAGCTGCCCATGCTTGCCGATGAATCCAACTAAAAAAAAAACAGCAAAAAACATGATATGCTAATATTACTGACTATCGGGTACCGTAATCGAATTATGTGTAGCATGGGCAAGCGAGCTGCCATGTCGCGCAATTTGTGAGCTATTCATACTGGGCTAAAATAAAGCGGCATCTGGCTCGTGAAGATTAGCGTCGTGCAAGGCCGGGCCGGCTGTCGGAGTGCTTAAAGGGGCGGTGCAACGATTTTCGGACTTCGGTCAAAGATTGCTGAAAGTTGCCCCCTGACACTTCTGAAGTAAAGAACAGAAAACCGATTTCGACTGCGTGTCCTAGTTGTTGCGTAAAAAAAAGATAAAGATTGGCATTTCGGGCACCCCTCAACTCACTCCCAGTCTTCAGGGTTACACCTGGGCCCGTTTTCTCGAACGCGAACCGTGGTTTGAAGTTAACTATTGTCCCTAGAAGAGGGAATTCTAGGTCACGTGACTGGGAGAGCAGGGGCGCCGAGGGAGGATCAGTACCTACAAGCAAAATGGCCGCGACGTCGCTTAATGAGGGCTAATAGTTCTTGGTTCTGCTGAACATTCATTTCGATCCGGCTGTTATATTAATGACGCTCCATCAATTACCTATTAGCGCCTCAAGCAAAGCGGTAGTTCAAAGGGACTACTAAACTAACCGACGGCAGCATTCCGCGAACGCATCACTCTTCAGCAGTCCGGGATCCAAGACATATGACGGTACATAAGCCTTGCAAGTGTTTTTATGGTGAGTAAAAAAAGGTTTTGCGAACGAGTGTTGGTATGTATTTACACTAACACGTTTAATTTGTTACACTATGCACGCCAACTCGTGAACAGCGATTACTTTGCAGAGAAAGGAGGTTATCCTCGATAAAGTCTTCGTTTCGGGTGAACAGCTGGGACATTGTATTGTTTTTTTGTTCGCAGTGCGCCGACAGTATGCCGACAGTATGCCGACAGCCTTCCACAGCATGCCGACAGCATTGAGGTTTCTACATATCTTTGGTGGCCACCAATTCAACGGTGACGAGAAGATAAGCTCCTCGTCACCGGTGGATCGGTTGGGCAAAAGGAAAGGGGACAAACAGTTGAGATCAGCAGGAATCGCAGAAACGTGCATCGCAAGGAAGAAAAACGTGACTACAGCTCCGGCGTTGCCAGACTGGAAGGCACACGGGAAAGTTATGCGTTGTTTATGGCGAAACATATTGAAGGAAATGTTTCCTACATTTTCGAATATTCGTCGGCAAACTCTAGCATAGTAGCTAAAATTTCTTCGTACCATCTGAAGCAAATAAATTGGTCTTCAAGTACAACATTATTATATTCTGACTTAAAATACCATACTAGATCGATAACAACCAGCGAAAAAAAAGGATAAACAAAATGACTGGCTTGTTTCACCGATAGATGGCGCATCTTACTGCCCAATCAAAAATAATTATTGTTGTTCTATATCCAGCCGTTTATTACAGTACCTAGGTACTTTTTCCTTCCTAGGCACCGTGGTTTACCAAAATGGGTTTACCATCGCTTCGAGAAAACCGGCCCTGGTCGCACTCCCAGTGACGGCATTCGGAGTGCCGTGTAGCTTCCCGTGTGCTATCTCGGAGGACGCTTCCCCTCTTTCTCTCTGCGTACATTAGCGGGCGCTATGCTGCAGCTTAGAGCCAAGCGAGGTCACGTAATCTTTCCGCCGTAGTTCCTTCGGCTGCCACTTGGGGCTGCAGGTGGGGGAAAAAGCTCGACTTTTGCTTTGCGATTATGCAGCGGAATCGCGACATTTTTTAATAAAGGAGATGTTTTCTCTATCCTCTGGGACACGATAAACAACGTAAAAATGACGAGATGCAAATTCTTTTAATCATAAAATCGTTGCACCGCCCCTTTAAAGGCCGACGACTAGACTCGAGATTCTGCAAGGCAGAAGATTCTCCTCACCACGGGGGAGTAGGAGACAGGCAACGGTGGACAGGACAGAAGGGGGAGAGGAGGAAGTGAGGGGAAAAGTGGAAAGCGCGAACTGGTCGTCGGTCTTCAAAGAGACACTAAAGCACGCCAAAAATATATGTTTTTAAACTTTTTGGCTAGGCAATTTATTATGGTTGTAAGAAGACTACCCAATCAATATTTTGCTAAAGCGTCACGTATATATTTATAAAGTAAAAAAAAAAATATATATATAGAGGAACTGGTCGAAACCGAAACTAGCCTGGGGAGAAAGAAGAAAGTTACCCCAAGTCACATAGCTGTGCACATTTTCTTTTTTTAAATGAACGTATTTGCAGCTTTCTAGAAGCAACAAAAAATGAATATCATATTTCTCTTTATATTTTTAATATTGAGCGAGTGCCATCGAGGACTCATGACTTTGAATATCTTTGGTGATTGCGTCTAAACCATAGAAAACGGCACAAGGCCATGGAGAAGAGAGTGAGCGCGACTCAAATCGGCGAGTTCTCGATCGGAGGTTTTCGGGCAGAAGGAACGAATTTCGAGCCGCAAATTGTGTTTTGGATAGTTGCTCATGTGTCATGTACAAATATAAACCTTGGCGAGCATAAATACCCTGTCAGTGTCCTTTAAAGGAGCTGTGCAACGATATTCAGGTGGAATGTTTTTCACTATACACGAGCTTACTGGCACTAGTGGGACTCAAGGATACTCGCACGGAACTCCGCTGGCCAAGAAACTCCTTTATTGCGGTGTAATTTCAAGGACAAAAGCGATCATTTTCATTCAACCTCTCCTTTGCGAAATTTCATGACGTAACGTGGGTATCGCCAACACCACCTGGACAGGCCTCCACACGCGTCATCATAGTCAGATCGATCGAGGCGAGAGATTGGGCACGAGTGCTGCGTCAGTGTTCGGCTGCGGCTCGTGGCCAATCAGCGCGTCGAAGGTCGGGCTCGGGTCCAATAGCCGACCGAGCGCGATCCGACGGTGATGACGTTTCATAGAGGAAGAGGAAACCATGCGGAGGCCTTCTGTCTAGGTGGTGTTGGTATCGCAGTACACCCATATGACGATATTTGAATAATGTTCATAGATTGGACCCGAGCATTGCGTGGGCACTCGATTTGGGCTCGTGATAATTGCTAGCTCGAGAAGCATTCGGGTAGTGGCCCGTGTCCAATCGCTGGAACGACGACAAAAGCCGAGCCATAACAATATCTAGAACTCAGCGCGTGCCCTGTGCTTTGCCAACCCCAGCGCGTGGCTATGATCTACATTGGCTGCATATAATCGGCTCCAGATCACGTGGCCGCTTGTTCTATACTTCGTTTCAGCTTCAGTCCAGACGCAGCCGATGCTACAAGCGCGAGCATGTGGCCCAGCAGGCTCTCCTCCTCCCCCATTTCCGGGGAGAGGAGGAGAGCCCGCGCACACTCAAAATTGGAGAGGGGACGGGGGCCTGTACCTTCCACTGCATTGCCAAGAAAAGTTGTCGCGGAGTATTAGCGGCGAGATGAATCGGTGGCGCCCTCCTATGGTTCCCCCTTGTGACGTCATTACCTTGCGAACAACAAGTTCGATGGTGTTTGTAAATAGCATGGTGGAAGCTTGAAATCTTTGCGCTCTCAAAGCAACACAGCCAACACCGTCGAAATTAAAGTTCTTTCATTCCTCTTATTTCCGCCGATGGTATACCCTTTCCGACGTCATAGTCAGCTTTTGGGCCAATCGTGGAAGGCCGACCACAGCGACGCTTTCGGTCGCGCTCGTCGCCAATAGATCTCATTGTTTTAGAGCGCAGCTCTTAGGGGCCCGTTCCCGGCTTGAGCGGCGTCGGCGTCGCCGTCGGCGTAACCAAGGTCATCCCAAGGTCACTTGACCCCCAAGGTCATCACAAGGTCACGTGACCCCAAGGTCACGTGACCCCTCCCCAAGGGTCACGTGACACCCAAGGTCACGTGACCCCTCCCCCAGGGTCACATGACCCCCAAGGTCACGTGACACCCAAAGTCACGTGGCTCCCCAAGTCACGTGACCCCCGATGACGTCATCAGTGACGTCACTGATGACGTCACCGGCATCCGCATTGTCAGCGTCATCATCACTGATGACGTCATCAGTGACGTCACCGACATCCGCATCGTCATCGTCATCACTGATGACGTCATTAGTGACGTCACTGATGACGTCACCGGCATCGCATCGTCACCGATGACGTCACCGGCATCCGCATCGTCATCATCACTGATGACGTCACCGGCATCCGCATCGTCATCATCACTGATGACGTCATCAGTGACGTCACTGATGACGTCACCGGCATCCGCATCGTCACCATCACTGATGACGTCACCGGCATCCGCATCGTCAGCGTCATCATCACTGATGACGTCATCAGTGACGTCACTGGCATCCGCATCGTCATCATCACTGATGACGTCACCGGCATCCGCATCGTCATGGTCATCATCACTGATGATGTCATCAGTGACGTCGCTGATGACGTCACCGGCATCCGCATCGTCATCATCACTGATGACGTCACCGGCATCGTCATTGTCATCATCGCTGATGACGTCATCAGTGACGTCATTGATGACGTCATCGGTATCCGCATTGTCATCGGCATCGTCACCTGACCCCCCTAGGTCACGTGACCCCCACCCAAGGTCACTTGACCCCCCCCAGTACCCTTCCCTCCTCCTCCTCAAGAGCTGCGCTCTAATTCGGCGTTACAGGGAGTTGTAAACGGCTTTCACTTTTTTGGCATAACAAGTTACATCACAAACTGCAGCTACATAATGGGATGTGATGGTTTGTTCTACATGTACCAAGAACTAGACGGTTACTAGAAAACTACCTGCCTGTTGAATCAGTACCTACAAATATCACGAAGTTTACAAAAAAAAAAGTGACCAAATCATTGCGAGGCGGTCGTATCTTACCTCCATAATTTTTGCCCTAAACGTGCTTATAGTACAAGCAAACAATATCACCTGCATAATTTACTTAACAAAATAAATAATAGCAAAATAGGAAATGAAGGATAACACGGGGGCTGCACTTTTGTAGTAACAAACCTTGTGCTCAGGATCGAAAAGCTACGTCAAACAACGCGCGGAGATTAAAAAAAAAAAGATAGTACTGCATGGTTGTTTCTATTCAGGAAATTTTTTTTTCTGTACGAGGTTAATTTTTTGTTTTAGTTTTATTTGAGTTACAAGAGATGATTATGAGACAAAAAATTATAGTATTGTAATAGAGACGTTTGTACGGCCACTCCTGGTCACCATAGGCATGACTATGACAGACAGGGTAGCGTATCGAAAGAAACTGCTCGAAGCCACTGCATCGCAAACTACTTCGCGTCTAGTCTAAAAATTCAAGGTTTGGAATCTGTAAATATACGAGGTTGGAATACCGAATAAACCAGGTTGGAACAAGGTTGGAATTTATAAATAAACCAGAGTTCCTTTTTTTTTTTTTGTGATCCCATTGTATGTTTGCATATCAATTAAGTTATATCACGAGGTACATAACGGGATACGGTGGTGTGTGCTACATGTGCCAAAACTAGACGTTTACAACAACTCTCCACCTTTTGAATCAGTACATAGAATTATCACGAAGTTTATAATGGCGAAAGCATTGCGTGGTGGTCGTATCTCACAGCCACTATTTTTTCCCTAAAGCCGGGGTCACTCTGCTTATACATCATAAGCGTAAGAAGACTCGGGCTCAAATCTGCAAACAGATTTGAGCCCGAGTCACCACGAGATCTGAGCTTCGAATGCCGCATGGCAACGAGTACAAGGAGGCATTCTGCACGCGGCATTCGAACCACGCATGATCTTGGTGACTGATATGTGCAGACTGTCTTTTGTATGATGTGTTAGCAGTGTAACTCCGGCTTAGAGGTACTTCTAGTAAAAGAAAACACCACAATATGACCCGCATAAATTGCGTAATGAATGATAAAAATATTAAAAAAAGGACAACACGGACTGCTCTATATAGTATCCAACCTTGTGCACGAGCTCAAAAAGCCAAGTAAAACAATGTGCGGAGATAAAAAAAAAAGTACAGCATAATAATTTTTTTAGGGAAATTCAAATTTTCTACGCAAAAAGCTTTTTTTTTATTTTTTAGTTTTATACGCGTTACAGACTGCAATCAAAATATCAAAAGCCGCGCTTGTAGCACTAGCCGCAACATGTCCAGATGAATACCTACATTTAAATTAGCATCACGACTTGTCTGTCCCCATCCCCAGAGCAACTGTTTACCGTTCTACCACAATACATAAAAAATATGTAAGTAGAAGCTGTAGTAACTCGACATAGCAAGACTTTCTTGGACTCTTTTCCTTCGCTGAAACCACTGAAAGGGCGAATTCGATGACAGGGTTGAGAGCGCCTCCCAGCGGAGGGACGGCGCCTCCTTCTCTTTTCCCGAATACGCTTTCCCGAATACGCTCTTTTTCCGAAAACGTTCGCGTGCGCGCTTCGGGGTCTCGGAGGCCATGGCCACAGAGCGTAAGTTCCAGAGGTAACCGCGGGGGAGCGGCACTCCTCGATCCCTAATAGATATTTATACTTCTTTAAACTTGTTCTATTAAAACGTCTTGAATTTTCAGCGGGTCCCCGCTGTCATCGTTATAAACATTTATTCCCGATTTGTCGGAACTGTATTTCAGGCCCAGAGAGTCTCCACACCGGAATCGCCCTGAAACCAGGACAGTGCACAACCCTCCTCGGTCGTGCTGCGCGAAGTCGGTGCAACCTCGAGAGCAAACTGCACCGCGCCTCGCCTCTGCACCGCGACAAGAGCCACCCTGCGCCACTTCGTGTTTTGTTCGTTTTTTCTTGCGTACGTCCGCGCGCGGTGCCCGTCTGCTGTCAATTTTTCCTGGCTTTTGAATCACGGATTTAGGACTCCCTCACAAATGAACATCGTGCACGTGATTGTCGATGGGGTCACGAAGCGGGTTACAACTCTACAGGTATATTTTTCCTATCCTGGTGGGTTCAAGAAAGAGTACCACCAGATAATGACCGCACCTCGGTTGCCCTCGGTGTCATCGAAACGCCTCACAACGCTTTCCACGAAGTTCACAACTTTCGGACGTCTTGCCACTGCAGCAATCACCGGTAATCGCGGCAATGGTAAGAAACTCGTCGTCCTCGCTGTCCGAAGAACTTGAGCATTCACCGAGTGCCGCTCCAAGGCTCATTTATTCCAGCTCCTGGCCGCAGTGCTCGATGCGATGGGACTGCACCCTGACGCACCGTCGATATTCTTGGTGCCCGTCGGGGCAACGAAAAGCTGCACCGGGAGTGCGCTCCGTTGATCGAGGACGTCCGGGGCGCACCTATGGACAAGACAACGGGGCGCACTTCGGTGCCCCGGTACGCACCTTGTTGAGTTGCAGCGGACTATATTTTATATAGTGTGATGAGCGGAGGCATTTTCCATGATCACCGAGGCAACGCGAACGGATTACAGCTCCTGGGGCCCTAGGGGGCGCTCGATCCAGGAGCAGACTTGTACACGTTACTGAAAAATAGTAAGGAATTACATTTACAATTACTCAAGGCTAAATTGTAATTTATTACAATTACAATTACCCTCCCATAAAAGTGACCGTTACCCCCAAAAGTAATCCGTTACTTTCGTGGCGTTACTTTCAACATTATTGCCCTCAAGTAAGAAACAAAGGGAAGAGGCTTATTCAAGATGTTATTGTTGTAACCTGTTCCATTTAATGACCTTGAGTATTTTCAGCAACAGGTGACTCTCGAAAGTCTCGCCCGACATTTTGCGTTATTTCTTACTCAGTATGTAAACTGCTACGCTGAACACACTTTGAACTAAGGCACTCGATGGGAGTGCCCTATTGTTCCTCACGAATGTTTTATGCTCTGCATTGGGCTTCTGCAGCGAAGCAATGGAAGTACTATTTACCTCGAAGGTAGAGCAAAGCTTCGTCGTAGTATCCAGCGCCTGATATTCGAGAGTTTAAGTAGATCGCTCCGATACCACCGATAACAATATGATGAATGCGAAAAGGCGGCGGCGGAGTACCGGGTACCCTTCTCGGAGTCATCGGACCGATCTTCTAAAATTCTCCATTGTCGAAATCGCGAAGTAGTAAAACTCATCATACACCTAGCCAAAACTAGTATAAGAATTGATTTATGTCCATCTTACTATACCATTAGTGAAAAGACGGTGAGTGTGCAGGCGAGCTGGTGGTAGCTAATCATGTCGTGAGACGTTCTCTGTGTCTGTTCCTTCTACTGAAAGTTCTTCCGATTTCTTCCACCGCAGTCTCAGGTGTAATACGACAGGTTTACTATACCAGCCTATATGGCCAGACAATAGCAAAACATAGTTGGAACATTAAGGTGATAATTGAATAATAAATAAGGTTTGACTCGTTATTCTTCTTCCTTTGGTTCTGAACATGTCGAGTCTCGGTTGAGACGTTGGTGAATAAAAAAAAAAAGTTTCCAGTATATAAATATAAGTAATCGTAAAAAAGTGCACTCATAACAACAATTAATTATAACGTCGATTAAAACAAGGAAATGTAAACGTACGTTTGCCGTGCGTACCTTTTTTGATGCCGTTCAAAAATGCAGGGAGCACGAACAGACTGCAGTTTACTCCGGTGTTCTCCAGATAGACGTCCGCTGATGCCACAGCTAGGCAGCGAAGGGCAGAGTACTGTGACCCGCGCTCACGAGTTTCCCTCTCTCCTCAAGCCCAGAATATCAGGTCTACGTCAGCCACCAATATGTTTCATTTGTGAAAATATCTGCTTGAGATAAGATGCGTCCTGCTGGGGTAAAAACAGGAAGAAGAACGCTGACTCACAAAAAGTGTGACTGAGATGCAGATAACCTGGCTGCAATTCACCAATTAAGTGGGCCAACCCTAGAAGTTGGACTACAAAAAAATAAGTAGCTTTTAAAACAGGGTCAAATAAGGTGAAAGAAACAGAAAAAATACATCCTGTTTTCTAAGAGATGATGATAAGTGTGTAGCAACGAATGAGGATGCTTGTGACAATAACACCTTCACATATTATCACATCTTTTTTTTAGCGGATTTTAGGATAGACGGAGCGTTGTCTCGTGTTGTGGCATTATGAAATGGCCGTAGTCACTATAACTGAGAATGACATTGTCAGTTATTATCTGTGCACTTACCTCCTCGAGCTTCTCGAAGAGGCACACAGTCACTTGGTGTCCTCCTCTCCCCGTCTTCGATCGCAAAGAAAAAACAAAGGGACTAAGAAAGCGGATATAACTCCCCCCCCCCCCCCCCCCTTTTCTTTTTTTGTAGAACTGCTTATTTGGACTTTTTGACATTGTTGTTAGGGTCTAAAAAAATGGATTCAGGGGCTTGGTGTTGCAAAAAAAGGCTTTGCGGAACTGAAAAGTGCCAAGCCTCCCTTTGCGCAGGTCAATTCGCGTGACAGTGTCACTGCGCCTCGACTTTACAAAAAAAAAAAAAAAAAAAACTCTATGGAAAGGGGGGGGGGGGTTGGTCCTGTAAAAAAATGGAACGGATTACAAGGAATCCGTTACGTAAAAAATGTAAAGGAATTGCTTTAAAATTACTCTAGAAAATATGTAATTATTCCGTTACTAAATTACTTATAAATAAAAGGGATTACAAGTAATTTCGTTACTTGTAACGGATTACGTACAAGTCTTTCCAGGAGTCCCGCTACCGCCGCCGGCAACACTGCGTGTGCCGCCGGGCCGAGCCAGCTGAGTTTCGACGAACGCGGGGAGCGCAGCCGGTTATTGGCGTCCAATGCCGTCTAGAGCCAAATCTTTCTTTGTGCCAAACTGTAACAGCGGTCACCAGTCTTGCAAAATGAAAGTGCCGCTGTTCCGTACTCCGAGGGACGCCGAGCGTTTGGGGACACGGTCCCGGAACGGTTAGGCGTTCGGACAGAACCCTCGACAGTACGTGTGTGGTGTGTGCGTGCGAAGCACTTTGAAGAACAATACACTGAGAAGGCGTTTAAGCGAAATGTAAACGGTGAGCTCGTCCAGATCCAGTGCGACAGACTTCTGGGGGACGATGCTGTCCCCACCACTTTTTCCGATAGAGAATCCCGTAGGGAAAAGCAGAAGCTCATCAAGAAGAGAAGGCTAGAGTAAATACAGCGTGCTTCAACCAAAGGGGAAAATATGTTTTTAAGCAAAGCACGCTTGATATAAATCAAATGATTCCTTTGGAATGACTTTATCGACCATGGTGGAGGTCAGGGAGTGCAATGCACATACTATTGGATTACAATTCGGTAATTTTTTTTAAATACTTTAGTTAGGGAAGGTGTTTATGTTGGAAACTTCATGGTGGCCGAATTTCAAGAATGGTCCATTTTATATAATTTACCTAACCAGCCTGTGTTCCAGTACATCCCTCTCCAAACGTTCCGCAGAATCCAGCTAAACAGGATACAACACAGGTATATCGGTGTCACAACCTATCTTTACGTATTGCATGCAATTTAGCTATATTGTGTGGAACGTTTGGAGATGGATATCTCGGAAAACAGGCTGGTTAGGACAATTCCACGAAATGAAACTCTTGAAATACGGCCGCCCCCCCTTGAACCATCTGACATAACCCCACACCCTAATTACAGTTTGTAAGAGCTGTTTAACAGATTTCAGTTAATTAGTTAATTAGTATCTTTTTCTGCCGCAGTCGATAACGTCTCTTTGAAGATATCATGTCTTTATTCCTAGTGTTCTCTGTTCTAAATAATTTCAAGCTTTGTTCAAACACTATGCATATGAACTTCACGGTGGTGTTTTAAGGTGCTTGCTAAAGTTCTCCATATTCCTGGTCATTTTGCAAGGTATTCAGAATGAATATGTTTTATATTAAGTGTCGGGCATTTTTTGTGGATTCTTTGTCATTTTGCATGGTATTTAAATTAATTTGGTCACTTGTTCAGCGTTTAGTGTGTATTCCTAGGAATTTTACAGGATATGCAGAATATTTTGTATTATCTTTGTTAATTATTGTTGTTGCATTTCTAGTGATTTAACGAGACTTTTCTAATAATTTGCCCATTGTTTCCTCACTGTTTTGGGTTTTCTAGCCATTTTCATTATCCTATTTTCTAGACATTCACAAGATGAGCGGAGTACCTTGTGTATTGGTCGTTGGATGCGTGTTGTGCATTCCCAGTAATTTATTGGACATCTTACCATGTGTCATCTTTAATAAAGATCGCCGTTTCATTGAACAGAACGTTATTTTTTCCTATAGATTAATGTTCCTGAAACATTTAATTACATCTCTGCACAACATCTACCATGCTTGAACTTGAAGGAGTTATCTCTGGGAAAAGAATCGAAATCATATTGCAAAGCCAGCACGTTATCCTAGGCGTTATTTTGCTAGCAGTAGTTCTATTCCCGGAAAACACCCTCCCCGTAACGCGAAGCCAAATCGCGACGTCGTAGTCGTCAGAGTAGCGCGTTCGTTGTGTTCCCATTTGCGGCAGGAGTTATAATCATAAACCAGTTTTTAATAACTCCTCCTTTCTTCTTTTCTCTCATTATTCTCGCATTAATTCCACACGCCTAAAAGCGCTTAAAACACCGCACGCGCGTTTTCCGGCTCCTCGACCGGGGACTCGGCGCGCACCGCACGCCTTCCGCCGCGCTGCTCGGTCGCCTTCTATGGTAGGACTGCAGTCGTTCTGTCATCCGAAAACGTTGCTGCTCTCCGCCGGCGCTCTGTAACTCTAGTCAGTGTCCAGCCTCTGTAATGCAATAATGATGGTGGTGACGATGATGACAGTGGGTGCGTTAAGCGGAGACTCCACGACTCCGACACGAGCAGTGGACTCCAGTCACTCCGTCGGAGTCTCCCCTAAACGGGCTTTTAGAGCACCTCCGAATGCAGTTCGCGCACTCTGTGTGAATATCCGGTCGTTTTCTTTTCTTTTGCTTCTTGGGGAACAACGCAGCATGGCCGGCATGCCGACAAAGCAGTACACAGAACATGCTAATCTGACGCTGCAGCTGCTCAAGCGTAAGCTTGTGTCGTATAGCTCTTTATGATGCCTGAACTTGGGAATGAAGCGAATGGAACTTCTCATAAGTACACCGGCATTCGATTGACTATGCGTATTGCTAATAAAGGCAACGTCGGTAACGTTGTGAGCTTTATTTTGTTCAGTTGTCACTCCAAAAAAAAAAAATAAAAGAGAAGAAAAACGTAAAGACAGTCAGGTCGTGAAGTTTTGTACATGTAGTGCGCACCATATCGGAATGCAGAAGCTGCGCTGTTTTCTTCAGCTAAGCGGCTATGGAATCATTTAGTGAAACTGCATCAGTAACAAAGAGCGAGCACAATGTACGGTGCAAACAAGAAGCGCTGCGTTCTCAAGATCCGACTGCTGTGTGTTTGCCACAAACGCGCTTCGCGCGAATGAGATTTAAAGAACAGAGTAAACAGAGACTAGGGGGGTAGTAACAAATAGCACTTACAAAGCTATACTTGCTTACGCGCAGCAACTGCAACGAAAAGTTCGACATAAAGCAGCCCATTAATTTAACGCATCACACAAGACTACCAACACATTCCAACTTCATCACGAGGCCACGCAATGAGATGAATAACATTTCGTTGCTTCTGCGATGATATATTTATCATGAAGTCCGTCGGTTTATCAGATACCTTCGCCGTACACACCAAGAGTAGCGAAATGGCTACCAAGCCGCCCGCGATCGGCTACAGCAAGCCCTGTGCACCTCAACACCACATGTTCTATTAGGGAGTTTTTGTCGATCTTTTTCGCCGTCCCACAACGCTCTCCGCAACAATACCCGGAACTCTACAGTCAAGGTCACCGACGTGCAGGCGCAGTAGCGGCCTCTTTGTGGCGGAGAGCTTAGCGGATAGGGAAACGCGATCTACAAAAACTACCTATTAGGGAGTGTTCGTAAACCGCTTTCCTCTTTCCGCTAAGCTATCCGCAATGAAGAGACCGCCACTGCGCCTGCGCGCGGCTAGCCTTGACTGAAGATACCCGCGTTTCGTAGCGGGTTGCGGAGAGCATTGCGGGATGGCGGAAACGATCTACGAAAACTCCCGATTGTCCCGTCTTCCCCTTGGCATATGGCGCACCGCGTATCCATCTTCTCGCTAAGGTTGAAGCTTGGGCTAGTTGGTGTGACATCTTTAAAAGGTTAAAACAGCGTAAACGACGCGGGAAAAGAAGCAGAAGGACATCTGCACAGCGCTGTATATGTGTCGTTCTGCTTCTTGTCCCTCGTTGTTTGCGCTGTTTTAACAATTTTCTCATGCTTTGTCCTATATGTCCTAGTCCTCGACACTCCTGTTCTAGCCTCGAATAACAACGAGCTCCCCCGTGAAATGTACCAATGATCCTTCCTTATTTCCTGCATTATTTCCTCCGGCATTTTTTTTCTCGTCTTTTTTTACTTCCTTTTTTACAGAGGTAGTCTGCTCTGCACCAGCACTTGAGAGGTGGTGCTCAGACGCTCATTAGGGGTCTCTTTCTTGTTGTATTTTGTTAGTTTTAACTCACAGTGGATGGGCATGAGGTTCCAAGAAGCTACTGAGCCCAAGCATTGCACAACTGAGGGCAGCACATCCAGCTTTCCGGACTCAGCAGAAGAACGAATCCTCATGGCGACAGGTGGAACAAATGAAGGCTCATTTATGAAAGTGTGCTCATAATGTATTTGTTCTATGCAGCCCAGGGTCGGGTGACCAGGAACATGCCTAATTCGCAAAGAGTACATGAAGCCCAATTCGAACCTCCTTTTCTCGAGTGAGGGCCCATTTGCCTCTACATATAGGCTGAGTATTGGAGATGTGCGAAAAGCACCAGTGGAAAGTCGGAGCCCCTGATGATGAATGGGTCCAGCATCTTGAGAACCGATGCCCGCGCGGAGCCGTACCCAATACGGCCATAATCAAGTCGGGAACGTACGACCGAGCGGTAGATGCGCAATAAACAACATCGATCAGCCGCCCAGGACACATGCGACAAGACTTTTAGTATATTAAGTGATTTCACACATTTAATTTTGAGGCTCGTAACATGTGGAATGAAAGTCATTTTAGAGTCAAATTTAAGACCTAAAAACTTGTGTTCGTTCTTTACAGCAATAGGGACTTCATACACAATTAAAGAAGGCTCAAGTAAAATTCCGCGGCTACAAGAGAAGCACACACAAATTGCTTTCTCAGGAAAGAACGTAAAACCGTTTACATCTGCCCATTTGGCCAAATTGTTGATTGCAAGTTGAAGTCGACGTTCACAGATGGGCGGATTACAAGATGAGACTGAAATTTGTACATCGTCGACGTAGAGCGAATACTGAACAAAGGGGGTATAATACGAGCAGTTGAATTCAGTTTTACAATAAAGAGTGTGACGCTATGCACACCGCCCTGTGGGACTCCATTTTCTTACGTGAATTCTTTAGAGAGAGTTGCCCCAAGCTTCACACAAAACGTGCGGTCCCGGAGGTAACTATATATGGATGACACCTATAGCATTCCGCCCGAAGACCAATGTCGAACAAATCCTCCAATATGCCATAGCGCCAGGTCGTATCAAATGCCCTTTCCAAGTAAAAAAAGACAGAGAAACAATGCTGTCTATTTACAAAGGCCTCTCGCATAGCAGGCTCAAAGCGGACAAGATGGTCAGCCGTCGATCGCGCTGAACGAAAACCACACTGGTAATCGCCAAGCAGCTTGTTTCTTTCTTAATAAAATATAAGCCTTTTATTTATCATCTTTTCTACTGTCTTTGAAAAACAGCTTATGAGCGCTATCGGCCTTAAGCCAGACGTATAGGCAGGATCCTTTCCTGGCTTCAGCAGGGAAATAATGATAGCCACCTTCCAAGATGAGGGAAAGCAACCTTCAAACCAAATTCGGTTGAAAAAATATAGAACAAGCTCAAGAGTTGATGATTGGAGGGGCTGAAGCATTTTGTAATGAATGCCGCCTGGCTCAGGAGCCGTCCGTTTGGACGAATAAAGTACAAGCTGTAGTTCGAAAAGTGTAAATAGCGAATTACAGGGTTTTTGCAAGCCACCTGACATAGGAACCGCCTTCTTCTCTGCCTGTAGCTTGTGTCTCTGAAATGACTGAGTGTAGTGTTGAGAACTTGAAACAAATTCGAAATGTTCACCAAGGACATCTGCCTGTTCTTCTAGGCTAGCAGGGCATAGTACTCCATTTCGGTTTAGGAGTGGGACAAAAAATACCCGGTAGGAGCCTCCAATATTAGGCACACGGTCCCAAACTTCCTTCGAGGATGCACTGCTATTAATTGAAGAAGCATACCCTATGAAGCTTTGCCGCTTGGCTTGCCGTCGGATATATCTTGTTTGCGCTATTTCTTTCTTGAAACCGATAAGGTTACTTGACGAGGGGTAACGCCTGAAAATACCCCATGCACGATTCTGTTCTTTCTTTGCCTGGCGGCAGTCTTCGTTCTCTTTTGCCTTTTTGGAATATGTGAGAATGTCATGGGAATGGCAAGCATAGCGGCCTGAAAGATGTGCTGAGTAATATGCTCAGTGACATCATTGATGGAAAGATCATCAAGGGATGAGCATGCTATAAAAGAGGCTTCTGTAAAGGTTTACCAGTCGGCCTTTTCAAGCTTCCAGTGAGGGGTTCGTGTTAAAAGACCAGCAGGAGGATGGTTCAACTCTAAAATGAGTGAAAAGTGGTCACTCCCATATGAATTTAGGATGACCTTCCATAAAAGCAGGAGGTCTAACGAAGGGTGACAAAACGAAAGGTCAATGGAAGTAAAACTACAAGTTGCTGAACTAAGATAAGTAGCTTCTTTTGTGTTGAGCAGACACAATCCTGTCGAAAGGAGAAACCGTTCAACGAGTGCCCCTTGAGAATCCCCTACAGCTTCCCCACAAATGATTGTGTGTATTGAAATCACCTAAAATAATGTCAGCACCGGAAGATGGCCCTATTGGAGACCAGTTGAAACTGGTACCAGTTTCAAACTTGGTTATTCTCCAGTTTGACTAGTTTCATAGTGGTTGAACTGGTTAAGGTGGTTCGAACTTGTCACACTGGTTGACTGGTCATGGCAGTTGAACTGGTCATACTGGTTGACTGGTCATGATGGTGGAACTGGACATGGTGGTTGAACTGGTCACACTGGTTCGACAAAAATATTTTAATTTGTTCACGTCACCACTGCGCCTCGGGAATCTTTATTATCCACAAATGTAGACATATACGCCTACTAGAAGCACCAGCTGAACATCCATTGAGCGCATACATATACACGGCACATACAAACATCAATACAACAGCACACTGACCTGATCACTACTACCGAGCTCTGCGTTTCCGTATTTTATACTGGTCGTTTTGAACGTGCGGAATTTCTCGGTGACCGCCTAAGCAATAAAAAATATTCCCAGCATGTTGATTTTTTCCCAGCAATGTCATACCTCTGAGAGTATATTAAATGGCTCAGGGGATTAATCTCTTAGTAAAAAGTAAACGCTCGATCATGCCGTAATTTTTTGAAAGCCAGTAAATAAAGTGAGAAAGAAGGAAGAAAGCCAATAAATAAAGGGATAAAGAAGGGTCAAACTGGTAACCAGTTTGGTCAATCTGGTTACCAGTTCGGCCAGTCTCGTGACCAGTTCGGTGTCTGGTGACCAGTTCGACCATTCCGCTGACCAGTTCGGCCAATCTGGTGACCAGTTCGGCCAATCTGGTGACCAGTTCAGCCAATCTGGTGAACAGTTAGAAGGCAATCTGGTGACCAGTTAGATCGGTATGGCTACCGGTTAGACCAGTCTGGCTACCAGTTGCATCAGTTCGATTTCCTGTTAGACCAGTATGACCAGTCCAAATACCAGTTTGACCAGTACAAATACCAGTCTGACCAGTTACACTTTCAAACTGGTCTTCCCAATAGGGGGTTAATTAGATCATCTAGCTCCTCGTACTGCAGCTGACATCCCGGGGAGATGTACTATCGTGGACACTGTTAGCTCTAACACGGCAGCGGCGGCCGTCCCGTACCCCCAGCGCCGCATAGCAGGCGCCGTCCGAAACTTCGCGCATACGCCGTGTGGCGGACTCGCTCCTCCCGTTTGCGAGCACACCCTCGCTTTGCCGTCTGTTAGGCGCAGAGCAGGCGATGCCACAGTGCTGCTCGTCTGGTACCCTTGCCATAGCGAACTGGTTTCAAACTCATTTTTAACCGGCGATTTTTATTGGGGCAGATTGCAGAGTCATTGGGGCACTTTTTCAGGAACAGGAGTTTGCAATGCATCTTTAACAATATACGTTCGCAAACCAGTATGAGCGCAGCAGTTATGGTACAGAAATAGACTTATACTTTGTTTCACCTTAGTCCGAGCGCAGCGTACGCTACAAAACGACAGAGCCGATCAAATAGCGGCAAAGGTGCAACGTCATGGAGTGCATGACCGGGTGACCCAATAAGTTGCAAAAAGTGCGCTTTTGTCGCTGCTTGGCTGGCCCTATCGTCTCGTAGCGTCCGCTGCGCTCAGATCTAAAGTGAAACGGAGTATAACTGCAAGTTTGTCCCATAAAAACTGCAATCTACCGTGATATTACATTTAGTGGCGATGATTATCCTTAGCCAGCGGTGTCAGGGAATGAACCGTGGGTACCTTTTACGCGGTTGTCCGCTGAAACGTGTTCAGCGAAAATTGGCGAGCGCTGTGGCGTCGTCTTCTCTGCGCCTATCAGACGACAAAGCAAGGGTGTGCTCGCAGGCGGGAAGAGCGAGTCCGCCACACGGCGCATGCGCGGAGTTTCGGACGGCGCCTGCAATGCGGCGCTGGGGGTACGGGACGGCCGCCGCTGCCGTGTTATAGCTAACAGTGTCCACGATAGTACACTAAGTAGACAGTAATCACGCGGTCCAACAGCATGCGGACAGCCACAGTCTCGAGAGAGGTTAGCAAAGCCACTTCAGTGGACGGGACCATGCGTTGGACAACCACTGCAGCACCACCGAAAGCCGCAGACGCGTTCAACTTCTCTTTTCTTAACACATTTGAGTGACTTTCTTTAAGGTGCGTCCCCTGCAAACAAAAGGCAGCATGGCGGTGTTTATTTAATAAAAAGGTGATGTCGTCGTAATTGAAAAAAAAGTCCACGGCACTTCCATTGTAAGAAAAAAACAAAAACAGGCATGATTAAAGTTAGGCAGTTAGCTCTTCACCACATAGTCACAACCTTTGTGTAATGGTAGCAGAGCAAAACTAAGCCAGTCACAGAAGGTAAATTTCATAAAATGTTAAAATGGACATGAATGATGATATAATAAGTCTGCAAGAAGGCAGCTCCGACCGAACCTTCGGGGAAAAACAATTAAAAATAAAGCCGCGAGGGAGTGGCAAGTAGTCCTCTGGTTGGTCTATATGTAGCTGCGCCCTCCGGCCTCCAAGGACGTCGAGACTTCGGGCCGAGGCTACTGGCGAGGGAGTCGCCGTTACTCCTCTGTCTCGGCTGGTCCCTAGGAGTAGGTGGACCAATGGGAATGAACAAGATATCTAGGTGTCGTGAGGTCAGCGTAGCGACTGAGGATGCAGGATGATGTTCCCGTTGAGAGAACATACCAGCTTTGTGGAGTATAATTATCACTTTGGTGGAACAATTTGTTTTTTACTTTTGTTCTTGCCCTTGGGGACCTGCCACTCCATGCCGTCTGGGTCAGACGCAGGAGTGAATGGTTCGGCACCCTTCTCCATTGGTTCTGCCTCATGGGCGGAGGCTTGCCAGTTTAGGGAGGCTCTGGGCACGAGCTGGAAAACCCCGGCCCCGAGCTCCACCAACCGGAGGAGCAGAGGTACTGGGCAGGCAGTCGCCTAAGCACACCTGCTCCAGCCCCTTGGGTGATGGAAGAGTGGCACAAGAATCGTGCCGCTACTTGAATGAGGACGCTGTCTCCGAAGAGTTCAATGGGGAGCGTGGTCCCCTCTTTTTAGAAGGAGACCGCGAAGCACTGACAGGTGCGGACAAAGCCGACCCATCTTGAAAAGGAGAAACAGCCTGTGAACCCTCTGCATGAGAGGGGACAGGCTGCTGCCCCATGGAAGAGGTAGAAGTCTCGCCGGAGGAGGATGTAGGACTACGAGCCGAGAGTGAACGCCCAGGAAGCTGAAG
Source organism: Ixodes scapularis (assembly GCF_016920785.2). Classification (NCBI taxonomy): domain Eukaryota; kingdom Metazoa; phylum Arthropoda; class Arachnida; order Ixodida; family Ixodidae; genus Ixodes; species Ixodes scapularis. Next base: position 143,724,382 of record NW_024609857.1, on the reverse strand, counting down.
CTTCAGCTAGGGTGTTGGGAACCGCGGCGGCTTCCTGGCATCCGGGAAGGACGTCTGGTTTGCCACTGCAACCTTCAGTGGTGTAGGTCCCCGCTGCACCGCCTGTGCAAAGCCGCCCTTGCGAAAAAACAAAACAAAGAACGAAGTGGCGACGCGTTTCTAGGTATGAGAGGTTTCCTTTCACTTTAAGGGTAAGAATTTCTTTCACAACTTTCCACGTCTTAGACGATCTGGAGTAAGCGGGGTGGGGCTCTTCGGAGTTTACACAGAGTGCGTCGTTGGAGCAAGAGTCTGCTGCGTGATCATTTTTGCCACACTAAGCACATGCGGCTTTGCCGCGGCAGTTCTGCGAGCCGTGTCCAAATCTTTGGCAGTTAAAGCACCTTCTGGAATTTGGAACGTAAGAACGAACTATGCAGTGAAGGTATCTAGGTTTTACAGACTCAGGAAGTGTGGTGGATTCAAAGGTAAACACGATGTGCTTCGTCTTCAGCTCTTCACCGTCACGACGCAAGGAGATGTGCCTTGCAGCTACAACCCACTGGTCTGAAAGGCCCTCCACTACTTCGCTCTCAGACATGTCCAGAAGGTCGTCCTCCTAGATGACTCCTTGGATATGGTGTTCAATGTCTTGTGGGGTGTCACTGTAACCTTGTAGTTCGACAGACAGTTGAAAGCAAGGAGTGCAGAACTCTGGTGGCTGGTCTCAATTTCTAAAAGCAAATTGCCAGCTGCCAGATTTCTAGCCTTGAAAATTTTTCCAACCACACTCGAAGACCTTTGCAACAAGAAATGGTGACATTTTTGAGAATGGTTTGTCGCTTTCAGAGTGGAGTACCAAGAAATTTAAGAATCTAGGTGGAGTAGAGTGTGTTTTGTGCGAGGTAGAAACTTCGATGCGACCCCTTTCCGGGGGCCGATCAAGAAAAGATTTGTTGTGCAGATCCATAAGAGATGGGGTGAAAAGTTCAGTGTCCTGGTGCATCGCCCACCACGGAGCCCAAACAAGGGGGTAGGTAGTGTGTCATAGCAAGATGGGCTTGACTGACACAATTACTCTACCAGTGCTGCCCGGGCACTATACCCGAGTGTGGTTGCAAGGACAAGACCTGTTTTCACTCAAGGTTGGCCCTTGCCACCTAAGAAGGTGAAAAAGGAAGAAAGTGTAGAAGAAAAGCGGAAGTGGAAGGAAAAGCGAAAGAAGGAAGAGGAGGGCAGAAGAGGCGACTGAGTGTGTGTGTGTGTGTGGGGGGGGGGGGGGAGGAATCATCCTGGTCGGGCCAAGCCAGGACACCCGTCTACGAGAAGAAGCAGGAGCCGAAGCGATATTCGCGTCTCCAGCTCGACGCTCGCCCTCCCGCGGCGGAAACGGGAAGCGCTCTAGTGAGGGTCCCCCGATTCTCCTGCTCAGCGAGCATGGCGGAACTGCTCGCGATCATGGCTCGCGAAATGTCGTTTCCGAATGCAGACAACACTCTTCCCTGTCCCAACGTAGTGCTGCAGCCGTTGTACCTTACTGGAGAGTTTTAGTATTGCGCATAGAAGCAAACGCAAGCAGTGTGTGTTTGCGTTAGAGTTGCGTGCCCCACGTTGTGCGTGCGCCTCATCGCCATGCGCCATCCAAGACCGCAATTTCGGGCTCCGCGCACGCGCAGGGTGGAACGCGCAAAGCTAACGCAAACACACAGGGCTTGAGTTTGCTCGTATACGCAATATTGCCGCGCCCAAGGCTGAGAAAGCAACGCTCGGTCACGGTCCTCCAGAAAGTTCCTGTTTATTCATGTACCGCACGTAACTTCTATCATTTATCCCTGCTTTTGTTTTCTAGAAAGTGCGTGTTCATTCTCGCCCCGATCACGCGACGCTCGAACCGCTTTCGCCGAATCTTCGAGATAGCGGAGCACTCTAGATAAGAGGCCGCCCGCGACCTTGTCGAGTCAGTCTCGCCCCAGCGCTCGATTCTGCTGACACGCCGACTTCGACGCCCGCGACGCTCTGCTTTCTTCTGTTTCCTTCTTTATTTTTTGGCACAAGTTCGCCACATTAAACGTTTATTTCTTTCTGTTTATTTCCTGTTTTTTTGTTTGGTCACCACCCGTGACATTTGGTGGAGGTGCGGAGCACCGCATGCCCTTGCAGCGTTCCCCTCCCAGGACCCGCAGTGCAAGCCCGACTCCAAGCTCGCTGAGAAGACCACTCAGCGCGGAACCTGAAACTCGGACCAGCCGCCGCACCAAGGGAGAGGATCCGGAGTACGGTTTGCTGCTGGACAAACCCAAGCCGAAGAAGACGACGATGGACAACCAGTCGCAGCCCCCCACCGCTCCTGCCGTCGTCTACCTACCCGTCGCTCCTCGGACACCGGCTCCATTCCACGGCGAAAGCCACGAAGACATCGACGACTGGGTACAACAGTACGAACGAGTGGCCCGTCATAACGGATGGACACCGGAACAGTGTCTGCAAAACGCTTACTTCGCCTTGGAAGCCACCGCCCGGAACTGGTTCGAGAACCACGAAGCTTCGATCACTTCCTGGGAGCAACTCAAGGCTGAGTTGCGAAGAACGTTCATGAGCGAACACCGAAGAGAACGCGCGGAAGAGCTTCTTCAAGCGAGGATTCAAGGCCCTAACGAGAGCATCGTTAGCTTCGTGGAAGATGTCCTGCGACTGAGCAACCGCGCCGATCCCGAAGCATCCGAAGCAAAGAAGCTCAGAGTCTTGATGCGTGGCGTCAAGGAAAGCATTTTCGGTGGTCTTGTGCGGAGCCCGCCTACCACCGTCGAAGGCTTCATGACGGAGGCCACCAACATCGAACGTGCCCTTCTAGCACGAGCCACCCACTATCACCGAGTTCCCGGCGTCGGTTCCTTTTCGCCTTCCGGCTGCAACACCGCGGACATCCGCGAGATGATCCGAGACGTCGTCCGGGAAGAGATCAAGAAACTTCTACCTGCCGCCGCAAGCCCAGCCTCGCCCTCAATCGCCGAGATTGTCAGGGAAGAAGTCCAGCAAGCGCTGCAGCCTGAGGTTGTCGTCAGCACCGCTCCGGAACCACCGACGTTGAGTTACGCCGCAGTGGCCCGACGGCCACCGCCTCCTCGTCGCACCTATGTCACGCCGCCCCGACGTCAATCTCCTGCGCCGCAGCACGACCGACGCCACGACGACCAGGTCCAGTACGCCTGCCCGGAGCCTCACGCACCCCGCAAGACCGACGTGTGGCGAACGCCCGACCGACGCCCTCTGTGCTTCCATTGCGGGGAAGCGGACCACACCTACCGCCGATGCCCATACCGACGACTCGGGCTACGCGGGTTCCACCCGAACGACCCGCGCCCCCGTCATGGTGAACGCCCTATCGAGATCGACGAGTACCTGCGACGACCTCAGTCCCCCGAGCCTGCGTCCCGCCGAGAGTTCCGGTCGCCATCGCCACGACGTCCAGCTTCGCCGATGCACCGACCCCGACGTGAAAGCCTGTCGCCCCTCGCTCCTCGCCGGGGAAACTAGGCGCGGCAACCCCTGGAGGTGGAGTTGCCGAAGACGACCGATGTAAAGAGCCTCCAAGAACGCCGGAGCGCTCCCACTCTCCCGACGCCACGCATCGCTACGACGCCCCTGCAACGGTGTCCAACAACCTAAACGTCGTCATCGACGGTCACGACGCATCGGCACTCGTGGACACCGGAGCAGACTACTCAGTCTTGAGTGGGAGGCTCTCCCGCCGCCTTCGAAAAGTCATGACGCCGTGGGAAGGACCCCAAATACGAACCGCCGGAGGTCATCTCATCACACCAGTCGGGAGATGCACTGCTCGCGTCGAGATCCACGGTGAAACGTGCCCTGTCAAGTTCGTCGTTCTGCAAGACTGTTCGAGGGACGTTATCCTCGGAATGGACTTTCTCTGCGAGTATGGCGCCGTCATCGACCTCGGAACAAACCGGCTGACGCTACGAAAACCTGCTCCACCAGCGGAGGAACCCGAAGCGACGTCACCCACGGTCCGAGTCCTCGCAAACCACGTAAACCTACCACCGCGGTCGAGTGTTTTCGTACTTGTCGGGATCGATGAAGCTTCCTGTGGCGAAGTTCTTCTCGAGGGAAGCCTCCAATTGCTCCTGGGAAGAGGCATAGGCGTCGCAAGGGGAGTAGCTGAACTTCAGGATGGGCGGACTGTGGCCCTCGTGACGAACTTCCGAAACGAAACGCAACACCTCACGAAAGGTGCAGCCGTGGGCCACGTCGAGAAACTCCGAAACCCCGCCGAAATCACTGCGATCACTGACGAATCCTCGCCGCCCCAGCAAGACAGTAAGTCGCCAGCGCAGCTCGACATTGACCCTAAGCTTCCGGACCCTGAACGGCGTCAGCTGGTTAACCTCCTCGCCGAATACCGCGACTGCTTTGCGACGTCGTCGAAGGTGCGCCAGACCGCGGTTGCCAAGCACCGCATTGTTACTGAGGACGACGCGCGCCCTGTGCATCGATCGCCGTACAGAGTCTCCGCTAAGGAAAGGGAGGTGATCCATCAGCAAGTTCAAGAGATGCTGAATGACGACATAATCCAACCTTCAAGCAGTCCATGGGCCTCTCCAGTCGTGCTGGTTAAGAAGAAGGACGGAACTCTTCGGTTCTGCGTGGACTACCGGCAGCTAAACACGGTTACGAAGAAAGACGTCTACCCACTCCCCCGCATCGACGACACTCTAGACCGGCTGCGCCACTCTCGATACTTTTCACCGATGGACCTGAAGAGCGGCTACTGGCAAATCGAGGTCGACGAACGGGACCGAGAGAAGACAGCCTTCGTCACGCCGGATGGACTGTACGAGTTCAAGGTGATGCCCTTCGGACTATGCACAGCGCCAGCAACTTTCCAGCGTGTCATGGACACCGTACTGGCAGGGCTGAAGTGGCAGAGTTGTCTCGTCTACCTTGACGACGTCGTAGTATTTTCAGCTGACTTCGACGAGCACTTGAGACGACTCCGAGCTGTTCTTCAAGCCATTCAGACCGCCGGACTCACACTCAAGCCGTCAAAGTGCCGGTTCGCCTATGACGAACTGAAGTTCCTTGGCCACGTGGTTAGTAACGAAGGCGTCCGCCCAGACCCCGAGAAGACTCGCGCCGTCGCGGCATTTCCAGCGCCGACAGATAAGAAGGCCGTGCGAAGATTCCTTGGACTTTGTGCCTATTATCGACGCTTCGTTCGGGATTTCGCAAGGATTTCCGCACCACTTACGAATCTCACGAAGGACGCCAAGAAGTTCGAATGGGCCGAGGAGCAACAGCAGGCATTCGACGAACTGAAACGACGACTCCAGACTCCTCCTGTGCTTGGACATTTCGACCAGGATGCGGAAACAGAAATTCACACGGACGCAAGTAACGCGGGACTGGGCGCAGTACTAGTCCAAGTGCAAGAAGGCATCGAGCGTGTCATCGCCTACGCAAGTCGGACATTGTCCAAGGCGGAGAAAAATTACTCCACAACTGAGAAAGAATGCCTTGCGGTCGTCTGGGCAATAACGAAGTTTCGTCCGTACTTGTACGGCAGCCCGTTCCGTGTAGTCACGGACCACCACTCGCTCTGCTGGCTTGCGAAGCTGAAGGACCCGTCAGGACGCCTCGCTCGATGGAGTCTTCGACTACAAGAGTTCAACATGACTGTGGTTTATAAGTCAGGCCGCAAGCACAGCGACGCCGACTGCCTGTCCAGAGCCCCCGTCGAAACCCCTTCCGGCTGCAGCGACGACAATGACGACGAGTGCTTTCTAGGAGCAGTGAACACCGACGATATGGCACGACGTCAACGGGACGATCCTGAGCTGCGCGCATTAATCGAGCACCTGGAAGGGGGCAGGAGTACCGTGCCACGTGTCTTCTCACGAGTACTGCCGACCTTCGCCATCCGACAAGGTGTACTCTACAAAGAGAACTTCGGCAACAACAACACACCTTGGTTGCTGGTAATCCCGAGTGACCTTCGAGAGGAGATCTTCCAAGCCTGCCACGACGACCCGACATCCGGACACCTTGGTTACAGCCGGACACTGGCCCGTATTCGTGAAAAGTATTACTGGCCGAAGCTCCCCAAGACCGTCCACCTATACACACGATCATGCCACGAGTGCCAGCGACGCAAGAAACCGCCGACGAGGCCGGCCGGACTTCTGCAGCCCATTTCTCCTCCAACTACACCCTTCCAGCAGATCGGAATGGATCTACTTGGTCCTTTTCCGCCTTCGACGTCGGGGAACCGCTGGATCATCGTCGCCACAGATTATCTCACGCGGTACGCCGAAACGAAAGCTCTTCCTTCAGGGACTGCTGTGGAAGTCGCCAAGTTTTTCATCGAGTCCATCGTCCTCCGGCACGGCGCTCCCGAGGTTCTGATTACAGATCGCGGATCTTCGTTCATGGCCCAGCTGACGCAAGAGATCCTTCGTCTCAGTGGCACCGGCCATCGTCGAACCACTGCATACCACCCGCAGACCAACGGATTGACCGAGCGACTCAACAAGACAATCGCCGATATGATCTCTATGTACGTCGACGTAGCGCACAAGACGTGGGACGAGGTGCTGCCCTACGTCACGTTCGCCTACAATACGGCGGTTCAAGAGACCACTGGATTCACCCCTTTCCAGCTGGTACATGGTCGGAAGGTAACGACCATGCTGGACGCCATGCTGCCCCATGAGCCATCTGACAACGAGAGCGACGACGCCCAGGCGGTTGCTCAACGCGCCGAAGAAGTTCGCCAGCTCGCCCGACTCCTAATTCAAGACCAGCAACGCGTCGACGCCGGCCGCTACAACCTTCGTCGCAGGGACGTCCACTTCCAGCCCGGAGATAGGGTGTGGGTATGGACGCCCATCCGTCGCCGCGGCCTCAGTGAGAAATTGCTGAAACGATACTTTGGACCCTACAAAGTGCTTCGTCGACTCGGGGATCTGAACTACGAGGTGATGCCCGACGGAACACGAACATCGTCACGCCGCCCACCACGACCTGAGGTCGTCCACGTCGTGCGCCTGAAGCCGTACTACGCTCGATAGGACTGTGGACCTTTTGTGCTCCAAAAGACTCTTTAGTTTATCGTTCTTTTTTATTTTGATTTGTTTTACACTGCATCGGGGCGATGCACTTTTAAAGGGGGGAGTAATGCCGCGCCCAAGGCTGAGAAAGCAACGCTCGGTCACGGTCCTCCAGAAAGTTCCCGTTTATTCATGTACCGCACGTAACTTCTATCATTTATCCCTGCTTTTGTTTTCTAGAAAGTGCGTGTTCATTCTCGCCCCGATCACGCGACGCTCGAACCGCTTTCGCCGAATCTTCGAGATAGCGGAGCACTCTAGATAAGAGGCCGCCCGCGACCTTGTCGAGTCAGTCTCGCCCCAGCGCTCGATTCTGCTGACACGCCGACTTCGACGCCCGCGACGCTCTGCTTTCTTCTGTTTCCTTCTTTATTTTTTGGCACAAGTTCGCCACATTAAACGTTTATTTCTTTCTGTTTATTTCCTGTTTTTTTGTTTGGTCACCACCCGTGACAATATTAAAACTCACTACTGTTTCACCGGCTTCCAACCCCAACAAAACCTGCTGCATTGAGCAGACGTGCAAGCAGGTAGTTCCTTCGAACTGGAAAGGGTGAGATTGGCAAAACGACGGCGAGCAAATACAAAAGTAAATAAATGTTATGAAAAAACTAGTAATTAAAAAAAGCTTTTTTTAACTTTTAGGCATTTGGTCTGGAAGTATATTGGCGGCAACTTTGGACGTTTCGGCGATTGTCAAAAGTCGCGACTTTGATAGCACAATATACTTTACCCACAATTAATGCAATTTTACATGGATTTCTCACATTAGCTAGAATGTTTTCATTGATTTTATACTATTTTTATTTTATTTGTAATTAAAATGCAGCAATTGGAACCAGTGATGGTCATTAGCACAGTTTTCATTGTCATATTTCTTCGCGCGTTTAAAATTAGATAATAAGCAACAAGTTAGATTATAGCTTGAAGAATTACTTATTCAAATATGTGAATTTTAATATTATTATTATTAATACAAATCGCGGCAATGTATGCCTCTAATTAACGCCAAGATCACGAGAATACTCTATTTAACTATAATAGTCTTTTCAGAAAGGTATAATTTTGTTTTCTTTTTAGCATATGAAAAACTCTGACATAGTTATCAAGATAGACAAACAGTTAAACGCTGGATGTAATCTGAAGTCCTACGCGTCACGCGGTGCTATAAAAACACACACACGCACTTCAGCTGTCTGGCTCAGATTCCGTCTTGGGTTGTTGCAGTGAGAGCAGCGTTTATTAGTTTATGCGTTTCGTGGACATATTGTAAAAATTGGAATTATTCTCTTATTCTTGTGCTGGGATAATTGTCATTATTTCCCATGACAATTATCTGAGCGAGAAAAAGGCAGCGAGAACGCACAGATATCAGCACTGATTTTTTCAACAACTACGAATATCAGCCTGGATCGAACAGTATGTTACAAAATAAAGTTTCCGCGAATAACTTTTCTAAGTAAATAATTACGATGTGCGACACATCTTGAGTCATGAAAGAATCCGAAATTAAGACCTCTGTCGAGAAATTAAATCCAAAATAGAGGCAAGTTTCGGTTTCGCTGCAGAATTAAAACGCGCATCCTTCCGTAATTAATACGCTAAACACCGCTCTTGTTTTCAGGTCAAAGAGGTGACCTACGCTCCTAAAACATTAGCTTCCTCGTGTTACCAGAAATAATTTATGTCGCTCAGTGAAGCCAGCACACTAGACAGGCTCAACAGCGGCACGCATCTCTGACCCTCACTAAACCCGCCATCTTGGAAAATGAGTGGCGCCACCTATAGTTAGTTGGAGTCGCGAATATTGCCTCGCCCGGGGGACCCCGAAGGGTCCAAACGTATTCGGGCTCAGCTCAACCACCAAGATCCCCTTTTCCCCGGACACGGGTTAAGCCACGCACGGCCAGACGTGGACGGGTAAACCCACATAGCTGGGGGTTCGCGGTGGCGCCACTCACCAAGCATCTACCAAGGCAGGTGCCCCCTGCATGCGGGTATGGCGGCCCACGTGGCTGGGGCCCGTGGTGACGCTACTCACCAAGCACATAACACCGAAGGTGTAGGCGCCCCCTGCGGGGCTCGGGGTCCGTGGAGACGCCACTCTCCAAACACCTGCTATCACAGGTGCCCCCTGCGGGGGCATTCTCCTTGATGCTTGGGTAATAGACATATTGTTATATTACCCAAGCATCAAGGAGATTGCAGGGATTGGTGTTCCACGCGCCGCACGTACTGGCCTCAGCAGTAGTAACTCTTTTTTAAAGCAAATGCCTAAATCAAATTGCATCTCGCACGCCCGCTCGTCAACGCTTCATTTTGGTTATTTACTTCGAATCTTTTATACGGGGAAGGCGTGCGCGTGTGACGCGTAGAACACCAATCACTGCATTCTCCTTGATGCTTGGGTAATTTAGCAATAGGTCTATTCAATAGATTAGTTATCAATAGGCAACTTTTTCAAGATCAGTAGACTCTCAGATAGATAATAAAGGTTTCTCCAAGGTTTCGCGTCGGCCATGTCTGCACTCGCACCGCTCTCTCTTTGTCGCCGTTCCAAGCCGCTTGCGTGCCCAGTTTCCTTTCTTCCCGCCCTCCCGGGGTGGCGGTCCCTTCGCGCGTGTCTAGTTTCCTCCGGCTCCTCGGGGCGGCGATAATCGTCCACGCGAAATAATGAGCACCCATCAAGACAACAATAAATGTGTGCGCGTAGCTTTCGTCACAATGACCACCAATCAAGGTAATAAATGTGTTCGTACCCTTGTTCAAAATTCTGTGTCACGTCTGTGTCGTGTGTTAAACAGCTTCGCTGGTCATCTACGTTCACAGAGTAATGGCTCATAATTTTTTTGAAGCAAAATTATTTTATGCAAGTTTGTTTTAGTAGTAATTCCCCAAACCAAATGACAGTTGCTTAAGTGGGAGTTAAACAAGGCGTAATATATTTCCAGTTTAATATTGATAGGTAAGAAATTGCACACCAACTACCGTGGACAACTTTTTAATTAAATAATTATTATGAAAGTTTCATGACATATCCTCAGAAAAATATACGCCTAGTGTTTTATGTTGGGGAACAAATTAAATCTCCATCGCTTGGAGTTTTCGGGGACAAGATGTAGTTATTAACTTATTTACTGGTCTGAATAAAATTGCTTTAGCCGGCCAGAAAAATTTCAACTGGTGTGTCCCACGTTGTAATATAGTAGGTAGGCTATGCAAATGGGACAGGATCTTGTATTGTTTGTGTGGGCTCCGTAGAGTGCGCTACAATTTCGAACGCGTGCATTGCGTAATTTAGGCATCGTCCGCTCTCTTCGGTGTTAGTATCTTGAGTCAGCGTGAAAGCCTACTATGATAACACACTAGCAATCTGTCAGAAAGAAGTTACTGTGGAATATCGCGTACATAGATTTCATCGAAGCATCCCGGCGGAATCACCGGAGTCGCTTGGCACGACCCCGGCGAACCTGCCAAGCGATTAGCTGCGACAGACGCGGTATTGTTATTATTTTCCCGCCAAAATTTGTGTGACATTTTGGAGAAAATAAATGGTTTGCACTTGTTATCCCCCATCATCATCACACCGACCGCAGCGCTCTGACCGACCGACTGCATGATTGGTACCGACCAGAAGGCGGAAATACGGTGTTGAGACGATGCGATTGCCACGGAGACGCGCATGCGCCAAGTGGGACAGTTCGTCGGGGCGCGCTGGACCGTGCTGACTGTAAACACGGTCGTTTGGGCGCTTCTCGGCGCGGCGTGACGTTGCGCAGTGGCCGATGAACGTCGGACTTCGCTGGTTCACGTTGCGTTCGTCGACGTTGGAGTATACACATCCCATGGAAAACGAAATGTTGGTATTTATTTCTTTGTTTAGATGTGGTCTATGTTGTGCCGGCAGTCCAGAAACAGTAGTCTAGACTAGTGTGTCCTGGGTGCCGGTAGAGAAGTCAAGAAAACTATTATAAATAAGACAAAAAAACAAACAAAACGAATGAACAAATTAAAAAAAATTGGGCCTGGTAGCGGTTTGTGAAGCTGCGTCGGAATGCCAACACGTCATAGGCTCCTAAAAAGCAGCGCCAGTTCGCGGCAGTATGGCTTGCTCGTGGAGCTACTTAGTTCTGATGGTGACTTGGCGGAGAACGCTAACGAGTTTACTACGTTGTATATCTTAAAGCTTCCATAATGCTACCTCAACGTGCATTCAACACGATCAAGCTCGGCGTTCTTCGCAGCTGTTAGGCAGGAGCTTGATCTGAGAATGCGGGAACCTCTTCCCGGCCAACCATACCACTCGCCCCCCCCCCAACCCCCCCTTCCCTATGTCACTTTGAATCGGGAGGACTCAAACGAGGGTTATGCCCAAGCCTGGGAGCGTATAAGTATCAATGCTCTTTGAGGTGGATCTTCTGCCACCAGTCCTCCAGTTTACTTTTCGTGTCTGCAACAAGCCTTTTTGTGTCGTTGGAGGCTACCTTCAGCCCCGTAGTTGGGCAGACTGCTGTAAATTGTCCGGATTCGATACTTGGGCCCTATCTATCGCCGTTCGAGTGAAGCGCGCTCGGTGCGCCGAACATAATGTGGCCACCGCGTCGGACAGAGTCATCACCTAAATGTGTTTCTTCCACCGTGGATACAACAAGAAGCGGCGAGCGAGGGAATGCGGGACCACCGCTGGGAGAGAACCGGAGCGGTCGGTTTGGGAGGGACCCGATACTTGGGCGCCATCTATCCCCGTGCGAGTGAAGCGCTCGGTGCGTCGGACATAATGTGGTCGCCGCGTCGGACAGAGAGTCATCACTAAATGTTTCTTCCACGGTAATAGTTATACCTACGGTAGCAGAGTTGCGCATTCAGCCTCGGTGGATGGCCGTAGCGCCGGCTTTCCTGCATGGCCCTGGATGCTTTGCTCGTCACGTGACTTAATTCGGCGAATAGCGGCACCGCGCACGCTGCCGCGCATGGAAAACAGGAGAGAAGGAGGAGGAGGCGAAAGCAGGGGAACATACGCCGGGGCGCGAGCAACGCTGGCGGACCGACCGCAGCAGTGGCCTTCTTGCACGGCGGTGGATACTTTGCTTCTTACGTGATCGAACTCGGCGAATAGCGGCGTGGCGATGCGGGGAAACGAATGCGAAACTCTGCTCCCCCTTCAGGGGAGCATATCGAGGAACTCTAAACCAGGCCATACACCTAGAATGACTGTATATCCTCCGCTTGCGGGGCAGAGTACCGCAATGGTGCTCCGCTTGGATCCAACATGGCCCAGGGCGGCCATGTTGGATCCAAGGCCCAGTGGCGTACCAACTTGTTTGTGAGTGGGGGGGGGGGGGGAACCAGACCCCCCACTCCTCCAGGGCCGGGGGACGGTGCCTTTGGTATCACTGGGGCGCCGCCGGCCAGTGTTTGCCCTGCCCAGTGGCGGCTGTTTCAGGGGGGGGGGGGGGGGGGGGCCAACACATGCCTCCCCCCCCCCCCCCTCCGGTTGGTACGCCCATGCCAAGTCCGCAGTACAGTCTACTAGAACAGAGTGTACTAGTGTTGGAGTGGAGCGACTCACGTGAGGCGTGTGGTGTAAATCGCGATTGGTGTCGACACCGGAGCATCGGCAGTAGGGTCTGTATGATGGTAGCGCACGTGCACCGCGTGCACGCGAACGTGCCGCAGCACGTGTGGACTGCAGAAACTTCCTCCTGCCTTGTCGACTGCAGCGCAGCGATTGTTGTCTACACGCGCAGCATCACAAGTTCCCATTGTCTAGTCGGGCCGGTCCAAACACTACCCGGTATTCTAGTACACTGTATCCGCCCTGCGGGTAGCGACCGTCGCTTCTGCAAGAAGCCCCGGATGCGCGGATGTAAGCTGTAAGGCTGTAAGGCTGTAAGGCGGCGCGCTGCGGCGTGTAGAGACGAGGGGGCTTCGTCGGCTGTGTTCGATCGCCCACGTCTCTTCCAAAAGTACGGCGATCCGTTGAGACATCGCTGTATGAGTGATGTTTTTGGGTTTTGCAGCGTCCCGCGTATCCGTCCAGCCTTGTTTTGTGAGCTTGATATTTCAGTTCAGTATCAATTTAATGTATGTGCAAAAACGCTAAAATTATTTTGCGTTCGCATGTATACTGTGCTTAGCGTCCTGTGTCATAAGCATCGCGTGCTGTCATTATCAACCCTACCATTCTCATTAGTATTCTGCCTTGTGCGAATATGACATCATTCCTGTGCACTTTGATTTCTGCCCGGTGAGGTTTCTGGGCTAAAAAAAAACTATATTATATACTGAACCGTACCGTTACTTGCACCCTGGACTCTTTTGAAAATTTTAAACTTCTGTATTTAAATGCAAAATCCCCTTTTCGCCCTCCTTCCCAATCCCCCTCTCGCTGCTATCTTGATTGCAGTAAAATCCTTTTGTTGCTGCATCTTGGGGATGGATGAGCCGGGAGCTTATCCCGGCTTATCCAGCTCCAAGAGGCTGCAACAGAAGGAGTCACCCCGCCGTCAAGACAGCAATGGGAGAGGGGGAAACGGGAAGGGTGACGGGGAGGGTTTTCCTATACCCGGCGGTAAATGATTTTGTAGGCCGGCTTTTAACTAGGTGTATTTAGTTAGTGATTTTTCTTCTTCTAGTTTGTTTACTCGTTGATTTTCTGAACCTCGGGACTGCGACATATACCTAATTCGGCCCTTTAGCCACAAAGTTTGGGGACCCCTGATCTAGATATTCATTAGTTCCATTTATTTTTGCAGACATCACACCCAATGGTGCAGTGACTGTAATATAGAACTTAGCGTATCTTAACGTAAGTTACAGTGCGTACTCCTCTCTGTAAGGCCTTCGGGCCTCGAGAGAAAATAATTGAAAAATGAAATGAATTTAAGATGTTCTGTCAATTTTTCTAAATGAGTGGTCAATTGCGACGAGTATTCACCTATTGCCATCTGCGGTCGTTGGAACTGACCAAAATAGCTAATACTGACGACATTAAAGGACTTCTTTGGGGAAGTAATGAACTGAAGGAGAGTGACGAGACCGGATAATGAAGGTTACGTTTGCGAGGTTGACATGGGGCTCATCCTTCCTGGCGCGAGAGGAAGTGTGATACATGCGACAGAAAGCTGCACAGCTCGTGTCGTCGTCCAGGGCGTGGAACCACAAAATGGCACGTATTGTGTCAATAGTACCCTTGGGCTGTACGTGGATTTTATTCACCGTAACGTGTAGTGGTCAACAAGGGTTCAAATATCCGATGTTATATGAAGATGTGAAAAATAAAACTTCCGACATAAGTATACATTCAAGGGTAAGAATTGCTGCAGTATACATAAAATCAACAATTTGTGATGGCGATCGTTCTAATACAGCGAAGATACATGATGAATATAACCAACAGCAAATTACAAAAAAAGATTGTACATGGCGTGGTCGATCTAATCGTGAAATCTTTGCACAATTCAGAAGAGAACACCAACTAACTGAAGCACCACAGAAAACCATCATGGTATTCGGTGCGCTGTAACGTGCATTTTAGGCCACCTTTCGTCGTGACATCCGCTAAAGAAGTTTCGGAAGCAATTTCAAAACTTTCCAATGGAGTTTCGTTAGGGTCGTCTGTTTGATAAATTAAATTTGCTGAGTCAACACCGTCAGTACGGCTGACATTACTCGCCTCTGCACCCGTTGTTTCTTCTGTATCGTACACGAGAACGTAATCATGCTCTTCGGTTTTAGATAGCGCAGGTGAGAAACCACGATCCCAGTTACAGGAGCTTTCTCCGTCTCTGGAGGATGAAATTCTTTCGGTTTGAAATTGTTCATTTGATCCAGTGCCTCCTTCGTGCTCTTCAGGTTCGGAAGGGTAATGCAGTACATCAGGAGGACAAACGCTGCTTGAAGGTTGTGAATGTTGGTAGCCTGTTTGTTTTCTGGGCTTGGGATATCTCGTTAGTTTTGCCAGTGGAATACTAACGATTGCCTCTTCAGTTATACGCTTAATCTGAGCCCCATTCGGCACCTCGCTTGTAATTTTGCTGGCGCCTTTAGTGGAAGATTCCACAGAATCTCCTGGAAGATTTTTTGTATTCTCAACGAAGTGAGAGGGATCGGCCCTGCTGCATGGCAGTGGGATTGACCACTCCGGCACTGATAAGGAATCTGGCGAGGTATCCATCGGCTGGACCTCGTGACATTCCTCCAGTGATGTGGGCAAGAGCTCTCGGTGTGCACAGCAGGAGGTGTCATCTGCAGGTGCCATTGAATGTTCAGTTTGTGTTTCCACAGATTGCCGGATGGGGACTCGTTGGTTGTGACAGCGAGTGAATGGCTCTATTCCCCTTTCAAAGAAGACATAGTCGGCGGCCACTTTTGGCATATAAGCAGTGCGGGAATAGTTTACACCGTGAGTGCTGTACCCGCCCTGTTGGTACAACGGCAAGTATACGTTGGGGCTGTGTGTGGAATGCGGTTGACAATAGACGTTGGCTTGGTACTGATTGTACCAAAAAGAATGATAGGTAGCAGCAGGGTCGCTGTAAGGAATCCACTGGTTGTGTGCATGGTACCACTCCATTGGTCACGTGGGTGTTGTTGACCTGCGAGGAAAGATTGAAGGAATGTACGTGAGGCAACTTACGAGAAAATTGATATTTCTGCGGAACAAGAGCAATTACCAAGGTAAAGAAAGATAAAATAACGAAAAAGTGGCCTTGGAAATATAAAAATTTATGACAAGAAATGTGGAAGTGAAGGCAGGCAGCAAAAGCTGCTTGAATAATAATAATAATAATAATAATAATAATAATAATAATAATAAACATTAATATATTATTTTTACTGCTACCGACCTTTTAACGTGGTCACAGATCATAATGCGTTATGCAGGCTTGCCACGGTTAAAAGGGCGGTGCAACGATTTTCGGACATTGGCCAGCAAACTGCGGAAATTAATCTGCGTCACCTATGGAACGAAAAACCGAAAGCCGTATTTTCTTGTGAGCGCCAGTTCCTATTTAAAAAAAAAAATGAAACAAATCGAAGGTCGAAGTGCCCCTCAACTCTCCACGCTGACTTTCGAGTGACGTCTCTGGGGGATCACGTGGTTTCCCCTTGGGGGCCCTCTCTTCAGATACCCCAGCAGCTTCCTCCGCGATTGTCGACTTTCAAAGGATTAGCCTCGTCGAAGGTCGCGGCGAGCGATAGACACAAAGGACGGTTCGCCACGGGGCTGACGGCGAGTGTAGCAGCGGAGGGGGAAAGGGTTTGTTGACTTCCGCGTATCCCCCAGAGACGCCATTATTTTAGTTCCCGTAGCCGCCACCGGCGGCTGCAGATCGGCAAATAATTAGTTTTTTGACTAGCGATTTCGCAGCAGAATTGCCGTTTTTTGGGGAAAGGTGACGCGTTTTTGGTCACTTGGGCTTGTATGAACAATATAAAAAATGCAAACTGGCAATTCTTTCAACATTAAAACCGTTGCACTGCCCCTTTAAGAACTTATCCGGGCGGCTTGGTCGATGGACTCTCTGAAGACGCAGAGTGGAGTCTGCGTCTTAAGGAATATGAGTTCTCGGTCACTTACAAATCTGGCCGCACACACAGCGATGCAGACGCTCTATCCTCGCTGCCCCTTATAAAAACTTATCTTGGTCTATTTAACATCAAGCCAAGCGCACCCGCGGATTTCAACCTTGACATAACCAGAATACAGCACGAACAGCACAAAGATCCTGAAATTTGAAAACTTGTTGAAAAAAATGGACGGAACGGCAGACCACGCCAAGAGCAGTTCCAGACAACAGCAACGGCACTTCCGGCTTAACAACAACATATTGTACCGCCAGAATTACACTCCCGATGGTGATCATTGGGTGCTCGTGATAGCACGCTAATTATGTCTCGTCATACTTCACTCGCTACATGATGATCCGACCGCAGGACACCTCGGATTATTCAGAACATATTCTCGTATTCGGCAACGCTTTATTTTTATTAATTTTTTTGGCCTGGCCTTTACTCTTCTGTTGCAAAATACATAAAGTCTTATGTCTTATGTCAACAGCACAAACATCGCACTACACCACCTCCTGGAAAATCAATACCCGTACCTTGCTCTTCACGGCCTTTCGAAACCGTTCGGTGGTCACCGCTGTAGACCACGTTACTCGTTTCGTGGAAACGACTGCTATTCCCACCGGCAACGTAACGAAAATAGCCAATGTCTTCAGTAAAACCTGCTCCTTCGCTACCGGTCACCCCGCGTTCTGCTTAGCGACAAGGGCCGAGCTTTTCTTTCTCATGTGCTGAAAGAAGTGATCCCTGCATGCAATGTTATCCACAAAACCACGTCACCCTACCATCCACAAACAAATGGACTTCCAGAATGTTTTCACCGTTCCCTTGCAGCAATGATTTCGATATGTTTCTCCTGAACACACAAACTGGGATATCATATCACCATTTGTTACCTACGCGTATAATACCTCTACACAGGGTATGACTAATCACCCCCTTTTCGCCTTGCTTATGAAAGAGAACCTACGTCTACTCTTGATACTATATTCCGTCCTCCACCCACAGGAACATCACAGCAATGCCTTAAAATACCAGATACGATGTACAGAAGTCACACTTCAACTTGCACAACTTCGAACCAATGAACATTAACGGCATCGTAAACAATGTTACGATTCCAGAAACAAAACTATCGTCTTTCAACCAAAAGGGTTTGTCATGGTCTCGTTGCCTATACAACAGGCCGCTGACAAAAATTTCTCCTACACTGCACTGGTCCCTACAGAGTGCTCGCCCAGACATCCGTGGTAAACTATCTCGTCGAGCCAAGACAGCTTCGCTTGGATCGCAGACGCCGGGTCCACGAAGTTCTTCATGTTGGACGGCTCAAACCATTCCCTCTCCGCTGACACACATTGCCTCCAAAACCGAATGGCCGCGAGGCCATTCGGTTAGGGGGAGTTGGTGTGAGGGCGCTCAAGGATAACACCCACTTCATCCTCATCATGATCATCATCACTGCGTTCTCAATTGTTTTATATTCACTTTCTCTTCATCTGATCTCCTCGAGCACGGGCGTCTGTGCTTCAATATTTCCGAGAGCCGTCGCTCAAAAAAATCTGTTCCCGGAACTGCCCATCTTGTATTCACGATATAAAAAATAATAATAATAACAAAAATATTAATAATTGGCAGCGACCTTTATCTTTGAAGCCACATAATGTATGAAACGCACTATTTAAGAAACAATCGTTTAAATTTAATTATAATACATTAAACAGACTATTAGGGGAGTGAAGAGCCAAAATTTTTATCAATTTGCCGTTAAATTTAGGGGGAAAATTAAATTTGTCTATAGGTCACGTCACCTCAGGTCCCGCGACGTAAAATGTTTTGTAAACTTTAGGAGCAAAATTGAATAGGAGTATATGTTATGTGACGGACGTCACGTGACCTTTACAACAATTCAATATAAGGTAACCTGAAGTCAAAATATTTGTGTAATGGTCACGTGGCCTGACGGCACGTGACCAATGCACCAAGTCAATTTAACGCCATGTGATATTATTTTTCTATATATATATACATATATATATATATATATAGCGGGGAAACCTCATTTGTGTATAGGTGCCCTGATGTCAGGTGACGTGACGTAAGCTTCCTCGCCAAGTTCAAAGCGGGTAATTGAATCGGTGTCAGGCCACGTGACATTAATATACCCGCCAAATTTAGCTTGTAAACTGAATTGGTGTATTGGTGCCGTGACGCCACGTGACGTGAGGTGAAGTTTTCCTCTAAATTTTGCGGGGAAGCTGAATTTATGTTTCGGTCACGTGACGTCAATTTTTCCGCTAAATTTAGCCTGCAGACTGAAATAATGTATAAGACGTGACATCGGGTCAAATGAATTCAATTTCCCCGCTAAATTTTGCGGGAAATGCACACCCGGACGGACGGACAAAATTTTGGGATTGGGGTAGAGTTAAAAAGCATTTCTGGCTTTAATAAAAATTAAATTTATTTCCATCACAACTTGATAGCCTAAATTTTCCTGGCTTGCTTCAGAAACAAAAAATAATTGGGAACGACTCACTCAAAAGTACAAAACGATGTCGCAAAGTCTGTTATATGAACTGAAATTACAACGAACAAAAAATGAAAAATTAAATTTGTGGCAATGACTTCTTAAAAATCCCAATAGATATGTAGTCAGTAATATAACCCGAGTAATTAAAGATTGCTGCAGAAACCACTATTGTTGGTTGTCTATGAAATGCGAATGAATTCGTCTCGAACAACCTCAAGGACGACGTCGAGGTTGACTTCATAGAAAATGACGTCGAAAACGACGTCCAGGACGACCTTTAGGAAGACGTCATAGACGCCCTTTAGGACTGCCTTAAGAACGACGTCTAGAACGACCTTTAGGACGACCTCTAGGACAACGTCGAGTACGACGTCAGGGTCGTCAGGTCCTTCGAAGAGAGTGCGAACGTGAAGGAGTCTGAGAATGCGAGCCTAAATGGTCTATTGCGCATACCTACAGCGCATTAGGAAGCCAGAAAGTCCAAGAAATTCGGGGGGGGGGGGGGGGGTATCTAAAGAGAGAGAGAGAAAATGTTCTATTTGTGGGACTGGGGGTGGGGGATGCCGGTCGCCCTTGAAACTAGAGATTGGTGATAGAAGGAAGGGGAGGAAGTTGATGGGAGTTATATACAATGTACAAGCCCTGCCGACTATCTGTAGTCGATCAGGGAATCTAATATTGCCTTCCGATGTTCGGGGCAGCCAACAGGGAGGATCCATCCTTGCAGGCAGTTTGGTCCCACAGGCTGGGAGAGCGACTCCAAAGCATTCTTTCTTTCTTCTGAACTACTTGGACAATCCCAGAATATATGCTGTGTATGCGGGGGGGGGGGGGGGGGGTATCTAAATAATTCTATGGCATTAATAATTAATTTCGCAATTCAACAACTAGTCTTATTGACGATAATCATTCCTGAAGAAGGGGAAGAAAAAACACAAATCTGCAAACACAGCTCAGTGACTGGTGCGCGACCGAAAAAATTCGTTCGCTCCTGGTTTCGAACCAGGGACCTCTCCATCTCCAATGGAGCGCTCTACCAACTGAGCGGAGCAGGAGTTAAACGTGAGGAGAGAAAACGGGTTTCATCACTTGCCACCAGTCTTACACCAATAGGGGTAAACGGCCTGCATTATAAGGTTATGATGATAATGCAAATAATGCAAAGTGCAAGCGAGCTGGTCAAGAATGACGATAATTATGCTTGGAGAGGACAAAGGAAAAGCACCAATCCCCAAATACAGCCAAGTGACTGGTGCGCGACCGAAAAAATCCGTCTGGTTCTGGTATCGATCCAGGGACCTTTCCATTTCCAGTGGAGCACTCTACCAAAATCATCTGGTGGGCTGGTTCGTTTTACATCTTGGTAAAATTACCGCAAAGACAAGGGAGGAATAACGTTGAGACAGAATGGAGCGTTATTTCTTGTACACCCTTCTTAGAGCGGGGTCCATAAGCCCAGGAAATGTGGTCTTCTAGAAACATAAGCTTCAAATCTAGAAACTGCAAAGACCCCCCCCCCCCCCCCCTCCCCCCGAGGTTTTTTCATGTGAAAACCTCAACCCACGGGAACAGGCTGCAAAAACTTCCATCAAATCAACTGCAACTATATCAGTGAGCACCTTAGGAGCGAGGACAATGACAAGGTAATCATCGACATACCTCAAAATTCTAACATCGCCTTCATTCCCAAGTCTTTCAGCTATAGCTTGGTCACAGTGTGCTAAAAAAATATCACACAAGACGGGGGCCACTCGCGAACCAATGCAAATGCCCTGTTTTTGCACATACACCTCACCATCAAAAGACACAAAGGTATGTTCAAAATAGAAAGACGGAGTTCAGTGAACCTCTCCACACTGATACCACAGGAGCTCCGGAAGGCCGTTTATCCATTACTCTCGATGCATTTGGTTACAGCTGTATTCAAAGGGGCCTGCTGCGGGACAGAGTAAAAAAGTTCTTCAACATCAATTGACAAGGCATCACACTACCCTCTAGACCAACCACTCAGGAAGTCAGTCACCTCATCTGAGCTACGGACCAGGAACCCATCATGCGTTCCTTGGTCAGAGGTTTGGCCGAAAGAGCTCTGCCCCAGGACAGGGAAAGGTGCATCGCGGATGGAGTCGATGCACTCTGCCGCACCGCTGGCCAACGCCCAAAAAGCCTGAAGATGGGGTCTATCGTTGACCACTTCAAGTGCGCCAACCTCGAGCTACTAACCTCCGACAAGGAAGGGGCATTTGTCGTCCTGCCCCATGAACTGTACACCAAAAAAGTCAAGGAAGCTGTTGACAAGAACTTCAAGCCAGTGAAGGCAGGATCTCTGAACAAGGTGAAGTCGAGGGGAAAGGAATTGTGCTGCGAGTTTGACCTTCCAGTTTTAGCAAAGAAGGTGAACACTAGTAAGAAGCCCTCCCTGGAGATTTTTTTAGTGGCTATACGCATAAAATGGACGTCCCTTTTAGGGCGAAAGTGACAGAAAGAGACTCATGGCAGTGCCAGTTTTCCTCCTTTCTGAGAACGCACTTTTCGTCATTGAAACTGCATGATGGGTTCCTGGTTCGTAGCTCAGATGAGGTGATTGACTTCCTGAGGGGTTGGTCTAGAGGGAAGTGTGATGCCCTTTCAATTGATGTTGAAAATCTTTTTTACTTTGTGCCGCATCAGGCCCTTTTTACAGCTGTAACCAAATGCATCGAGAGGAATGCAGAAACGGCCTTCCGGAGCTCCTTTGGTATGAGTGTGGAGAGGTTCATTGAACTCCTGTCTTTCTATCTTAACATACCTTTGTGTCTTTTGATCGTGAGGTGTATGTGCAAAAACAGGGAATTTGCATTGGTTCGCGAGTGGCCCACATCTTGTGTGATATTTTTTAGCACACTGTGACCAAGCTATAGCTGAACTACTTGAAAATGAAGGCGATTTAAAAATTTTTAGGTATGTCGATGATTACCTTGTCATTGTCCTGGCACCCAAGGTGCTCACTGATATGGTTGCAGTTGATTTGATGGAAGTTTTTGCGGCCTGCTCCCATGGGTTGAGGTTTACCCATGAAAGAGCCTCGGGGGGATGGGGGGTCTTTGCAGTTTCTAGATTTGAAACTTATGTTTATAGAAGACCACATTTGCTGGGCTTATGAACCCCGCTCTAAACAGGGTCTATTCCCCTACGACTCCGCACATTCCAAACTGGTGAAACGAGGTATCGCCCAGTCCTGTTTTGGAGCTGCATTGGCCAAATCCTGTCATCATGAGATGGGCAGGAGCTTCCTGTTACAGGTGGATCGTCTAGAAAGTACGGGTTTTCCGCGGAAATCTCGGACTGACGTAGCGGACAGCCTGGAAAGGAAATATAGAGATGTTCGCCTAAACGCCCTTGAACGGCAAAAAACCAGACCGGCTATCATTCCTTACCTTCACGCCATCTCCCACAACTTAAAAAAAGTTGCAGAGCGTTACAACGTTCCGGTTGTTTTTTCGGCCCCGAAGAAGCTCTCGGCCTTGTGCAGATGGAAAAATGCTCCGGAAGAGGCTAGTGAGGAACGAAGTTTGTGAATTGTAAAACCATGTGTAGTCTATGATATACCATTATCCTGTGGGCGCTCGTATGTAGGGCAAACATGCCACTGCATTAATGATCGTGCGAGGGAGCACGCGGCAACTATCAAACAGACGCCGTCAGGCCATATGGCCGTGCATTGTGATCGATGCCCGTGCACCCCGAAGTTCTCAAACACAATCATCCTGGGGCGACACAGCAAAAAAAAAAAAAAACAACCATGAGAGATTTGCGAAGCATTCACCATCAAAACAAGGGGGGCTGATATCTGTATCAGCGAGCCGTCAGTGGCCTTATCAGATAAAGAACTTTTATATTTAGAAAAAGAGGGGGGGGGGGGGGGGGGGGACGCTGGAAGTGACAAGGTTTTATTTTAGGTATTTAAGCATGAGTGTTTTCTAATAAACTTTCTGTTGCAAGTGCGCCCCATGTTGTTCACTTCTTGACCTGTCCCCGTTCCTTTGGCGCTCATTTCCAGTCATGAACCAACAAGCCCAGCTAAACATTTTGTTTCAGATTCATAGATTGCTGAGACTCATGAATTGTTCAGATCCATAAATTGGTCACTCATATATTGTTCAGTCATAAATTGTTAAGATTGTTGGATAGTTCAGACTCGTGGATTGTTGAGACTCACTGACTCTTGGTAGTCATTGTGTCGGAAGTCATTGACTGTTGGGACTGACTTTTGGAACTCATTGACTGTTCAGATTCATTGACTGTTCAGATTTATGGATTATTCAGACAAATGGATTGCTCATACTCCTGAATTGTTCAGATTCAGAGATAGTTCAGACATGGATAGTTCAGACATGGGTAGTTCAGGCTGATGGATGGTTCAGGCCCATGGATGGCTTAGACTCGTGGTTTGTTCAGACTTGTGGTTTGTTCAGACTCGTGAATTGTTTAGACTTTTGGATTGTTCAGGCTCACGGATTGTTCAGACTCATGGATTGTTCAGACTCATGGATTGTTCAGACTCATGGATTGTTCAGACTCATAGAATGTTCAGGTTCATGTAATGTTTAGTATTTTTTTCTCAGAATACATCAATCTTTTTGGGAGATAAAACCAGGCAAATGTACGAAACATGCATATGAGGTGCACGAAAACAATATAATAATCAAGCGCGTTATTTTCTCAAATATTCAATAAACTCACAAAGTGACCACGGTAGTGCTGTTCAAGAGCATTAATAAACGAAACGAATTTACACTTTTGAATCTAAAGAAATATCTGTAAAGGCTGCTCAATATCGTATGGCAGAAAAAAAAAGAGTGACTGAAACTTTTATCAATAAATGAATATTCGATAAGTGTATTGCTGTGTTTGTGTCCTGTTCCTGTCTGAGAAAAGTTCACATACTTGTTTTTGTCTATTTTGAGAGCGTCATTTAAAAATACAGAATTTAAGCCGTTCTAATTTTTGCGCGGTTTGCAATGGTAAAAAATGAAAGCCATTTACAACTCCCTGTAACGCTGAATTAGAGCGCAGCTCTTGAGGAGGAGGAGGGAAGGGTACTGGGGGGGGTGGGTCAAGTGACCTCGGGGGTCGGGGGGGGTCACGTGACCTTGGGGTCAGGTGACCTTGTGGGAGTCACGTGACGATGCCGATGACGCCATCAGTGATGATGATGATGACGATGCGAATGCCGGTGACGTCATCAGTGACGTCACTGATGACATCATCAGTGATGATGACGATGCGGATGCCGGTAACGTCATCAGTGGCGTCACTGATGACGTCATCAGTGGCGATGACGTCAACGGGGGGTCACGTGACCTCGGGGGTATCCCCAGGTCACGTGACCCTGGGGGGGTCACGTGACCTGGGTAACCATCGTGACCCTCGTGAGGGTAACCCTAGTAACCCTTGTGAGGGCAACTCTCGTGACCCTCGTGAGGGTAACTCTCATAACCCTCGTGACCCTCGTGAGGGTAACCCTCGTGAAGGTAACCCTTTTGAGGGTAAGTAACCCTCGTGAGGGTAACCCTCGTGAAGGTAACCCTTTTGAGGGTAACTAACCCTCGTAACCCTCGTGAGGGTTACGAGGGTAAGTAACCCTCGTGGCCCTCGTGATCCTCGTAAGGGTAACCCTCATGAGGTTGACTTCGTAACCCTCACGAGGGTTACGAGGGTTGCGGTTACGCCGACGGCGACGCCGACACCGCTCAAGCCGGGAACGGGCACCTAAGAGCTGCGCTCTAAAACACCGGATACTTTTAGCAGCTCAGTGCTGTCAAACCGTCCATATTTGTGGTAAAAAATCGTAGCACTTTTCTGTAAACACTTTCAATGATATTGATATTGGTTTCTGTATGAGATAACCAGGATATGATTGTATTCGCTAAAAGTTTGTTCAAACTGATGGATAGTTTAGACTGATGAATAGTTCGAACTAATGGAGAAGTCAGACTCATGAATAGATCACTCATAAATAAATCAGAATCATGGATAGTTCAAACAATAATAATGCAGACTCATGAATTGGTCAGATACATCAAGTGTTCAGACTCGTGGATTGTTGAGATTCAGGGGCTGTCCAGACTCATGGAATGTTCAGACTAATGGACTGCACAGACTCATGGACCGTTCACACTCAGACTGTTAGACTCAATCTTTCAGACTCATGAACTTTGCAGGCTTAGTGTCCCGAGTCATAAACAGTTTAGGCACAATGCATAGCTGAGACTCAGACATTGCTCAGGCTCACAGTAGTTCAGACTCAGATCGTTGAGACCCAGAATATTTCAGACTCGTGGGTTTTTCAGACTCATAAATCTGTAAGACTCATGAATTGTTCAGACGCTTGGATTGTCAATACTTAAAGGTGGTTCAGACTCATAGATAGTTGAGACTCAGACTGTTCAGAATCAGGGATAGTTGAGACTGATGATTAATTCAGACACATGAATAGTTCACTCATGGGTATTTCAGAGTTATCGGTATTTCGGACTTCTGAATTGTTCAGACTTGGATTGTTCAGACTCCTGGATTGTTCAGACTACTGATTTCTTCAGACTACTGAATTGTTCAGACTTACAGATTGTTCAGAATCATGGATTGTTCAGGCTCATGGAATGTTTAGACTCATAGGCAGTTCGGACTCATTGACGATTCGGAATCATAGACTGCTCATATCCATAGACTGTTCAGACTCATGAACCATTGGACACATGAATTGTTTGAACTCGCGGACAGTGGGGCTCATAGACTATTCAGATTCATGTATACTGTTGAGATCCATAAACTGTCGAGATTTATGGAATGTCCAGACTCGTACACTGTCGATACTCCTGGGCTCCTAAAACTCAGATTATTCACTCAGACTGTTGGGAGTCATGAACTGTTCATACTTATAAACTGCTTGAACATGTGAACTGTTCGAACTATTTAGACACGTGAGCTGTGCAAACTCGTGAACTTTTCAGACACGTGAGCTGTGCAAACTCGTGAGCTGTGCAAACTCGTGAACTTTTCAGACACGCGAGCTGTGCAAACTCGTGAACTGTTCAGACACGTGAGCTGTGCAAACTCGTGAACTGTGCAGACTCGTAAACTGTGCAGACTCGTAAACTGTGCAGACTCGTAAACTGTGCAGACTCGTAAACTGTGCAGACTCGTAAACTGTGCAGACTCGTAAACTGTGCAGACTCGTAAACTGTGCAGACTCGTAAACTGTGCAGACTCGTAAACTGTGCAGACTCGTAAACTGTGCAGACTCGTAAACTGTGCAGACTCGTAAACTGTGCAGACTCGTAAACTGTGCAGACTCGTAAACTGTGCAGACTCGTAAACTGTGCAGACTCGTAAACTGTGCAGACTCGTAAACTGTGCAGACTCGTAAACTGTGCAGACTCGTAAACTGTGCAGACTCGTAAACTGTGCAGACTCGTAAACTGTGCAGACTCGTAAACTGTGCAGACTCGTAAACTGTGCAGACTCGTAAACTGTGCAGACTCGTAAACTGTGCAGACTCGTAAACTGTGCAGACTCGTAAACTGTGCAGACTCGTAAACTGTGCAGACTCGTAAACTGTGCAGACTCGTAAACTGTGCAGACTCGTAAACTGTGCAGACTCGTAAACTGTGCAGACTCGTAAACTGTGCAGACTCGTAAACTGTGCAGACTCGTAAACTGTGCAGACTCGTAAACTGTGCAGACTCGTAAACTGTGCAGACTCGTAAACTGTGCAGACTCGTAAACTGTGCAGACTCGTAAACTGTGCAGACTCGTAAACTGTGCAGACTCGTAAACTGTGCAGACTCGTAAACTGTGCAGACTCGTAAACTGTGCAGACTCGTAAACTGTGCAGACTCGTAAACTGTGCAGACTCGTAAACTGTGCAGACTCGTAAACTGTGCAGACTCGTAAACTGTGCAGACTCGTAAACTGTGCAGACTCGTAAACTGTGCAGACTCGTAAACTGTGCAGACTCGTAAACTGTGCAGACTCGTAAACTGTGCAGACTCGTAAACTGTGCAGACTCGTAAACTGTGCAGACTCGTAAACTGTGCAGACTCGTAAACTGTGCAGACTCGTAAACTGTGCAGACTCGTAAACTGTGCAGACTCGTAAACTGTGCAGACTCGTAAACTGTGCAGACTCGTAAACTGTGCAGACTCGTAAACTGTGCAGACTCGTAACCTCTCCAGACTCGTAACCTCTCCAGACTCGTAACCTCTCCAGACTCGTAACCTCTCCAGACTCGTAACCTCTCCAGACTCGTAACCTCTCCAGACTCGTAACCTCTCCAGACTCGTAACCTCTCCAGACTCGTAACCTCTCCAGACTCGTAACCTCTCCAGACTCGTAACCTCTCCAGACTCGTAACCTCTCCAGACTCGTAACCTCTCCAGACTCGTAACCTCTCCAGACTCGTAACCTCTCCAGACTCGTAACCTCTCCAGACTCGTAACCTCTCCAGACTCGTAACCTCTCCAGACTCGTAACCTCTCCAGACTCGTAACCTCTCCAGACTCGTAACCTCTCCAGACTCGTAACCTCTCCAGACTCGTAACCTCTCCAGACTCGTAACCTCTCCAGACTCGTAACCTCTCCAGACTCGTAACCTCTCCAGACTCGTAACCTCTCCAGACTCGTAACCTCTCCAGACTCGTAACCTCTCCAGACTCGTAACCTCTCCAGACTCGTAACCTCTCCAGACTCGTAACCTCTCCAGACTCGTAACCTCTCCAGACTCGTAACCTCTCCAGACTCGTAACCTCTCCAGACTCGTAACCTCTCCAGACTCGTAACCTCTCCAGACTCGTAACCTCTCCAGACTCGTAACCTCTCCAGACTCGTAACCTCTCCAGACTCGTAACCTCTCCAGACTCGTAACCTCTCCAGACTCGTAACCTCTCCAGACTCGTAACCTCTCCAGACTCGTAACCTCTCCAGACTCGTAACCTCTCCAGACTCGTAACCTCTCCAGACTCGTAACCTCTCCAGACTCGTAACCTCTCCAGACTCGTAACCTCTCCAGACTCGTAACCTCTCCAGACTCGTAACCTCTCCAGACTCGTAACCTCTCCAGACTCGTAACCTCTCCAGACTCGTAACCTCTCCAGACTCGTAACCTCTCCAGACTCGTAACCTCTCCAGACTCGTAACCTCTCCAGACTCGTAACCTCTCCAGACTCGTAACCTCTCCAGACTCGTAACCTCTCCAGACTCGTAACCTCTCCAGACTCGTAACCTCTCCAGACTCGTAACCTCTCCAGACTCGTAACCTCTCCAGACTCGTAACCTCTCCAGACTCGTAACCTCTCCAGACTCGTAACCTCTCCAGACTCGTAACCTCTCCAGACTCGTAACCTCTCCAGACTCGTAACCTCTCCAGACTCGTAACCTCTCCAGACTCGTAACCTCTCCAGACTCGTAACCTCTCCAGACTCGTAACCTCTCCAGACTCGTAACCTCTCCAGACTCGTAACCTCTCCAGACTCGTAACCTCTCCAGACTCGTAACCTCTCCAGACTCGTAACCTCTCCAGACTCGTAACCTCTCCAGACTCGTAACCTCTCCAGACTCGTAACCTCTCCAGACTCGTAACCTCTCCAGACTCGCAACCTCTCCAGACTCGCAAACTCTCCAGACTCGCAAACTCTCCAGACTCGCAAACTCTCCAGACTCGCAAACTCTCCAGACTCGCAAACTCTCCAGACTCGCAAACTCTCCAGACTCGCAAACTCTCCAGACTCGCAAACTCTCCAGACTCGCAAACTCTCCAGACTCGCAAACTCTCCAGACTCGCAAACTCTCCAGACTCGCAAACTCTCCAGACTCGCAAACTCTCCAGACTCGCAAACTCTCCAGACTCGCAAACTCTCCAGACTCGCAAACTCTCCAGACTCGCAAACTCTCCAGACTCGCAAACTCTCCAGACTCGCAAACTCTCCAGACTCGCAAACTCTCCAGACTCGCAAACTCTCCAGACTCGCAAACTCTCCAGACTCGCAAACTCTCCAGACTCGCAAACTCTCCAGACTCGCAAACTCTCCAGACTCGCAAACTCTCCAGACTCGCAAACTCTCCAGACTCGCAAACTCTCCAGACTCGCAAACTCTCCAGACTCGCAAACTCTCCAGACTCGCAAACTCTCCAGACTCGCAAACTCTCCAGACTCGCAAACTCTCCAGACTCGCAAACTCTCCAGACTCGCAAACTCTCCAGACTCGCAAACTCTCCAGACTCGCAAACTCTCCAGACTCGCAAACTCTCCAGACTCGCAAACTCTCCAGACTCGCAAACTCTCCAGACTCGCAAACTCTCCAGACTCGCAAACTCTCCAGACTCGCAAACTCTCCAGACTCGCAAACTCTCCAGACTCGCAAACTCTCCAGACTCGCAAACTCTCCAGACTCGCAAACTCTCCAGACTCGCAAACTCTCCAGACTCGCAAACTCTCCAGACTCGCAAACTCTCCAGACTCGCAAACTCTCCAGACTCGCAAACTCTCCAGACTCGCAAACTCTCCAGACTCGCAAACTCTCCAGACTCGCAAACTCTCCAGACTCGCAAACTCTCCAGACTCGCAAACTCTCCAGACTCGCAAACTCTCCAGACTCGCAAACTCTCCAGACTCGCAACCTCTCCAGACTCGCAACCTCTCCAGACTCGCAACCTCTCCAGACTCGCAACCTCTCCAGACTCGCAACCTCTCCAGACTCGCGAACTCTCCAGACTCGCGAACTCTCCAGACTCGTAACCTCTCCAGACTCGTAACCTCTCCAGACTCGTAACCTCTCCAGACTCGTAACCTCTCCAGACTCGTGACCTCTCCAGACTCGTGACCTCCCCAGACTCGTGACCTCTCCAGACTCGTGAACTCTCCAGACTCGTGAACTCTCCAGACTCGTGAACTCTCCAGACTCGTGAACTCTCCAGACTCGTGAACTCTCCAGACTCGTGAACTCTCCAGACTCGTGAACTCTCCAGACTCGTGAACTCTCCAGACTCGTGAACTCTCCAGACTCGTGAACTCTCCAGACTCGTGAACTCTCCAGACTCGTGAACTCTCCAGACTCGTGAACTCTCCAGACTCGTGAACTCTCCAGACTCGTGAACTCTCCAGACTCGTGAACTCTCCAGACTCGTGAACTCTCCAGACTCGTGAACTCTCCAGACTCGTGAACTCTCCAGACTCGTGAACTCTCCAGACTCGTGAACTCTCCAGACTCGTGAACTCTCCAGACTCGTGAACTCTCCAGACTCGTGAACTCTCCAGACTCGTGAACTCTCCAGACTCGTGAACTCTCCAGACTCGTGAACTCTCCAGACTCGTGAACTCTCCAGACTCGTGAACTCTCCAGACTCGTGAACTCTCCAGACTCGTGAACTCTCCAGACTCGTGAACTCTCCAGACTCGTGAACTCTCCAGACTCGTGAACTCTCCAGACTCGTGAACTCTCCAGACTCGTGAACTCTTCAGACTCGTGAACTCTTCAGACTCGTGAACTCTCCAGACTCGTGAACTCTCCAGACTCGTGAACTCTCCAGACTCGTGAACTCTCCAGACTCGTGAACTCTCCAGACTCGTGAACTCTCCAGACTCGTGAACTCTCCAGACTCGTGAACTCTTCAGACTCGTGAACTCTTCAGACTCGTGAACTCTTCAGACTCGTGAACTCTTCAGACTCGTGAACTCTTCAGACTCGTGAACTCTTCAGACTCGTGAACTCTTAGACTCGTGAACTCTTCAGACTCGTGAACTCTTCAGACTCGTGAACTCTTCAGACTCGTGAACTCTTCAGACTCGTGAACTCTTCAGACTCGTGAACTCTTCAGACTCGTGAACTTTTCAGACTCGTGAACTCTTCAGACTCGTGAACTCTTCAGACTCGTGAACTCTTCAGACTCGTGAACTCTTCAGACTCGTGAACTCTTCAGACTCGTGAACTCTTCAGACTCGTGAACTCTTCACACTCGTGAACTCTTCACACTCGTGAACTCTTCACACTCGTGAACTGTTCACACTCGTGAACTGTTCACACTCGTGAACTGTTCACACTCGTGAACTGTTCACACTCGTGAACTGTTCACACTCGTGAACTGTTCAGACTCATGCATTGTTCAGGCTCAAGAATTGTTCAGACCCATGGACTGTACAGACTCATCAACTGCCCGGACTCGTGCA
The DNA here is from genome assembly GCF_016920785.2 of Ixodes scapularis. NCBI lineage: Eukaryota > Metazoa > Arthropoda > Arachnida > Ixodida > Ixodidae > Ixodes > Ixodes scapularis. The sequence continues at coordinate 143,692,971 of NW_024609857.1, read as the reverse complement.
CTGCCGATGCTCATAAACTGTTTCGATTCATGGATTGTTTGAAATTCGTGGACTGTTTTGTGTTTATTAAATGTTTCGAATTTATTAACTGTTTCGGATTTATTAATGGTTTCGGATTTATTAACTGTTTCGGATTTGTGGACTGTCCATGTTCATGGACAGTTCAGACCCATGAACTGCTGGGACTTGTGAACTGTCGAGACGGATGTACTGTCCAGACACATGACTGTCCAGACGCATGACTGCACAGGCTCATGAACGGTCAGATTCAGAAACTATTGAGACTCGTGAAGTATTTGGACGCATGGAATGTTAGGACTCATGGACTGTTGGGACTTGTGGTATGTTCAGGTTCATGGATTGTTTCGATTTGTGGACTCTTAATTCATGAACTGTTCAGATTTACAAACTGTTCCGATTCATGAACTGTTCGGATTTATGGGCTGTTGAAGGCTCATTGACTGTTGGGACTCATTGCCTGTTGATACTCATTCACTATTGGGACTGATCGACTGTTCCAATTCAAGGATTGCACGAACTCATGACCTGTTCAGATTCATGAACTGTTGGACCGTGGGGAAAGCTTGCAGAAATTGCAATTACTGTTAGGAGCCATGAACTATGCAATCTCACAGACTGTCCAGACTCATAAATTGTGCAGACTCAAACTGTTCAGACTAATTAACTGCATGGATTCATGGACTGTTCACTCATGGACTGTTCACTCATGAATTGTTAGGACTCGTGAACTTTAGTGACTCACGGACTGTTGGGACTCACGGACTGTTGGGACTCACGGACTGTTGGGACTCACGGACTGTTGGGACTCACGGACTGTTGGGACTCACGGACTGTTGGGACTCACGGACTGTTGGGACTCACGGACTGTTGGGACTCACGGACTGTTGGGACTCACGGACTGTTGGGACTCACGGACTGCTGGGACTCACGGACTGCTGGGACTCACGGACTGCTGGGACTCACGGACTGCTGGGACTCACGGACTGCTGGGACTCACGGACTGCTGGGACTCACGGACTGCTGGGACTCACGGACTGCTGGGACTCACGGACTGCTGGGACTCACGGACTGCTGGGACTCACGGACTGCTGGGACTCACGGACTGCTGGGACTCACGGACTGCTGGGACTCACGGACTGCTGGGACTCACGGACTGCTGGGACTCACGGACTGCTGGGACTCACGGACTGCTGGGACTCACGGACTGCTGGGACTCACGGACTGCTGGGACTCACGGACTGCTGGGACTCACGGACTGCTGGGACTCACGGACTGCTGGGACTCACGGACTGCTGGGACTCACGGACTGCTGGGCCTCACGGACTGCTGGGCCTCACGGACTGCTGGGCCTCACGAACTGCTGGGCCTCACGAACTGTTGGGACTCACGAACTGTTGGGACTCACGAACTGTTGGGACTCACGGACTGTTGGGACTCACGGACTGTTGGGACTCACGGACTGTTCGGACTCACGGACTGTTCGGACTCATGGACTGTTGGGACTCATGGACTGTTGGGACTCATGGACTGTTAGGACTCATGGACTGTTGGGACTCATGGACTGTTGGGACTCATGGACTGTTGGGACTCATGGACTGTTGGGACTCATGGACTGTAGGGACTCATGGACTGTAGGGACTCATGGACTGTAGGGACTCATGGACTGTTTCACTTCAGTTCAGATCCATAAGCTGTTCAGATCCGTAAACTGTTTAGGCTCGTAACCTGTTCAGACTGGTATGTAACCTGTTCAGACTGGTATGTAAACTGTTCAGACTGGTATGTAAACTGTTCAGACTGGTATGTAAACTGTTCAGACTCCTACGTAAACTGTTCAGACTCCTACGTAAACTGTTCAGACTCCTACGTAAACTGTTCAGACTCCTACGTAAACTGTTCAGACTCCTACGGAAACTGTTCAGACTCCTACGTAAACTGTTCAGACTCCTACGTAAACTGTTCAGACTCCTACGTAAACTGTTCAGACTTCTACGTAAACCGTCCATACTCCTATGTAAACCGTCCAGACTGGCACGTAAACCGTCCAGACTGGCACGTAAACTGTCCACACTCGTTCGTAAACTGTCCAGACTCGTATGTAAACTGTCCAGACTCGTACGTAAACTGTCCAGACTCGTACGTAAACTGTCCAGACTCGTACGTAAACTGTCCAGACTCGTACGTAAACTGTCCAGACTCGTTCGTAAACTGTCCAGACTCGTATGTAAACTGTCCAGACTCGTACGTAAACTGTCCAGACTCGTACGTAAACTGTCCAGACTCGTACGTAAACTGTCCAGACTCGTACGTAAACTGTCCAGACTCGTAGGTAAACTGTCCAGACTCGTACGTAAACTGTCCAGACTCGTGAACCAATTCAGACCCCTCACCCTATTCAATACTCAAAAGCCTATTCAGTCTTGTAAACCTATTCAGTCTCGCAAACCTATTCAGTCTCGCAAACCTATTCAGTCTCGCAAACCTATTCAGACTCGCAAACCTATTCAGACTCGCAAACCTATTCAGACTCGCAAACCTATTCAGACTCGCAAACCTATTCAGACTCGCAAACCTATTCAGACTTTCTTTCTTTCTTTATTGGTTTTCCATTTCATACAGAATGGAGGAGGCCGAGGAAAAAAGCTACAAACGCAGCTTGTGGGGCCCTCGGCCCCCTTTAAATGATGGCAGCATTGGACTCACAAAACACTCACACACAGTAACAAAACACTTCCTGGTCAATCAGATTCACTCATTCGATACAGCTCCACACATTAGTATACAGTTGCAATTTAACATGATTAGGTCGGGTAAGGAACACAAAACAATTCTAGGAAATAGCTCGTTTTCATCTCAGGCAGTTCTAAGGGCACCGGTATCAGAAAATGAACATAAAAGATATCTCAGTTCAGAAGGGGTTATAGAGGATATATCGGTGCCAGCCTCCTCAAATGAATTTAGTAGTCGAGGCAAAGTATTCCTAAGCATTTGGTCACCATAATTTGTCCGAGAACGAGGAACTATCCATGGTTCTGGAGTTCGTGTTTTATGCGAAGGTTGCCTTTTTTCTAAGTTTCCTATTTCTAAGAGTGTAGAGGTATTTTTCCTAATGCTATAATAAAAATCTCGCATAAGCCTCCTTCGGTATATGTCATGAACTTTTGGAATGTTATATTTCTTGAAAAGGTAGTCAGTATGTTCGGTGTATGAGACATTGGCAATAACGCGTATCATTCTCTTTTGCATTAAGTGTAATTTATGGAGGTTAGATTCTGTTGTTGTGCCCCATACAAGATGGCAATAGTTAATATGAGATACAAAAAGCGTATTGTAGATTAATAATTTAACTGATTCCGGAAGAATATACCTATTTCGATTCAGTATACCAGCTATTTGACTAAGTTTGACTAGTACAAAGTTAACATGCTCGTCCCATTGCATGTTACTGGAGAAGTACGTGCCAAGCACTTTTATAGTGTCCAAAACTTCGATGTTTGTGTGATTAAACGCTATGTTATGATGCAATGGGATAGGCGTTCCTCTTGTATAGAAGAAAACGGCTTTAGTTTTATTAGAATTAACTTTTAGACGGTTCTGTTTTGACCAAGAGCTTAATTTACGTAGAACATCATTTGCCATATTGGTTATCTCGGCGTAGGAGCTGGACGATAGAAATATGCTAGTATCGTACTCGCAAACCTATTCAGACTCGCAAACCTATTCAGACTCGCAAGCCTATTCAGACTCGCAAGCCTATTCAGACTCGCAAGCCTATTCAGACTCGCAAGCCTATTCAGACTCGCAAACCTATTCAGACTCGCAAACCTATTCAGACTCGCAAACCTATTCAGACTCGCAAACCTATTCAGACTCGCAAACCTATTCAGACTCGCAAACCTATTCAGACTCGCAAACCTATTCAGACTCGTAAACCTATTCAGACTCGTAAACCTATTCAGACTCGTAAACCTATTCAGACTCGTAAACCTATTCAGACTCGTAAACCTATTCAGACTCGTAAACCTATTCAGACTCGTAAACCTATTCAGACTCGTAAACCTATTCAGACTCGTAAACCTATTCAGGCTCGTAAACAATTCAGGCTCGTAAACCATTCAGGCTCGTAAACCATTCAGACTCGTAAACCATTCAGACTCGAAAATTGTTCAAACTCAAAATCTGTTCAGACTTGTAAGCTGTGTAGACTAGTAAGCCATTCAGAGCTTTTTGTCCCTATGTTCATGCGTGCTGATTTGAATTTATCAAAGGCACGCTAAAGCGGTTCTGTATATGAATAGAAACACTTAAATTATGTTTATTTTGCCTCCAAGATCACAAATATTGAGATTATTTCAAAATTTGCTGCATAGAGGCTGCAGCAAATCATATTCGAAGTACCGATGAAGCCCCTCCTTCCCGGAGCGTTACGTCATAAAAGGAGTTTTTGGAATCTCCGTTCTCGCGCTTCTTACCTTCTTACGGTACCTATAGAAGCTAGCTATGCGCGCGCACTCTTGCTATTTTCAAAAAAAGGTCAGAAAAAGACGTCACGACTAGTTTCAATGCGGCGGAATAAGCGCGAAACACATGTACGACGAAACCGTCCGATCCGACGTCCGATCATGCAATACGACGGTCGGAGGCGAGCGGTTTCAACACTCTCCAGTGCTGCGAAAACCCTCGCCCCCGAAGGTCATGCCGGAAGTTCGCACGTGGGATCGGACGGTTTCGTCGTACATGTGTTTCGCGCTATATACCTCAAAATCGTGCGATTTCACGTGCTGCCCACATGAGCGATACACACTTGGCGGCCGAGAGATCCATTTATGACGTAACGACTGATCGGAGGTCTTTCGGGTATTCAAGCGTTTAGTTACACCTTCGGGGAAAACAAACTTGATATTCAGTTTTACGGGACAAAAATACTATAAATTTCATCACTATTTTTTTTCAAGAACGTCTTCAGCTTGCCTTTAAGTCATGAACCAACTCGCATGCACTGCTACCTTGACACATTAAGTGCTGAGATGCATTGACTGTTAGGGTTGATTGACTGTTGGGACTCACTGACCCTTTGAGTTCACTGTTGGGATACATTGATTGTTCGGATTCATGGACTGCTTGAGCCTATGGACTGCTTGAGCCTATGGACTGCTTGAGCCTATGGACTGCTTGAGCCTATGGACTGCTTGAGCCTATGGACTGCTTGAGCCTATGGACTGCTTGAGCCTATGGACTGTACAGACTCGCAAACTGTACAGACTCGCAAACTGTACAGACTCGCAAACTGTACAGACTCGCAAACTGTACAGACTCGCAAACTGTACAGACTCGCAAACTGTACAGACTCGCAAACTGCACAGACTCGCAAACTGCACAGACTCGCAAACTGCACAGACTCGCAAACTGCACAGACTCGCAAACTGCACAGACTCGCAAACTGCACAGACTCGCAAACTGCACAGACTCGCAAACTGCACAGACTCGCAAACTGCACAGACTCGCAAACTGCACAGACTCGCAAACTGCACAGACTCGCAAACTGCACAGACTCGCAAACTGCACAGACTCGCAAACTGCACAGACTCGCAAACTGCACAGACTCGCAAACTGCACAGACTCGCAAACTGCACAGACTCGCAAACTGCACAGACTCGCAAACTGCACAGACTCGCAAACTGCACAGACTCGCAAACTGCACAGACTCGCAAACTGCACAGACTCGCAAACTGCACAGACTCGCAAACTGCACAGACTCGCAAACTGCACAGACTCGCAAACTGCACAGACTCGCAAACTGCACAGACTCGCAAACTGCACAGACTCGCAAACTGCACAGACTCGCAAACTGCACAGACTCGCAAACTGCACAGACTCGCAAACTGCACAGACTCGCAAACTGCACAGACTCGCAAACTGCACAGACTCGCAAACTGCACAGACTCGCGAACTGCACAGACTCGCAAACTGCACAGACTCGCAAACTGCACAGACTCGCAAACTGCACAGACTCGCAAACTGCACAGACTCGCAAACTGCACAGACTCGCAAACTGCACAGACTCGCAAACTGCACAGACTCGCAAACTGCACAGACTCGCAAACTGCACAGACTCGCAAACTGCACAGACTCGCAAACTGCACAGACTCGCAAACTGCACAGACTCGCAAACTGCACAGACTCGCAAACTGCACAGACTCGCAAACTGCACAGACCCGCAAACTGCACAGACCCGCAAACTGCACAGACCCGCAAACTGCACAGACCCGCAAACTGTACAGACCCGCAAACTGTACAGACCCGCAAACTGTACAGACCCGCAAACTGTACAGACCCGCAAACTGTACAGACCCGCAAACTGTACAGACCCGCAAACTGTACAGACCCGCAAACCGTACTGGCGGGGACGTCTGGCAAAACTGGAAACCTGGGAAAGAAAATTCAAGCTTTTTTCCATGGCGACGTTACTCAATCTTCAACCAAAGGAAGTGCAGGCTGCAACATTATTGATGACCATTAGAGAGGAGGCGAGAAAAACGTACATCACGTTCCAGTTCGAAAAAAGGCGAAGAGAAGCAAGACGTTGAAGTACTTCAAAGAAGTTCGAAAGTTTCTACAAGCCTTGAACTGACATAGCCTACCATGAGTTTCGCTTCGGTACAAGAAACCGAAGAGAAGGCGAGAGCTTCGATGAGTTGCCAGCTGACTTCCGCATCCTGGCGAAAAGTTGCGATTTTTGTAGCCACGAAGAACGCACGCTTCGTAGCAGAATCATCTTAGGAATCAGAGGTAAGACGACACAAGAGTGGTTAATCTCCGAAAATCCTTCTTATGCGAAAACTGCTGACATCTGCAGGATACGAGAGTATAGAAAAGAGCAGTACTAGGGAATACAAGGAAGTTCATATAGCAGCCGTTGGAGGTGAACTTCGTTGAGAAACGGATGATGCGTCCATGCCCAAAGTACGAATACGAAATACATCGCGGTATCGCTTGCCCAGCGTCGTGTAAAATCTGCAAGAAGTGCGGAAAGCGTAACCATTTCGCGACGGTCTGCAGCAGCGGCCAAGCCCCCGAAAAAATCGGAAACCACACGAAGAAAAATCGTCAGCTGGACGCTAACGAAGATGAATACAACTGGTTGGAGACTGACTGCAGACGCCATATCAAGAGAAGACAGCTGGTTGGACACTGTCAAGATCTCGGCTACGCTTGTCATGTGCAAGCTCGACACGGGGGCCAACTGCTGTGTCATCTAAAAAAAATCAGCTTGGAAAGGTCACGACCAAACGAGCACAACCGTGCGTCGTGGTTTTGAAAATGTTCTTTGGGCACAAGAATCAAGCTTCCGAGAAGATTTTTCTAAAGCTGCAGAAGGACGAGAAATCTTGCGAAGCTTAGTTCTACGTAACGGAATAAGACGTCCCGGTTACATTGAGCGGTGGGATAGCCGAACGCGTCGGCCTAATCATACGCGTATTAGCAGTTGAAAATGGTGACCAATTGTACGAAGCAGCTCGGCCTTTTAAAGACGTCTTCCATAGAGCCGGAATCGCACGGGGTCAACTGAAGCCGGAATCGCACGGGGTCATCAAACCAGCAAGGAGAGTTCCAGTCGCCCTTCAAGACCGGGTCAAAGCCGAACTACAAGGGATGGAAGCTGACGAGGTCATCGTCAAGGAAACTCAACCCACTGAGTGGTCAAGTTACATGGTCGTTGTTGCCAAAAAAGAAAAGGTCAGAATATGTTTAGACTCGTCAGACCTCAACCAAGCCCTCCTCAGAAAACACTACCCGATGCCGACGTTGGAAGACGTTGCACCCAGCTTCAGTGGAGCAAGGTACTTTTCAACATTCGATGCGGCATCTGGGTTTCGGCAAATCAAGTTGGACGACGAGAGCTCCAGAATTTGCACAATGAGTACACCCTACGGCAGATACCAGTTCCATCGCATGTCTTTTGGCATATCAACAGCGCCAGAAGTCTGCCAGCGGGCGATGCACAAAGTGCTGGACGGGCTTCCAGGCGTCTCTGTTGTAATGGATGACATTCTTGTAAGGGGCCAAACCAAGGAGGAGCATGACGAGAATTTGACAAAAATACTTGAGCGCTGCCAGGATCACAGCCTGAAACTTAACAAGAAAAAGTGCCAGTTCCTGCAGGAGCAACCCCGGCATCTGGGCCACGTCATCACCAAAGAAGGGCTCAGCTTAGATCCCGGGTGACTTCAAGACATCCCGAGAATACCGGAGCCAAAAGACAATAAGCAGCTGCAAATCTTTCTTGGAATGGTTAATTTTGTGGCACGCTCTATACCTAACATGTGGACAATTACCACTCCGCTGCGAGAGTCGCTAAAAATGGGTGCCGCCTTTGTCTTTTCAAACACTGCGAGAATCGCTCACGAAGGCTACAGTGCAAGCCTAATTCAACAAAAACAAGCTGGTGACTCTCTCAGTAGACGCCAGTCAGACAGGTGTAGGGGCGGTGATTTTTCAAGACGGACAGCCACCGAGACCCAACAGCGATACGCGCAGATCGAGAAAGAAATGCTTGCTATTGTGCATGGATGCACGAAATTTCAAGATTATATCTTTGTGTAGCCAGAAGTAATCGTCGAGTCAGATCAGAGACCTCTTGAGTCCATTTTCAGAAAACCACCTTGTCAATGTCCTCTCCGCTTGCAACGAATGCGGTTAAATCTACAGAAATACCCGATAAACGTCAAGTACAAGCCAGGAAAGGAACTTTTTTTGCCGATGCCTTGTCGTTGTTTCCAAGCAAAAAAACTTCAGGAAGAATGTGAACATTTTAACGTGAATGTTCTCGACTATGTGCCTGTATCTGATCAGCGGCTGGCGAACATTGCGCAGGAAACTGACAAGGATCCGGCGATGGCCCAACTCCAGCAGTTCGCAAGTGACTCTTGACCAAAAAGAAAAGCTCTGTTCCTCAAGATGTTCGCTGCTACTGGGACTACCGAGGCGAACTACATGTGCAGGACGGGTTGCTTTTTAGAAGTAACAAGCTGATCATCCCAGCGGGAAAAAGACGCGAGATATTGAGTCACTTGCATGCCGCACACGGGGGCGCTGAGACGATGAAGGCAAGGCCAGAAGCGTGATGTTCTGGCCAGACATCAATAACAACATTGAAGAGTTGGCAAAGACCTGTAGCACCTGCCAAAAGTTAAAGCCGAGAAATGCTAGACTCACTATGCTTAACCACGACATCCCCAGTCTGCCACGGCAAGTAATAGCTACTGACTTGTTTCATCCCAACGGTCAAGATTTTTTAGTTGTGGTTGATTTCTGTTCATTCGTTCTTGAAGTCAAGGTGCTTCGACAGACAACAGCGACTGCGGCCATCACAGCCTGCCTGGAAGTCTTCGCCACGCACAGGCTGCCGGTGAAATTATGCAGCGACAATGGACAACCTTACAGCAGCCATCAATCCCGAGACTTTGTGAGTAAACACGGAATCACGCATGTCACTTTAAGTCCGTATTATCCAAGGTCAAACGGAATGACCCGAGCGCGCTGTACAAGAAAAAAAAAACTGAAAAAGTTTCCTTTCTAGTCTTCAAGTTTTTGTTTTTTTGAGTTTTTTTTGTGCTTTGCTGGAACACAGGAACGGCCCGAGGGACGACAGTCTAAAGTCTCCAGTCCAGAGACTCATGGGAAGGCAAACTAGGACGTTGTTGCCCGTTCCATCAAGCCACTTGATGCCCGGCACCATTCCCCCCAGAGAGGTACAAGACCGACTGCGGGAGATTAGAGACCTCCAGCGCAAATACTACAACAAGACTACTAATCCACTGCCAGACTTGGAGACAGACACGCCGGTGTCTGTGTACGACACGCATTCACCAACATGGGCTCCAGCCGTTGTAGCTAGTTTTAGCAGGGCGAGCGGGAACCCCACGTTCCTACGTTGTTCGTACGAACGACGGGCAAACATTGCGCCGAACGCGAGAGCGCCTTCAAGCAGCAGCTGTCGTACCGCCATCGGTCTTAGGGCCTTCACCCAAGCCGCCCCAGCCAGCCCCCGAGCTCAGGAGAAGCTCAAATCGGCGACAAAGTACGGCGAGTTTTCCAAGACCAGAAAAAGCCCGCATTTCTCCTAGAACTAATCATTACAGGGACTGTATATATTAACCTTTTTTTTACAACTGACAACTTCACTTCATGGGAAGGGGAAGATGTAGATAATGTCGTCACCACGTGTCGCTTCGTGGCATTGAGCCGCGTGCCATTACAAGACCGAGTGTACATAAAAGACGATAAAGCCTGATTCTATTTTCTCCACAAGTCGACATGACTGCTGCGTCTCGTCGCTCTTAACACATTTTCTTCAGATTCCCCTGAACAGCACAGCTCGAAACCCAACTCCAGTTACATTTTCAGTTCTACTCTTTTCTTTTTTCCTACCCCGTAAGCTAGTTCCCTTATTGCTCTAGAACGAGTTCTGTGTGTATGATTGACTGGTGAGAACGACAGTTTTTTTTAGAACCATGCGCAAACAACGTAAAAACGCCATTATCAGGAGGTGTGCGTCATGCTAAGATGATTAGAAAAAAGTCGTCGGAGCATGAACAATACAAAAATGCATAGTTTTAATCAGCTCTTCCCATAAGTGATGACGTTTATATCTGGAGAAACGAGCGTGTTGGCTAACTTGACTCCGTGAAACATGAAATGAAATAAGCTGACAAACAAGAAACGAATATTTAAACCGCAACTATATTTGTAAAATATACTGTAAATGACCGAACTTTCGCGAAGAAGAAATTTTCGGGAATAAGATATGTTTCTCTATGATAATAAATACATAGCATAAATACATAACTGACAACACTATTGGCCCGAGCCGAGCTGTAAGCTCGCGGGTATTAAAAAAGAAAAGAAGAGATCAGTCTCGTTCCAGCTGCTACGTCTAGGGCCTGATTCCTAAACATGGTGTCAGAAATGGGATGGAACGTTCGGCCCTGCTAAGCCGATATTTCCTACTCTGCCTTCCTGTGAACATTCATTCGCCCCTGCTAGCTTGAAGCTTCCTGCAGAATGGAAAGCCTATCGCCGCTAGAACGCCTCGTGCTGTCGGAGAATGCCGCCGAAAACGGGAAGAAATTTCGTCAACGCTTCGAGCTGTAAAGCGGGTTTTACATGCAGCGATTGTGACCCTAGAGCGGCGCGATTTTTGCCATCGCGGCGCTCTGGCCAGCCGCAGCGCCTAGGGGGCACGGTTCCACCAGGTTGGAAACTTTTCGCGGCGGCAGAGCGGCAGCTTCCCAGCTGGCCACTCACAGCGCAGCGGGAAATCACGTGACAGAAGGAGAAACATTGTGGGAAAGCTGATATGACGGCGGCATTTTCACGTTCTTGAAGCAGACGACAAGCAGAGAAAGTACGCAAACGACTGGTTTGCGGTTTTTTTTTTTCCGGCGGGTTGAGCTTCTTTGCTTCAGCAGTCGCGTCGGAACTTATCAGGAGATGATGGAGGGGTATTGCTGTCCCCTTCCTCAGAATTTGTTTTCTCAATGAAACAGGCGACTCTTTTTTACTTTCCTCGCCCAAGTACCAACTGTAGCGAGCGCACGAGACGCTAATCGGAAGCGGCTCGTGCGAGCGCTAGGGGGAAAAATAAAAGACGAAGAACTGAGCGACGTAGACGTGTCTTTTGGAACACAGATCGTCCACCAAGTAAGAAAATGTATAGCGCCCAGTTCAATGAACTGCTTATCAGAGAAGTGTCGAAGCGTCGGGTTCTTTGGGACGCGCAGCTCAAAACATTCCGAAACAATGGGACCAAAGAGAAACTCTGGGAAGAGGTGACTGAGGCCGTGAAAGTGATCGCTTCTGCTTGCTGCTGGCAACATTGGCAATCGCAAAGGCAAAAAACGCTCGTATGAAATGAAACCCCGTGATCCGTGCCGCCGCGCCGCTAGCGGCAGCGATTTCGGCCGTGGAATCGCTGCATGGGAAACCCGCTTGAGGCCACACCTACACTGTAAAAAATTTCCGTAATATTACAAACACTTTGTCGTAATTCTGACGGACAGTGTGTCCGTTTCTTAGTTAACGGACATAAAACTCGTTTTTCGTTAGGTTGAATAAAATAGTACAGTTGTGTGCCAAAGAGTACCATACCGAAAAGCGACGAATCAAGGCGCAGAATGCAGCTCTGTTTCTACACGTGGCGGGTCAAGAAGCTATTGACATTTTCAACAGGTTCGGCCTGTCCGCAGAAGAGCACGAGGCCATCGTGCTGAAGTTTGAAGACTATACTGCACCCGAAGGCGGAACGAAATGTTCGAACGTTATGTGTTCCGCTCACGGCAACAGGAAGAGGACGAACCTTTCGAGCAATTTCTGCGAGACGTACAACTGAAGGCGAAAACCTGCAATTTCGGTGAGCTCAAAGATTCCTTGGTGCGAGATCAGCTGGTGTGCGGTACAGCAGATACGAAATTGAGAACGAGGCTCCTGCGGGAGAAAGGCGTCACGCTTGACAAAGCGATTGAATTCTGCAAAGCGGCAGAATTGACGGCACTCCAAAACCGAACATGGGAGGAGGATGTGGATGTCACCGCAGTGCAGAAGCATTCAAGGAAGCAGCGTAGTACTGGGACCAGACAAGGTCACTGCATATATTGCAATAAAAGCTATGAGCCCCAAAAGTGTCCAGTCTGGGGAAAGACATGGAGATTATGCAAGAAAAAGAACCACTTTGCTGCATACTGCAGGCGAAAGCCAGCGATTCAAGAAGTAAACTGTCAGCTCCGATCATTTGAAGAACACAGCCAGCAGCGATCGTCCGATGAATCCGACGACGACTTTCAACTCCTGTCTGTCAACATCGGCGGTGTGTCACCTGGTCGAGACGACTGGATAATCACGGCGCATCTAGCAGGACATGCGGCGTACGTGAAAGTTGACACCGGGGCCCAGGCGGATTTGTTGCCCTATTCTTTTTTCCGAAGGGTTAGTAACAAAACGGCGCCAAGCCATTGCAAGACACTCCTTACTAACTGCGGAGGAGGAGTGATCCGACATTTTGAAACAGTCACATTACCCCTGCAAGTTTATCAAAAGAAAGCCTGTCACGTTTTTCATCGTGAAGAAATTAAAGATGGCCTTATTAGGGATACACGCATGTGAGCACTTCGGGCTCGTGTCACGCGTCCATGCAGTATCTGCATCCGATGAACTCCAGCAGAAGATCGTGAGCGAATTTCCTTTGCTTCTTAAATGACTTGGGTGTACTAAACAACCTTACGCCTTATTTCTCGAAGAGGGACCACGGTCAGTTGCCCTGCCGCGGAGAAGGGTGCCATACGCTCTTCGGGCCCTTCTACGGGTTGAGTTAGACCGCATGAAGGCCGAGGGCATCATCACCAAAATGGACGAACCGTCAGATTGGGTGAGTCCCCTTGTTATTGTCTGAAAAAAAGACGGACGCCTCCGCGTATGCACGGACCTACGTTACGTGAATCAGAGCTTAAGGCGCGAGCGCTATGAACTGCCCCGTCGAGAAAAAATGGAAGCCAAACTTGCGTGTGCCAAAATATTTAGCAAATTGGATGCTAACTGCGGATTTCACCAAATTTCATTGGACAATGCAACTTCCAAAATCTGCATGTTCAGCACGTCTTTTGGCAGATATCGCTTCTTAAAACCACCATTTGGAATTTTTTTCGCCCCGGAAGTGTTTAAAAAAAACTATGAGCCGTATATTTGATGAGCTTGAGGGGACGAGTGCCTACATTGATGATGTGCTGATTTGGGGTGGTTCACAGAAAGAGCACGACAAGCGCCTACGTGCAGCCCTACAGGCAGCACAAACCGCAGGTCTCACACTAACCTTGAAGAATGTGTTTTTGGGGTTGAAAGTATACGGTTCCTTGTGGTAATAACCACTAGTTTCTCTCTAAGGTTCGACTTACTTTCCGAACGTCAGTGTGGTTTTGTTGCAGAACGGGGTACCCAGGCATTACTGGAAGATTTTGGAGATTTCCTGAATACTTGTTTTGATAACAGTGTGTTTACGTGTGCAGTGTTCTTGAATGTCTCGAAAGCATTCAACGGCATAAGGCATGACGTCCTCTGTTCTAAACTGTACAGAGTGGGGTTCAGAGGTCCGTTTTTGCCACTCCTAAAAGGCTATCTTTCAGGTCGATCCCAAGTGGTGGTGTTTAAAAATCGGAAGAGCAGTAAGGCCTTTTTAACTCCTGGAGTCCCGCAAGGCTCAGTTCTATCGCCAATGCTCTACAATTTATACGTGAACGATCTCCCCGCTGTTATTTCTAAATGTAAAATATTTCAATCCGCTGATGACACGCTTTTAGTGTCGGATCATCCGGATTATCATGTTGGCATTCAAAATCTTAAAAATGTTATTTTCTTTACACTGGACTGATTTTGTGCAAATTTAAAGTGAACGTCTCAACAACAAAACTGGCCTGTTCTAGGCACCCGATAAAGCATATCGAACTTTCCGTCCCGGTAACGCTGCACACTTCCAACTGCACATCGTGCGATTGCCAAACTATTCCGTATGTGAAAACAGTCAAATACCTAGGAATAAATTTCGACAGTGATTTTTGCTGGTGCACACATATGACGTACTTATGTAAAAAATTGAGAAGCGTTAATGTTGTCTGTATAATATTAAACACTTTTTGCTTTTTTTCTGTGCGAAAAATAGTAACACGTGCTTTGGCTTACAGCTATTTACGATACGGTGTTACCATCTTCATGGGGTGCTCCCCCCTCGGGCGTGCAAGAATTGACTGCTTGCTAAGAGGTATCTTGAAAAGTGTTTTGTTTGACAGATAGGCCAGATGTCTCAAGCGCGTGTATACTTCATGAGGTCCGTCCGCCATTTTTTTGGGTCCTTTTAGGGAAACTGTCGTGCTTCGCCATTTCTGGAATTCTAGTTTTATTACGGCCTACATTGCACAGCGACCTATGAGGGCATCGCTTTGGTTTCAAATGCCGCGGATCAGAACGAAGTATGATGAGCGCACGAGAGTGTAATACGTTCCACAAATATTTAACAGCCTGCCGGAATCCCTTCAATTAATAACTTCAAGGCAAAAGCTCAGGAAACCGTTACGGAATTTGGAGCTGTGAGGCGAAGTTTTGTTTTCATGTATACCAAGGATTTTTTTTCTAGCTCTACAAATTAATTTTGTGATTCCGAGAACATGTAAATTTGGAAATTCAAATAACTCTTTAAATTTTTTTGGAACGTACCTTACTACAATGCGTTTTGTATCGCCACCTGCCGAGCCAGGTCCACAAGCCCTTGAAACTTGCACCGGCTCGCTATTGTACATTCAGAAATGTGTTTTCTTCAAACAAAGCTATGTTCTATGCTCTAGCAATGAAGGCATAAAACCAAACGAAAACTTGTTCAAGTGCATCACAGATTTGCCGGCCCCGACATGCAAGCAAGAATTACAACGGCTGTTGGGAGCCGTAAATTACTTCGGAAAGTATTTTCCTAATTTGTAAGAGAAAACACAAGCTTTGCGTAGTCTAATCAAGCGTGACAGCGTTCTTGAGTGAACCAGTGTCCACGACAAAGAAAGGAGGAACCTGTGGAAACTGCTCACGACAGCCCCTGTACTAGCTATCTTTGACCTATCAAAGAAAACAAAGATATCAACAAATGCATCAAGTTTTGCAGGTGAAGCAGCGCTGTTGCAGCTTCACGGCAAAGATTGGCGCCCGGTTGCTTATGCATCGCGCGTACTGGCAGACAGTGAAACGCGGTATTCTCAAATAGAGAAAGAGGCTCTGGGAATAACTTTCGCCTGCGAACGTTTCCAAGACTTTATTACGGGCTATCAAGTGGTCGTAGAGACAAATCACCAAACACTACTGGCGATATCCCAAAAAAACCTGAGCGATATGCCTCCCAGACTACAGAGTTTTTTTCTAAGGCTCATGCAAATCGATATTGTTCTGCAGTTTGTTCCCGGGAAAGAGCTACTCCTGGCCGATGCACTCTCTCGCATATGGGCTTCAAGGGAAAACTGCCCAAAAAGCGAACTACAGGATGTTGCTATTCATGTGACACGCGTCCTCACCAGACTTGTTAGTGATGCAATGGTGTCCAAGATAGTAGAAGTGAAGGCACAGGACGACGACTTGCGGCAAGTACTTGACGCTATTAAAACCAATCGCAGCGTCACTGGAGCGCTGGCTCCATTTGTGCCAGAACTCTTGCATTAATGGCATACTAATGCGGGGATCCAAAGTATTTATTCCGAGTTCAACGCGAAAGGAAATGATTCAACGGTTGCGCAAGGGACACCTGGGTATAAACAAATGCATAGCTCGAGCGCGACTTTTCATGTATTGGCTTGACATGAGCGCAGACATTTCCGATAAAAATAAAGCAAATGTGCATCGTGTCAACGTTTCGCATACCGAAAACCTGCTGAGCCAGTTCTACAAAAGGAAGTCCCACGTCAACCATGGGCACGTATCGGAGTAGACCTCTGAAAGCAGGCAGGAAAGTTTTATCTGGTAGCTTACGACGCGTAATGAAATTATTCGGAAGTGGAGTTCATGCCTCAGACAACGAGTCATCAAATAATTGAGAAACTAGCAACGATTTTCGCACGTCATGGAATTTCTATCGAAGTCTCTACCGATGGAGGACCTCAGTTTGTATCGAGTTACTTCAAAACATTTGCAGTTAAAAGTGAATTTCTTCACGTTATTTGCAGCCCGAGGTTCCCAAGGTCCAGCGGTCTTGAGGAAAAGGGAGTTCAGGTCGTGAAAAGGCTGATGGAAAAGACAAGGTATATGAACGAGGACTTCTGGGTGGGTCTACTAAAGTACCGGTGTGCATCGTTGGAGGACGGTCGGGCTCCCTGCGAACTGCTGATGGGAAGGAGACGCTGTGGACGACTTCCAAATTTCGGGGTACTTCCAGCTCCTCAAGTACGTAAACACAGTCAGAACTTTAGAACCACGAGTCATCTACAGGCGTTGTAAAAGGGCAACACTGAGGATCCTCGACGACCGAGACTGGAGCATGAAGGCACAGGTCGAGGGATGTATAGCTCCTCGTTCCTATCGAGTTAACACGGAGGACGGAAGGTCACTTTGGAGAAACCCACAGCATCTTTTAAAGATCTCTGAAGGATTCCAGCTCGGACGAATAAACGGTGAGATAGACAGCAGGAGTAAGCAGCACAGTATGCAACTTTTAACACAGCATGCAATTTTTAACCCAGACGTCCGCTCAGGTCGCTCCAAAAATACCGCAGCGCACTAACCAAAGCGTTTCACCAACGGAATTGGATATCTCGTGTGACGAACGTCGACATAGAGCTGACGTCCCGAGTCCCTGTCTTCGCCGAAGCACGAGGATCAAGAGTCAACCAGGTCGATTAGGCTATGACTAAGATTGTGAACAACTTGTTTGAGTGTTTGTATTGTGTTACTTACTTTTGTTATTTTATTTTACTAGAGAAGGGAAGATGTATCGGCATTAAGGCTGTCAACACTGTTGGCCCGAGCCGAAGTGTGGGCTCGCGGGCATTAAAAAAAAAAAAAGAAATCAGACTCGTTCTAGCTGCTACGTCTACGGCCTGATTTCTTAACACATACCACCCTAATTTGCGAAATATCATGCCCACGAAATATTTTTGAAAACCAGGCTACGCCGAATTCCCCAATTTTTTAGCTTGCAAAAAAGAAATTGTTTGCAGTAGATACAAAAAAAATTGTGCAGAGGAAACTATACCCGTTTTCACCTCAAGAAAAAGGTAAGTTTTGTGCATTGTTCATACGCTGCGCGAAGTAGTTCTTACGAGATTTGCTTGTCGGAGGAAAAAGCGGTGCCTTTGACGTTTGGAACGTGTGCGTCTTGATAAGATAACATATATCTAAAGTTCTCCTACATATATCTTAATTATTCGCATCAAGAGGTAAATTAGTAATGCTCCGCGAGGAGCCGGACTTGTTTTACTGCGGTTCTTGAGGTGAAAACGGGTATAAGTTGGTCCAGATTTAGAACCCCGGACGTACAAAATGTACTTCGTAAAAGGGAGCGCAGATTTAAAAATTTGGTTATTAGGAATGTTCCTTAGCCAAGACGTCGGCATTTTCCCAGCCATGTCTCGTCCTATGCAACCTGATCAGCAGCACGGTCTTGAAAAGCACCACAGACTTGATTCGGGGTCATGAATGCAAGCATTCTGCCAGGATTGAACAATTCCTCGTTTACCGGAGTGAAATCTGTCAACTGTGCTTGAGGTCGATGCTATCGGAAACCAATTTCAGCTCTTTGGAGCGCTTCGAAAATGATAGCCACAGCTTGCTTTAAAAGAACTCGGGGCTTTCTATCGAATAAAACTATCAACACTAACAAGTAAAAAAAAAATAATGAAGCAAACTGGTTGTACCTTTTACTGCTAAACCGTGCAACTTCTTGCGCCATCGGGTCGAAAATGAAACTGAAAGTATCCTCAGATATCACGGGCACGACGTCTTAGACCTTCGTCCACGCTGGGTGATCCGAAGTCGGAAGACCACAAAGAATTCCGATAAATTTGGCAGAACATTTTCCCGCCAAATTTAGCGGAAAAGTTTCCTGCCAAATGTAGCGGAACTTTTTCCGCTAAAGTTAGTCGCTTGATAACGTCATTACTTATGACGTCAAAGCCATGTGTGACGTCACGCATGACGTGACATTACATCTTACGTTACGTCATGTGACGTCACATGAGACGTGATGCTACCGACTAGGCCCGCAAACACGCTTGCTGGGCTTGGGAACGAGCGCGGGTTTATAAGAGAGGGTTTTGCGAACGGGGTCCGATAACGCTATGGCGTTCCACTCTTAAAGTCAAGCGTCCCTCAAGATCTTGTTCGTGCCAGTGCACATCGGCCACTTAAAAGCACGAGACTGGGGCATGATAGAGCGTAGCTCCCGCGCAATGTCGAGCATCCACCCAAACACAAGCAAAACAGGAGAACCGCAATGATCCCTGGCCCCCTGTCATGACGGTCGGGAACGGCGCGAACTACCTGTATAAATTAAAGCGCGGCAAAAAGCTAGAAGGTACACAAACACTGACTAAAAGTGCATGATCACGGCACCTTCACTGCGCTTGGTAAGTTTAACAGGTAATTACATACGCGAAAACAAGAACGATAAAAAAAACAAAAAAAAACTACGCAAGTAGTACGGTTGCACTTTCGAGGCTGCTTAATTTTCTTCATTGCCTTGTAGTGTCGGTACCGCTCTGTTTCACGGCGGTGCGAAATATAGAACCTAGAAATTCCTATGCTCTCATCATGTGTCTGTGCTCCAGACATGCCGGTGCGCTGTTCAGTCACAACTGCCGCCTCTACCTGTGACTCTGACGAATGCCGGTCGCAGTCATATACCTAAAACATTCTGGTCAAGCTCATACACACGCACACGCAACGCCCAGCTAAAAACAGCGTTGCGCCGTGAGAGAGCGCCGTGAAACTGTCGGAGAAGAGACGTCCGCGCGCAAGGACGTCAAAACGCTCTGACTAAACTGATTAGTGGGTAGGCCTTTGTTTCCACTGCACTCGTCGAATGCGTTAGAATGCGAGAACCAAAAGGCCGGACGCCGACACTCCGCGTCTAACGCGTTCGACGAGTGCCTTCGAGACAAAGGCATTTAGCGTTGGGTCTACCCACTAATTCTTCCAATCAGAGCTCGGCGTTCTGACGTCCCCGCTCGCCTTCGTCTCCTCCTCTCCCTCACTTTCTCGGCGCGTAGCGATTCTCGCGGTTGAGGGCATACCAAAACGCCCTAGTCGACGACAACAAGATGCTACACCGGGGCTGTGTTCGAAATCTTACTCAAATGGATCCGAGTTTCTCCGGCGGATCGCATCACGTGACAGCACAGACTGAAAAACGCTGGACGCGTGTAGGTTTTAGAATGCCAAGGGTACAAAACCCTTTCCATGGAGTAAGATCGAGTACATTTTGGAACACGGCCCGGGTGATTGCGGCGCTATGTCTAAGCCCTGGACGCGGACGTTTTGGGGGCCGCAGCCATCTCCCGATACTGGGCCGCCTCCGAAAGTGAGCGATGACACCACCACACCACCAGAGATCTCCCATCCGAGACGTTCATTGATCAGCCCGCGGGAGGTCACCTCAGCTTTCGCTGGCAAACTCGCTTGAACCTTTCCCGAACCTTCGAGCAACGGTGCTTGCGATGTTGAGAAGACCACGTCGTCCTCCCCTTGTACAGTCGGCCGCGAAATATGGCGGGACGTAGGGGCGCCAGCCAAACTAAGGTCACTATTCTGAAGTGCGCATGTTTTTATATAGCGCCGTGAGCAAGTTTTGTTGTTGTCGTTGTTGTTTACGTTTATAATTAAGCAATAAAGAAGGGGGAGGATGGAAGAATGAAAGTAGTCAACTTACAGTTGCGGAGAAACTCAGATAACGTACGAGTTTGGGTTTTAAAAAGGATTAAAATCACTTATTTTTAATATTCAAGCTGCTCGTATGAACAATAGAGGAATAAGATCAAAGGCAGCGACGATGATATAAGTGATAATTCCGGTAACCGAGGTAGAGTAGTTGAGTGACTTGGCAGAAAAGTTTCTCGGCTGCTGTTTTTAGCATCATTATTTTATAGCATGCGATTTTCTGCGAATTTTTGTAAGCTAAAGAGGTTGATAGTCATCCATACCTGCAATTCCACGGCCGCCAAACACGCCGCCCCGTGGTCCTACCCGGCGCAAAACGTAGACTCACCCGTGAAGATCACTTGGGACCAACCGTCCACAATCCACTGCTCGAATTCCCGTGCAAAGTAGAGTCTTTGCTGACGCTGTCTCTCAGTGAGATGTGTTTTTTGGGCCGCAACACGGCTCTCCAGCCCTGCTTCCTTGAGTCGTTGACGTATCGTGTCGCACGAAATAACAAGACCCAGCTCTTCACGAATTTCTCGCGCGTTTAGGAAAGGGTCGGCTACTGCTGCACCTAGAATTAACATTTCGTCTTCTTGCTCTGTGAATTTTAGGCGGCCAGAATGCTCTGCGTCAGATTGTCTTTCCTCATCATCGCGAAAAGCTTTAATAATTCTAGTTACCGCTATTTTTGACCGTCAGGTACGGCGGCAGATCTCCCGCTGTGGAACTCTTTCTGTGAAAAGTCTTGCAATCAACCTTCTTTCCTTGATTGGAACTCTCGGCGGCATTTTTGCAGAACAGAAAGCCTTAGCAAGACGAGTGGGTTTATGTACGTTTATCGCATGTTGGTATCCAATAAAATGGCCCGGGTTTACAAGAAAAAAAACAACAACAACAAAAAAAAACAAGAAAGAAAAACAATCGCGGTCATTGTGAAACCTTGAAAAAAGTGCGTCATTGTCAATTCAAAAGGCACAACCTGAAAAACCCTAGATAAGACTAAAATAAAGATTATTCGCCGCTCAACCCGTAGACGAGATTCCAGCGAAATGTTATCTGGAAAGTGTACCGCACCGCGAAGAGGGTTGAAGCGAGCTCGGCTGCCCGGCGCTCCGGCTGAAAGAGACTCGCTGCATAGCGGCTGCGAAGCGGTACCTTGCGCCGGTCGCGGCAATCGGGAGCGCGTCGAACGGAACCCAGGGAACAGGACAATTCTTCTGGTATGAAAGGCCGCGCATGCGCAGTGCGCGGGCCTTGACACCAGGCAGCGGGCCACGAGACGGCGCGGCAATGCAGTTTGACTTACGCCAAACTAAAGCCCCTCTATCCTGGGGAAAGTGACACCATTCATTGATGTAGACATGCGCGAGGCACGTGCCGCGCGCCAATTCTGGGAAATTCATGGCGTCTGATATCCAGCTCAATGCTGCGCTGTGCCGCCATGATCTTCCCAAGGGCTGCACATGCCTCGTGCATCGACGCACCTTGCGCTACTTTTGAAACATGAAGGGGCTTTAGTTTGACCTAAAGTCCCTTCATGTTTTAATGGCGAATTCCGGTGGTCAATCGCCGGTGAGACCTTGCCAGCGGCACCGGCTGCCAAAACCGCGCCAGCGGCACACCGCGCAACCCTCTCCACCCCAGCACAAAGCCCCGGCAACTGGCGTTTTTGTTTGCCCGCGTCGCCCGTGAGCTTTGTTAACTTCTTCCTCGATTGATCTATGGTACAATGAGTATGCTGTAGGCGTCAACAATATAAAATCTGACTCTTTGAGATGTGTGTAAGCGCATTGGCTCCACAATTGTTTTCGAAATATAAAGATCACAACAGCCTGTACAGACGACAGGATTTTAAATTAAAATATTATTGAAAAGGAAGATGAATAAATTCGTGTGGTGCTGCCCACACACACGTTAAATTTCAATACTTTTTTTTTTAGTTCCGAGGAACTGTTTTTTTTTTTTTTTTACAAGGATCCCAAGGAGGCTTGCCAGCGTCGCTTTTGATATTCTGTTCATTGTTATTACCCGTTTAAGAATCCTGTCTTCTCATTGCGCTCACCCCCCTTTAAATTGTAATGCGTATTCAAGTATCGAACTGCATCACTATGCATAATTTTTTTTTTTTTCAGACGTGTAATAACGTGTTATTACACAGCTGTAAAACAAAGTAATGTGTGATGCAGCCCGTGTCTTAGAGCAAACTGACCTTGCGCGGGCTGGACAAATTCTTCCAAAAATGTTGGCTTTCTTTGAAACATAAATTTTCTTTATCTTAGTTGTTTTCGCTATCTTCTCTCGGAGCACAAATGGGTGTCTGTCTCGATGGCTTCGTTTACAACTCGAACCCGCTATTTGCCGCTTCCGGCGAGCATTATTTCGTTTGGTTCCTTTTCCCGATTCGGATGTGACGATACCGAATACAGTGTGGCAGACAAGCTGCCCGACCTCTTATAGCTCGGGCAAAAATTGTGCCGCTAAATTGCCGGAACACGCCTGAGAAACGCCACGCGAACAGCTTGTACCCGCCAGCCTTTGACCACGCGAACGCCCTTGCCGACGATATGGCAAAATAATTTGCCCGGGAAAGGACCACCTGAATTCGCCATTAAAGTAGCCCAAGGTTCGCCGATGCACGAGGCACGTGCAACTTGCAGCCTTTGGGAAGATCATGGCGGCACAGTGCAGCACTGAGCTAGATTTCAGACAACATGTTCTTCCCAAGAGTGGCGCGCGGCACGTGTCTCGAGCCTTTCCAGAACAATGAATGGCGCCACTTTTCCCAAAATAGAGGGGATTTGACTTTAGTTTGACTGGCACTCCTATGCCCCGGGAAGATTTTGCGGACTGTACATACATCATAATCATCACTCGACGTTACAATAATATTTTTGCTAGAACGAAGCTGGAAGGAAGGATAAAACTCTGTGTCGTCTTTGTCGTCTTCTATGCCCCTGTTTCGTTTTCGTATTGTAGTCCCAAACATGCTCAGCCAACCCTATAGCACGAAAAAACGTACGCCGTAACGCAAAAAAAAAAAAAAAAAAAAAAAAAAAAGACACGACGCCTGTTTTAGTGTTTTATAAACGCTCGGTGTAACCCTGAGCCAGGGGCCGACATCATTAGAGTGGCCTTCATCTCCAAATTGTTGAAATAAAAGCTATAAAACATCTGTCGCTACGAGCATTATGTTCAAGAAGGCATAACATAGCACTTACGTTGTAAGGTGATGTGACTTGCACGAAGATGCAGAACCGGCTTTCAATAGAGCTTGTCCTCGACTGCCGCAGAAATTATTTCATCGTTCCATGCCACTCTATGCTATCTTATGGTGCACGTGATCCTTACCAGTTATGTGTATGGCCTATAGTATGGCAAACGGGCGCACAAGCTGAGTCAGAGGTGATAACACCGCTGCGCTTCTTATAGCGCTGTCATCGGAACCGCTACCTCAACAACACTCCGCCGTGAATTGTATTCAAAGATACATAAAAAAAACATCATATTATTCTTTCTCTGCACTAAACGCACAATACTTCTGACAAACAAAAATTAGTGTCTTGACATCCGCAATATGCTAAATGCAAATGCCTCAAGAAACTATGCAAGTATGGCACGCGAAGAGCCCTCTCCAGGCGCTTGAGACCGGCCTGCCAGAAGTAAGCAGCCCATGGCAGTACCGCGAAGACCATCACCACGAAGATTGCTGCTAGGCCTAACACACCATATCATAATCACCATCACTTTCATCTGTACATTACATCATCACATAATCACCATCACTAGACACGGCACCGCGGGCCTCCTTGGTACGGGCTTTTGCCTTTCTGCGGTGCCGCGCTCTCCTGAGCAAATAAAACATTTAACATTAAACTATCAAAGTAAAAATAAATCCGTATATTTTTTAATTCGACATCACGAAAAAAAAAAAAAGTAGGACTGCAATATATAAAGGCACGTGTATTTCTTCAATATCACCCTTTTTCAGTCCCCGTTTCGAATTTCTTTTGAGAAGGCAAATAATGAGGCTTGTAGATCACAAGTTTGACCAGCGCCTCTGGCGAGTATCATCGACGAGTTTTCAGTCTCGTTTGGTACGAGCTAACGGCACCAGTTAAGGAGCGTCAAAAGCTCGAGTCACTGCGCCTTTTCTGTGTATAATTGGTTCAGCAATGATACAACACGAACAGAAACATGCCGAACACCATTATGGTGCGCTTTTTTTCGACGCTGTTTGATTGGTCCTATCTGCTTGTAGTGTAGGCTACGTCTGGACTTAAGGTGAGAGGAAGTATAGCTAACAGCATTTTTTTGGTGGATGTTATTTTCGAAATGATAACAACAGTAAAGCAACCACAAACGGATTATTATCGGTATGATAAGACGCTGGAAGCGCGAGCTGCATTTTCTGTTGTTTGTTTAAACTTTTTTTTTGGTTATTTCAAACACTCTCTTACCTCGCGTACGCAGATCAGATGCTGACACACACTTCTAAACGACCATGACTCGGTAATGGTCGAACACTGCACTGCTGCTTTATGCTCAATGCAGGAATTACACGGTGGCGTTTTACGCAATCGTCACTGGGCGTCGAAGCGGTAACTTCTTTTGTGGGATAGTTCGTCTAAGTCGAACGTTTCAAAACATTGGTATTGTGTTAAGCGATTGTAGTTTGTGAGAGCGACACAGCTCCGCTGTGGACGCCCAAGATTGCACCGCAGTTTCGCGCCGCCAATCTGTTTTTTTTTTTTTTTTTTTTTTTGGGGGGGGGGGGGGGGGGCAGTTTCCGAAGATCTCGAAAGCGACATCACAATACTCAAAAGCGCCATTTCAGCAAAAAAAAAAAAAAAAAAAAAGCATTTCGTTTTTTTTTTTTTTTTTTTTTTTTCCATTTGATTTGCTTGTTGGTGCCTGCGTGGTAGCGAAGAGTTACCTGCTACGAAAACTCGTCTGGTGGATTACCCGTGGTGGACGACGGAAGTCGATCATCACATCTGTGCCTCAACGCGGAATGCTTTGTTCGTCGTTGGTAATCTCCTGATCCAGACGATTTGTCCTACTTTTTGAGTACTTGCTTTTTAAAGGCAACTCCAGTAATTTTGTTTTCTTGAATTTGGGATTATGAATGCTTTTAGATGAAGCAGTGCCCCTGTATTACAGTGTGTATATATTAGTTTTTTTCGAAACTGTAAACCTTTTAAATTCGCGGCCCTAAATTTTCAACAATCGGGCACACGCGCATATTCGCGGCTACTAAATTTCGCAAATTCTTGGGGCACGGGCTACATAATTCGCTGCCACACAATTTCGCGAATTCTTGAGGGGGATCATTAAATCCAGTAACCCTGGCAGTATTCACCACGGGTGTCCCGCGAAAGGGCAGTCGGGCAGTCGGTTGATCTCTTCACACGGAAACTCCATCAAGTTTGTCCTTTACGGCTTTGCCCTATACAGGAAGTACCGGACTCGTCGCTACAAGATGTGTCAAAATAGGATAAGGAGATAGTTCTGCTTTGCGCCGACTCCCCGTACAACAGGGGTCTCAAACAGTCTGCCCGGGGGCCGCATACAACCGGCTCGGAGTCCCGGTTCTCATGTCTTGAGTGCTAGCTAGAAATGGCATGCGCCATAATGATCTCGTCTCGTCGATTCATTTTCGCTTGAAAAGTATCTCTGCTCTTTTAACGCATCCACACAGTTGGTACTTATTTGTTTTCATTTGCCCTTGTTTCGCTTTATTTTTTGCTTCCCAGCTGTTTGCAATGTACAATAATCCCGCTACTGCTGCAAGCGCGTACTATTCTTTGAAGGATACATCTCAGCTGCGCGAACTCTCAATCAGCAGGAACTGCTGCCAAATATAAAGTAACGAGATCGAGATTCTAGCCTTCAAAAATATATCACCATTAAAAGACAAGTATCTGTCCAGGGGTGATTTCAGATAAGATCGACCAAAGGATGGCTAGTCGACATTTTCAAATCAACTGATGTTTTTATATGTTATTGTCTAGTGTCTGGTATGAACGAATCCAAACTTAGTTTTGACTAGAAAAAATACTTGGGGACAGGAAAAATCGTAAGGCATGAGGTGGTGGACAGTTGCATTAACGCGCACTGATGGAGGGGGCCCGTTTGAGAGTGAATAACTAAAGCGATAACATTAGGAGAACTCTAATACGTTTTAGGCGCAAACTATGGGTATAGCTTGCTTGTAATATAAAGTAATCATATTTATTTAAAATTTATTAATTTTTCTAAAAATTGACAAACATGCCTGCTCGAACGACAAATGGCAAATTTTGGAGGTCTGTATCTCATGAAATAATTTAATCATTATGATATAATTTGCAGATATTATTCTACTAATATATAGCTAATATTTAAAAAATAACTAAGGTATCTGTGTGATACAATAGTTAGGATATATTTAGTCAAACATGGAAAAACAATCAAACAAAGAAAAATTCCGATGCGAATTAAAAAAAAAACACCACCCTCGATTTTTTTAAAATTTAGGTAACCTGTTATACTCTATTTCGGCATTCATTTCCATTAAAAACATGTTGCATCATTTTATTGAGAAAGAAGATACAACTCCCCAAAGTAGGGTCCTTCTTCAAAGCCTACACTTAGCAGTGTTTTATACAGGAACTGACTCTGAGTTCCAGTTTCATGAAACCAACACACATCTTTTATATATTTTTATTCAGATGAGGCCAATGATAACTAAAGAAATCGTTCACACACTTAAATTAAGGAGAAACTACTGTGTACAAAGAGGTATCATATTACGGACTAGTGATCCGAGAAAAGATCATGCAGCCATCGGCCACTAGGAACTTTGTTTACTTTATTCTCCTGCGACACTATATGCTATTCCCTCTTCCGCTCTACCTTCATCTCTCTCTCTCTCTCTCTCATATATATCCCTGATATATATCCAGAACAAAAACATGTTCAAGCATTCCCTTTCTGCGTGGTAGTGTTCTGTGGCTAGCAAAAATCATTTCCTCGCTAAGCTCACGATTATGGCAAAATAGTTGCTGGAAACCGCAGACGACACTCGTCGCTAGTTCTGGCAAAACGGCCGATACAATCTTTTTTTCGCATTTCCCCGCTCGCTGTCAAGGACAAGGGGGTTCGCTTCAACCAGCAAAACATGGCCGCCGACGCCTGTTTACTGAGCAGTCATGCCTGTCGCCATCTCACTCGCTGGCGTCACGGGCGATAATATCAGGCACAAAGGGGCACACCAACCGGCAGCATTATCCCCAAATACTCGAGCCTCGCATAAATACATAGAGTGTAAACGCTGTCGCCATGTTATCGTAGTAAGACCGCCCCCCCCCTCCCCCAACGGGGGACTGCAGTACGCGACGGCGTACTAACACAACGGCGACGATATCGACATCGCGGGCTCCGAATTTTCCCATAGTTCTACTCCACGGGCATTTCTCGAAACGCTTGATATTGTGTACGCCCGCCTGGAAGGATTTCAGGCGCGTAGTTAAGATAAGGCGGTTCTCCGCGGCAAAAGAAAGCAATTTCACAAAAGCTTAAAAGCGGCGGCGACGCGTGTGCGGTGAACGCTTGTAGTTTTGGTGTAGAGAGGGTGTGTGTGTTCTCGTTGTTGACACCAGCCGGCGATAAGGCACTGCAGGCGGTAGCTCAGTACAGCAAGGGCTAATCCGAGTGACCATCAACGTAACCCCACCGCCAACCCCTCGCGAACCGGTCGCCGACATGGCTCAGGCTGTGTCATGAACCACGTGGTAGAAGCTCGGGTGCTTTCATATCAGCGCGTGGAGGGACGACAGTGCGATTCCGGAAAGTCTTTTTCGAAGGCCGCTGACCACAATTTTTTGTCTGGAGACTTTCCCTCTTTCTTCCTTTGACGTGGATCAAGCTTTGCCGACAGCCTCAGTTGTGACCTCTCTTTTCAAATGTACGTTTGCAGTGAGTGAGCTCCTCAGCCTCGGACTTGTCACTTGTGCACCCAGTAGTTCTTTCACTTGGCAATTATATGCCATCAGTTGGGGTTTAATTTCTATTATTTATGTATACATTATGAAGACGTCCTGGAGCTCCGAACGAGTGTTTTGTGCAGATTACTTTTGCAAACACAAAAAGACTATACCAAAGCAGCGGAATTTTCGAAGTGTTGGCGAGTTGAACCTAAACTCGTTGAAGCAAATTCTTCCGCCTGACTGTTCCACCAAAGTGAGTGCGACGGACTACCTGTGCTACCATTGCTTCATGCACATCACTAAGGAGATCTCGATGCGAAGCTCAGAGCAGTGCCCTGACATATTTGTGCCAGCTGAAGAAGCAATTGAAGATCTAAATCGCAGCATACTACCTACAGATGTGTCGCCGCTGAGACAACCAAGCGTCGTAAGAATTCGGGACAGGCCTGCCTATGTCAAGAGAAAGCAGACAGAACTGGAGCAGGTTGCTGTCAAGAATATACGCTCAAGGCTACGTATTGCGTACGTCAGGGACGCACCATCGGGGTCGTCCGAACCAACATGCTCCACATGCACTGAGTGGGTGGACAACTTTCGGCAGGCCTTTGAAACCGCCACCTCTCTCCGGGAACGTTGTCAACTGCTTACACTCCTGCCGTCAACACTGACGAAGAATGAGGTTCAAAAGATGATTCCACAGGCCTCAATGTACCTCATCAGTAAATCCCGAAAACTCAAGGAAAAGCATGGCGTGTGGTATGAGCCGGATCCTTACACGAGGTGCAAGGTGAGCCCTAAAAACCTGTCTGCTGCCCTAGAGTACTTCACGAAAGACGAGCTACAATGTTCGCGCCAAAGTCCCAACCAGAAGGACGTCATCTCTGTCATGCTCAACGGAGAGAAAACGTTCGTGCCAAAGCGCTTCATGACACGCTCAATACGAGAGGCCTTCCGTATATACAAAGACAAGCATCCCGATTCCGGCGTTGGGCTAACGAAATTTTATTCGTTGCGCCCTAGATGGGTCCAATGTATTCCACACCAGGAAGTGTGCGTTTGTGTGCGCTGCGCCAATTATTATCTTTGTATTGCCGCTCTAGAGAACGTTACAGGCTCAACATTCAACACTGGTGAAATGAACTCGGCATTTCTGTGCGACCCAGCAACAGAACTGTGCCTTCAAGGAGACTGTGATCACTGCCCAAAAGGCCAGTTTCTTACACTCCAGGAACTTGATATCCCGGAGGATGAAGAGATTGTGCTTGCAACATGGGAGTCCGGCGACCTTGTGAAAAAAACTTTGGAACCTGAGACTTTCCTAAAAGTCATCCAAGTGACGGTTGGAACTTGGGTACTTCACAACCATATCCGGCAAACGCAAGGTAAAGCGATCTACGATGAAAAACAGTGCATGCAACGCGGGAGCATTGTCTTTCATTTTGACTTTGCTGAAAACTGGACCATCGTGCTTCCTGACGAAGTGCAAGCATATCACTGGAAAAAAAAAAACAAGTTTCGATATTTACATGTGTAGTGACGACAAGAAAATCTACAAACAGCTTTGCCATCATCAGGGAGGACCTGTGTCACGACGCCGCTCACGCTTGCTTGGCTCTAGAAAAAGTGAAGGAGTGGGTTGAAGACAACGTTGCGGTATACTCGTACGTGACGTACGTAAGTGACGGCGCCGCCAGTCATTTCAAGAATCGCTACCAGCTTCACCAATTTGCAAAGGACGATTGCCCACAAGCCCAGTGGTTATTTTCTGCATCTGGACATGGGAAAAATGCATGTGACGGAGTTGGCGGACTCCTGAAGCACCAGGCCACGCTGAACAACCTGAGAGAACGTTCAGTAAGCGCAATTCAGACGGCCAGGACAATGGTGAGCGTTCTATCAAAGAAACTGAAAGGCGTGCATCTTGTATATCTGGACGAAAATGAGGTTGTTCGGTATCGTGAACAAAAAAAAAAGAAGAGTGGCTGACGGTGCGCGCCTTCCCTGGCATTCAGTCTTGGCACGCGTGGCGGCTCAGCAAATCATCAACAGAAGGGACCTGTGACGTATATGTAGCACGGACAGTCGGATCTGCTTGGAAGCAACTTTATTAAATGGGTACAGCGAGGAAAACCTTAGCGTAAAGTGCCGAATTTGATTTCCCAAGGACTGCTCATTTTGAATGCAGGGACATCTTATTTATCACATTTTTCTTCACGGGGTATTTAACCTACTGTTTTTGTTGGTGGTTACTAATAATTTTTATCTGATCACTATAAAAAAAATCCCCAAATGTTATCCTCGAGCAGGATAAAATATATCGGCTTGCCACGATTCATTCATACACCGAGACCATCGAAGCTGCTCCAGTTAGGCACTATGGCATCCGTCACCTGAAATTGTTTGTAATCGTAAATACACAGCCAACCTAAATATCTTACTATTATATCTTTGTTTTTGTGTGTGGAAGTAAAGTTATTTATTTTACTCTAGATGTAAAATATACCGGAAGGTACAACTTCACACTGCATCATCTTTTCTCAAATCATTAGTCTCTAATATGATACCACTTTGTACGCTTATGTAAAATGCTGTATATAGTTTCTCCTCCCTTTTAGTGTGTGACCGATCGCTCTTTTTATCAGTGACCTCATCTGAATAAAGGTATATAAAAGATTTGTGCAAGTTTCATGAAACTGGAACTCAGAGTCACTTCTTGTATAGGACACTGCTAAGTGTAGGCTTTGAAAAAGGACCCTACTTTGGGGAGTTGTTTCTTCTTTCACAGTGCAATGATGCAACATGTTTTTAATAGAAATGAATGCCGAAATAGAGTATAACAGGGTACCCAAATTTAAAAAAAATCGAAGGTGGTGTTTTTTTTTTATTCGCATTGGAATTTTTCTTTGTTTGATTTTTTTCCCATGTTTGCCTAAATATATTGTAACTATTGTGTCACTCAGATACCTTATTTATTTTTTCAATAATAGCCATATATTAGCAAAATAATGTCTGCAAGTTATGTAATAATGATTAAATTATTTCATGAGATACAGATTTTCAAAGTTTGCCATTTGTCGTTCGAGCAGGCATGTTTGGCAATTTTTAGAAAACTAAATAAATTTTTAATAAATATTATTACTTTATATTACAAGCAAGTTGTACCCATAGTTTGTTTGTAAAAAGTTTTAAAATTCTCCTAATTTTAGTGTTTCAATTATTCACTTTCAAACTTGCCCCCTCCATCAGTGCGCGTTATTGCAACTGTCCACCTCTCCCTGCCTTACGATTTTTCTTGTCTCCAAATTTTTTTTCTGGTCAAAACTAAGTGTGGATTCGTTAATACCAGACACTAGACAATGTCATATAAAAACATCAGTTGATTTAAAAATGTCGACCAGCCACCCTTTGGTCGATCTTATCTGAAATCACCCCCAGAGTTTTGTAGTACAAACCGTCAGAAGAGCAAGAACTCTGAAATTTACTGATTGTTTTTTTAGAGACACGTTGAACTTGGTTAATGCCTGAGCGAATTGAGCAACGGGGACAACAGAGTTCTTGCTCTCTTGTTCCATGAAAAATGCCAGCGCGTTGGCGGGACGGTGTTATTTTAATTCTCGTTATCACATGAGATCAGGCCTCAAAGTAATGTGATAAACAAATCAAATTAAAAAAAAAAATGTCACCTGCAAAACTGGGAGTTTACAAAAAGCATAGAGCACGAGAGCTCATCTCTTTCAAATCTTCTAAACACCCCCCCCCCCCCCCCCCCCTCCCCGGTGTTGCGTTGGCCCTCGCCCTTTCCGGTGTAAGATGCATGGCCCTCAAACTCAAATGAGTTTGAGACCGCTGCCGTAAAACATGGCTCGGGCAGGGTATGGTGAGGAAGGCACTTTGCCTGGTTCGGGTCTTTGAAGCGGGGTGGATAGGGCTTGTCCATCTGTCAGTGACGCGATGTTGACGGTAGGTGTTTTACCAGACTGGTCGGGGCTGGACTGGTCACAATGGGATAAGGAAGTGAAGTGATCTGCTTTGCGGCGACACCCCGTAAAACATTGTTCGGGCAGGGCGTTGTAAGGAGGGCACTTCGTCTGGTTCGGTCTCGGAAACGGGGTCGATGAAGCTTGCCCATCCGTTTGTGACGTGGGGGTGACGGTAGGAGTTTCAGCGAGGATGGAGAGTTTTTGTATGAAAATGAGTCTGTGTGAAAAAAAAAAAAAAGAAGGCTCGAGGTAGACCTAAGCCCTCTTATGAGTTGTGAATGCAAAATCATGCATGTCATTATTCTGCTCCCTTATTTCGTCTGCGGCGTATTTGTGTCGACGACAGAGCGCGCGCTCTCCTTGGCTCTCCTCGCCGCTCTCACCTTGGATGCTTCGTGTTACCGGTGCGCTGGCGGCGCGGATACGCAGCCCCATGGGGTGACGGTCGTTGAAACTGACGCGCTGCGGCCAATGGGAGCCTCGTTCCTTAATACTATGACGCGCGCAGGCCAATGGGACCGAAGCCAAAATCCGTCAGCTTCACTTCGCACCTTTGGGATCGGGGAAACTAGGTGCCGTTTGGCTAGGCTTCAAAGGTGATGACGTCGGCTCGCTTCATAAGACAGTTAATGCTTTCCGATTAATAACACCCCACCTGTATTTTGAGACGTCGTTGCCTCTGTGAAACTTTTTACTTTACCCTGCTTCGTGGTTGTTCTGATCATGCAAGTTTATTAGTTTGTTTCGTTTGCGAGCCTGCGGTTAGTATCGGAACGTGCTTATATTGCTGGTTTAAACCTGTAGAGGGGGGAATTCCGCTTCCAGAACCTCGCTCCTATGAGAAGTGCTCCGACCAAGATGCATGCGCAGCCACAAACAGCTTCATTGCGCAATGCCTTAAACAAGACTCCAATCTACGCAAGCGAAAGGAAACCTATGGGACGTACGACGAGACAACCAGAGCCAAGATCGCCCGTCTTGCACTGGAGCAAGGCAACACGAGAACTGCAAATAAGATGACGATGATCCTGGGACACCCTGTAAGTGAAAGCACCGTTCGTTCGATGAAAAATGCGCACCTATGTAAAAGCAAGTTTAGCAAGTCACTCCTTGAAGTTCTACCACATGCAGGACGGAAAAGAAAGTTGAAGTTGTGGAATCTGGATCAGGACGTGCAAGAATACGTTCGAAACAAGGGAGGGATCGTTAACCGCACGATCATCACTGCTGCGGCTTGGGGAATTGTAAAAATAAAACAACCAAATATGCTACCTGAAAATGGTGGCTCGCTGGCACTTGACTGAAAATGGGCTGAGTTCATGATGACAAGAAAAAACCTTGTCCGAAGAGATGCAACGCGGACAGCCAGGAACGTTCCAACTGATTTCGAAGACGCCAAGAGCAAGTTTTTAGCAAGGGTCGAAGACGTGGTGCACGAAAATGAAATTCCGAAAGATAGTTAACTGGGACCAAACTGGCTTGAAGCTAGTGCCGGTAAGCGACCGGACACTTGAACAACGAGGATCTCACCAAATCTCCGTGATCCGGTGTGACGATAAGGCAGATTAGTGTCCTGTTTGCAATTTCACTGGGAGGAGCTGTTTCGCCACCCCAGGTAATCTACACGAGAAAGACAACGATATGCCATGCAGCAATTGATTTTGCAGCTTCCTGGGACATCTGGAATTCCCCAAACCACTGGTGTACTACCGGCACGATGCATGCGTTACATAGATTCCATCATTGTACCCTACGTGAACAAGAAACGAGAGACGTTTGGGGTTCCTTTTGACGCCAAGGCACTGTGCTTGTTACACGTGTTCGCAGCTCATCGAACCGAGACTGTTCTACGTAAGCTGTGAGAAAATAACATTATTTACGCGTTCATACCAGCCGAATGCACAAGCGACCTCCAACCCCTAGATGTGCATGTCAATAGCACGTTCAAGTCGGAAATGAAGAAGTTCACATTTTCGTATGCCAACTTCATCGCTACGCAGCTGACAAACAAGGAAGATGGCCAAGTGAGTTTCACGACCTCATCAATGAAACCACTGCATGCCGTGTGGTTGACTGAAGTGTGGAACCTGCTTCGTGAAAAGACCGGCATTGCCCTTAGCGCGTTTGACGAATGCGGAATTGCACAAATGCGTGCTACTGTGTAGCTCAAAAGAAGATTGCCTGTACAGTGCACTGATAAAATACATTTTGTGATTGTAACATATATTTCTAAGTGTTCAGCCTCACGAGAATATGTCACGTGCCCTAAAAGTTCGCGAATTTCAGAATTTGCAAAAGTTAGGGGTACGGGAACATTAAGGATTTTAAAGTATTGCGTGCCATTTTATAAATATTACGGCTCAAATCATGGTTTCCAGCGTATATAGTGAAACCTTAACTAACTGCTAGAGGGACGGAAACTCTGATCATCAGCCATACGGCTGCGGCGTGACGTCACAAGGATGCTTCGGTACGCTGTACAACCCATCAAACGCAGCTCCACCACCACGTGACGTCACAAGGTTTCTGCGTCAGTGTTCCTTGACTAAAAGACAACCCGCTTGCCGCCCGCTAAATAGCAGCTGGTAGCATCTTTAAAATCGGCTTTAGTGGAGTACGCGGCTTCACTTTGACGTAATATTTCAGCTGTGCACATATTTCGTGCCAATAAAGCAATACCAGTCATTTAGTTTGGTTTTGTCTCCGACCAAAATTGCTTTCAAAATGTCTCGAGTTTTTTTTTTTTGCTTTATTTTTGATAGTTATGCTGGTTGTCCAACGTATTTGGGTCTTGCTTTTTCGTTTTTGTCTCAATCTCGCGTTTTGCCTGCTTTCTTTTTTTTTTCCTTTTTTTTTGGTGGGGGGGGGGGGGGGGGGAGGGCGAGGAGGGGATTGGTGACCCAGTGTGATAACGCACTACAGCTCGGAACACGTGGAGGGAAAGCTCGCGCTGCAGGGATCCTGTGCTCGTTCCCCACTCCTGCCCGTTTCGATCTGTGGCCCTACGCAGCACCTCCTAGAAGAGAAGGCCATAGCGCTCCGAGCGGGCACGTCACAATGGCGGAGGAAGGAAGGCCATGGCGCAACTACGTGAGAAAATGCGCTGTCGACGCGTATCGGCGCATTAATGTTCGTGCGCGTTTATCCGACATTAATACACGTTTTAAAAGCGCAGTCGTACAATTTATTATATAAATAATATAGACGTAATATACAACGCGTTACTTAGGTTGAAAGTACCAAATTTATATTTTTGATTATCCCCGTAACCGCGGGACTAAGCGCAGTCCCGCAGCTTCCCACACTTTTCGAATGAACCGGCTCCGAATTTCCGATGCGACATCTTCCCTCGTACGGGCTCTGATTCTGGTATATTTACGTTGCGTGTGAGCTGCTGACTGTATGCAAAGGTACGCTGAGACATTTCAGAAGGGAAAGGAACCGAAAAAAAAATCCATTCATCGCCGCCGGGAGGGAGCGCACACGAGGAAGAGATGGGTCGACAATGTTAAGCCTCTCGTCCCACACTGCTGTTGCTGCTCTCGCGCGTGTGTGTGTGTGTTGTTTTGTCCTACCCATCGTTTTTTTTTTTTTTGTCGTCACCGCAGTCTCGGGTAGATTTTTTTTTT
The DNA here is from genome assembly GCF_016920785.2 of Ixodes scapularis. Lineage (NCBI taxonomy): Eukaryota > Metazoa > Arthropoda > Arachnida > Ixodida > Ixodidae > Ixodes > Ixodes scapularis. The sequence goes on along the minus strand of NW_024609857.1, from coordinate 143,656,941 downwards.
TTTTTTTGTGTTCGCTTGATACTACGGCATTTACGTGGATTCGCGAAACAAGTCCTGCTACGGTTTGACTGACGTGTGTGGCAACTAGTCAACGATGACACTGGCCGATGACCTCCCTCGACAGAGAGGGACTTCTTGAAGTTCGTGTTAAATTTGTTTGTGATGGATCGTCTGGAACGTATGGATACGATCGACAGGTGAGGAACACTTTCTTGGTCATGTAAGACGCAAGTAAAGTGCTGCAGTCGATTTTTTTAAATATCGTGATAGAATGGAGCTTTGTTCTTTGTCATTATCCGTTTGCTATTGCGTCGACATTTATAATTATGCGTGGTAATATTCTAGTTTTTAGTGGAAGGTAAATAACAAGTTTGTGTGATTATTGAAAGTGCGTTGTTTGTGCTTATGTGTTTATTTATACTAATGTGATTTTGTTGACTTTACCGCGTTTATACTAGAATCTTAACTGTATTATTGTATACAGAATAGGTTATATTTTGTTCTTAGGCACCTCGAGCCCATAGGAAGAAGTAAATTAGTTGGCTGGAAATAGTAAGTTTAGTACCCCTGCCACACGGAAAAGTTAATATATCTTGATTAAATAATACGGGATTTAATCAGCTCGCTGTTTTGAGTAATTATATGAGCGTCGGAAGCTGATTTGTCGGCCCCATATTTTCATTCGTTCGAAATTACATTACTTTTGCCATGTGGCCGGGGTATGATGCCAGAATTCAGTGACTGCACGCGATAACGTCGCTTACATGATCGTAAGTGACACTCTAGCCGTGTCCGCGTTGACTATGTCTGCCTGATTTTTCAATGTGACCTGTTTTGCTGTGTCCAATCACTGCGTGTCTTGCCATTTTGTCGAAGTATTTCTGTGCAAAATATGCATTCCTGCAGCGATAATTGCGTCAATCGATGTTTTCTCTTATACGCCTTCCTCGTACCATTTCATACCGATCACTTAGCGGTGTAATATTTTGCCCGTGTAATGAAATGTTTTCGAGACCCGTTGCTATGTGCAGCTTTCAATTTAGCTAATAAGACACGCTTATGTGACTAAAAGCACGTTACGACGATCGATCCACGCGCGTTGCCTTCGCTTCACCGCGCGCCCCCGATGGCCTTCCCTCGCGACGTCACGAGTAGAGCGCTACGGCCTTGTCTTCTAAGAGGTGTTGCCCTACGGCACACGGCGAAAACATGGACGAGATTTCTGACCGCCGTGATTGGCCAGCGCCAAGATCAAGCGAGACGCTGGCCAATCGCGGCGGTCAGAAATCTTATCCACATTGTCGACGATTGTCCAACTTTGGGACCCTGGATGAGCATCGTACCGGCGTGCGGTCGTGTATCACTATTGCGTGATGTACGTTAAAGACCACAGTCTATAGCAGTCGTACTGCACTGGCTAAGCTTGTCATCTACAGTGGGTTACAATGTCGCCATACTCCGGCCGCCTTAGCTCCTGCCGTATAAACAACTAAGGACCAATTTTTTTTAAATTTTGTTGTGTCCGTTCTGCTATGCGTTGAGTTTTTTTACATGTTTTTGAAGACATTATAGCTAAGGATGGGGAGAGGGAGAGAGGGGGGTGACTCCAGCGATGGGGAGATGAAGACCGGTTCATCATCGGCTGATGTCCTGGCCCTCCTGAAGCACGTGTCCTTCACCCTGAGCCTGTTCACAGAGCGTCTGGCAGCCGACATGAGCGGGACAGGCGGCCAGCGTGACGGGCTGCCAGCGGCAGCGTGAGCCTGAGCTGAACCGCCGGCTCATGATTTGCGTCAACACGGGCTTGGAGGACCGCAAGTCCGTCGTCAACCATCTGGAAGAGCTGGACGCATACGCCCGGGCGTCCGGCGCTTTGGAGGCCTGCGTGCTGCCACGGAGCGACCTCCTTGTCTCGCAGGTGAGTGCGAGGCGATGGTGGGTGTTGGGAACTGTTTGCATTGAAAGCGGTCGCGCTCCATGAGAAGGCGCAGCAAGTCATTTCGTCTGGAGCTCCCGTGTCTCGCAAACTTATGCTGCCGACTGTGCCTTCTCGGTATTACCTCTTCTCTTTCTCCAAAGTTAAGTACTTGGTCGTAAACAACCTTTAAATTTCTGAAAGCCGTAGAAAAGTTAAGACAGCCATTGCTGCGACTAGCAGACGACGCAGGCGTTCGGCGGGGAACGCCACATCCTGGTGCCACTGCACCTTTTGCACGAGTAGCGCTGAGCTCTGATTGGACGCACAGTGGTTAGACACAAAGGCTAGCTGCCTTTGTCTTTACCCAAGGGCGTTGATAAAGTTCGTATTATCGACACCAAAAATTAAAAAAAGGAGAACGAAACAGGTACCAACACGAGCGCGCGTCCCTCTAGTTTCGGCACAGTATAAATAGTCACTATATAAGCTACGCTTTCAGGGTAGCGCATTCCTTTTCTTTGGCATTTTGCCGACAATGCAGTCGTCCTATTCAACAATATTCTGGTTCGTCGCGGCATCACTGGACAGCGGCAGTCACGTGAGTCGCTATCATCATCATCGCGTTTTTTCAACACCACCATCTTGGGTCCAGCGATCCGCTGCCTGCTGCTGTTTTACTGTTTACTGCGCGCGCACGCTGAAGTCCGTCGCTCAGCACGCACTTTTTCCTTCTTATGTCGAGATACGAACAACACCACCTTGATTCGCTGCCACAGCTGCGGCCACGGCAGCTGGCGCAGGCGACGGCTACAGCTCGGCTTGGCTCAGCTACAGTCACTATTCCATCTGCGCGTGGACCCAAGATGGCGGCGCCTGACGCGCTTCAGACGCGTAGTTTGAGAGTTTCGGTACTCTGAAAACGTAGCTTTATTTAGTGACTAAGTATAAACATTGCGTGCCATAGACCCTTTCTTCAAGGGCATTTAAATTATTATTATTATTAAATTCTTATTAAATTCATTTAAATTGTCACTTATGGGCGAAAACGATGTTTTACCGTCGCCACACCAGTAGAAGACACTTAGGATATAAGCGTAACCGTCACACATTATCGCTTTGCCTCCCCTTTATTTTTTTACTAGTTACAGCTAGGTTGAAATGTTTTAGTATTTTTTGTCGCCCATACCGGATACGCCTATTAAGTGGCTGGGGACGAGGGTACACAGAAAATATCTATTGGGGAGGAGATCGAACAGTCACGCCTTTAGCGGCTGCTTCAGCTGTGGGGACAACAAATGGAATTTTCTTCTTTATTTTTGATCAGAGAAGTTGAAGACGGCGATTCGAAGGCCGCTTCTCGAGCGACCAAAGCACTGGTCAGAGCGAAGCGCTCGTGCCCAGACCGTGCTAGGCGAGGTTCAATTTTTTGTTTGCTCTGTTAGTAAGCACCGGGCTGTGGGAACAACGAGCTCTATAAAGCGCCCCCCATATAGTTCGATCTCCTGCCCAATATCGCGGAACGCCGGTAGGGCGTTGAAACAAAAATGGCACCGCCCGTCGGCAAAGCGGAAGCACGTGCAGTGATGCCGTTTTCTCCATTGGAAAGGAAGCAATGCCAAGGAGATTCATTCCGAGCTGGTGGCGGTGTTCGGGTAAAACACCCCAGTTTATGACACCGTGGTTAAATGACGCATATGCTTCCAGTGTAGTCAAACACGCCTGGACGACGAAGAAGGGAGTGGCCGACTGTCGCTCATTGATGAACCACAAATTGCAGCGCAAGTGGAGGCCCTAGTCCTCGCTGACCGGTAGATAACTATCGAAGAGTTAGCCGAGCAGGTTAGCGTGAGTTTGAGATCAGTGCACAACATTCTTCACAACCTGCATGTGACGAAGGTTTCCACGGGCTGGGTTCCACGGCTGCTGACCCCTACGCAAAAAGACCTCCAGAAGGAAGCGGCCGCGTAAATGTTCCAGCTGTGCGAGAGCGACTCTGATAACTTTTTCGACCACCTCATCACTATGGAGGAGTGTTGGTTTACCACTATGATCCAGAGACAAAATCACAAAGCAAACACAGCGACAGCATGTGAACTCGCCAGCGGCAAGAATGGCCAAAGACTGTGCCGTCTTCGGAAAAGGTCATGCTGAACGTGTTTTGGGACTGCCGTGGTGTTCTCTTAACAGATTATGCTCACAAAGGTCAAAAGATCGTAGGGAACTATTATCATGAGCTCCTGACAAAGTTGCGAGAAGCTATCAAGTCAACCCGCAGAGGGAAGCTCACGAAAGCCGACCGTCTGGTTCATGACAATGCTCCGTCTCACTCGACGCAGGCGACTTTGTTACACGCGGCCTCTTTAGGCTACGAAATTTTCCGTCATTCCCCCATATTCACCCGACCTCGCACCTAGTGATTTTCGCCTCTTCTGTCGCATGAAGACTCCACAGCGTGGAAAGCATTTCAAGGACGACGACGAAGTGATTGCTGAAGTGGAACGAATTCTGAACACTCAAGACGAGGAGTTCTATAACAATGGCCTCCAACAGCTTGTCTATCGCTGCAAAAGTTTGTGACTTTGGGAGGTGAATACGTAGAGAAAGACTAAACCCCTACCCGAGTTTCATTGTTTAATCTCTATTCCTTCATGACAATAATACGAACTTAATGAACGCCCCTATTTTCCTCCAATCATATTAAGCAAAACCGTTTCCGCTATCTCGCGCATAGAGAGCCGCAGTGTCGTCAGGTTCTGGTGTCTGGTGCCGAACGTTTGCGTCGTTTGATATAGTCATAGCAATGGCTGTCTTACCATGTTATGCTATCTCTACGGTTTACCATCTCTTCATCGCGGGTTTACCCTTTGTTTTCAGAAGGGATACTCCAGTTCGCGAGTTCCTTCGAACCTTTCTGTTGTTCTCCAGCAGTCGCGATAATCATTTTTACACGCCTTGTTTGGCGCCTTTGTCGCGGACGGATCACAAAAGAGGATCACCACAGGCAATACGTCCTATTCGCCAGGCTCTCGACCGCCTGTTTTTCGGCACGTCAAGGCAGCCCTTCCGGTCCGCACCTTTAGGGTAGCTGGCCCCCCGAGATCCGGTCCCGAACCTCTTGGCAACTTGGCGGGTTCTCGAAGGCCGACCGTCCCGTCGGCTGGTCCGAGAGACACTTCACGGCCTATCGCTTCCCGGCGGAAAAGACTCGTGGAGCCTCCGGCAGTGCCCGTCGGATCCGAAGACTGGCGTCTCTGTCCTCCATGCGAGATATCGATTCTACAATCTCCCGGCTCGGTGCGCCAGGCAGTCCTCACCTGGGGTCGCCTTCTCCATGCAGTGCCAGCCTCGCGTAGACTACGTTGGACTTCGACCTCTGAGGGAGGTGGTTCCTAGAAAACTTCGAAAGCGACAAAAGTATTTACAGCCGCTTTGCTGGGCGAAAGCGGTTCTTTCGCCAGTTATTCCGACAACTGTCGTGTGAAGCGAATGGAGCACAAGAGTAGGATGATCCGAAAGGCGCCATTTTGTTCCCGCGGAATGTGTTTGGCCGTGCGTCTTTGTTATTGCTACTTGTAAATAAATTATAAAGGAACTTGAGATTTAAAACTGGAAATCTTTCTAACAATGCAATTTGATCTGCTCACTGCTGTGATTTTACTGTCGTGCGGAGTCACAGCAAATACCCAGGCATTCTCGTCGAAAGCCAACTCGTCGACGGCCACCTCGTTGGTGGCCCATTCGTCGAATAGGCCAATTCGTCATACGGTAACTCGTCGAAGGAAAACTCGTCGAAGAGGCCAGCCGGTCGCCACTATTTTAAACTTAAAACATATAATTTTTGTCCTGAAACTTTAAAGCAAGTGCTGCCCTATAGTAATCCGTAAAATCGCCGCACGGTAACTGACCTCCAGTGTGCTCTTTCTTGTTTAAAATATGAATTTGCTGCTTTCGTCGCTTTCACGGTGCACTGGGAGGCGGTCACTACGTCACGCGTGGATCACTGGGGCACATGTTGACCTACCCGTCCCACCCGTTCACGGTGACAGTCTGCAGCAGCTCATTACAAAATGACAACCCACCTGTCCACCCGTTCAAGCCGCATGTCGGCGACAGTCTGCGGCGGCTCATTACGAAAATTAATAAAAAAAAAAAGGAACAAAAGGACGATTTTGAGATGTCACATTTTTCAACTTATCTCAAGGTTCTGTCTTGTCTTTGCACTGTTGCGATTTTTTTTTGCAGTCTTGTAACCTAAAAAGAGTGCTGTCCCAAGGGAAAACACAAATAAAAAAGAAAGCCGTTTACAACTCCCTGTAACACCGAATTCGAGCGCAGCTCTTGAGGAGGGTGAGGGAAGGGTACTTAGGGGAGGGTATACCCCTCCTCCCTCCTTTTCACCTCGTGATCCTGCCTGTTACTCCTCCCCCTCTTCCTCCTTCACCTCCTCCTCCTCTCCTTATCCTTCAACCTCCTCCCGTCTCCTCCTCCTCCCCCTCCTCTTCAAGGAAGGAACACGAGACCTCGGGGGTCACGTGACCGGGGGGGGGGGGGTCACGTGACCTGGGGGACCACGTGACCTCGGCGGATCACGTGACCTCGGGGGGTGCACGTGACCTCACGGGTACGCCGACGTCGACGCCGCTCAAACCGGAAACGGGAGCCTAAGAGATGCGCTCTAAAATGTAGGTCAAAAGATCATAAAAAACCACGAATTTTTACCTAGGACCGTCATTCAACCTTTATGTCGAATTACCCTTCGACAGATTGCCCTTTTCGACAAGTTTCCCTTCGACGAATTGCGCTACGATAGGCCTGTTCGAAAAATGGGCCGTCGACGAGTGGGCTTTCGAGGAGTTGGCCGGATCCTCTTCCGAGTATATAGTATGGGTGCGCACATACTGGTTTGGATAAAAGAGTGCATTTTAATACCTAGCTCTAACACGGTTGAGAAAACCGATTATCGCAAATTTCCCCTGAACTGTGAAGATTCTGAATGACACAGAGCTATTCGACTTGAATCACTATTCGAAAACCCCTAATATTCTAGGTGTCTTCTTTCATTTTATGAATTGGCTTCGTAAAGTAGCGATGAGACGATTTTCGTATTTTGCGCAAATACCGCTCACAATGGATCCCTGACGTTAATGACCTGTGAAACACCCGTTCGTTTTCCACCACACGCAATCGAAGTCGAAGAAAAATTAGAGAAAAATGAGCATCGTTCACACCCTCAACTCGCAGCCAGAACAAGCGGCCACGTAATCTGGAGTCGATGATATGCCGCCAATGTTGATCATAGCAACGCGCTGGGGTTGGCAAGGCACAGGACATGCGCTGAGTTTCAGACCTTGTTACGCTTCGGCTGTTGTCGTCATTGCGGCGATTAGACACGGACCACTACCCGAATGCTCCTCGAGCTATCGATTATCGCGAGCCCAAACCGAGTGCCCACGCAATGCTCGGGTCCAATATATAAACCGCATTTAAATATCGTCACTGGAGGATACTGCGATCCCCCAGTTACGTCATCAAAGTTCGCGAAGGAGAGATTAAAAAAAAAAACGCTCGCTTTTGTTCTTCAAATTACACCGCAACAAAAGAGTTCTTTGGCCAGTGGCATTGCTTGCAAGCATCCTTGGGTCCCACTAGTGCCAGTAAGCTTGTGTAAAGTGAAAAAAAAAAAAACATTTCAATTGAATATCGTTGCACTGCCCCTTTAAAAAAGCCGTGAAAGCTAAACTAATGCGGTCTGTGAAGGTGAGTTATACAGTCAGGGGGACATAATATAGGGTGCTAATCGCCACAATAAGTTTGATGATTGACTAAATTGTGTTAACTATTTTATTAGTGAAAATTATCATATCATCTCAATTAGAAGCACAATCAGCGTCGTCGAAAAGCACTAGATAAGTAAAATTTCGAAAAAAATTTGGAGCACGTGGGAAGCGCAGCGGTAGGCCTGAGTTACCACAAGTGCAAATCGTGCAATGCTGGAGGTGCGAAAACGCGAGTGTTAAGTGACGGAAAAACCGCGCATTTTCGCATTAATATAGCCTTGGGCGTGTGGCACCAGTGCTAACACAACCACAGCACCGTTCTTCTCACGTACCCCAAATACTTCTAAAATTTACTTATTTAGTGGTTCTCAATGACGCTCGGCAAGTTTATGATTTGAACAATATCTTTATATTCAATAATTGAAAATCAAATCGCAAATCTTAGCTAATTAACCGACTTATTGTTACTCTTATGCCGGTAGTATATCCCGCTGGCCATTTAACTCACCTGCATATACCACATCGCTGTATGTAGCTTTCGCGGCTTCTTTAAAATAAATCCTCGAAAAACACCCTGTACGTCTGAACAAAAATACAGCCAGTGAGCAGGGGAGCTAGAGGAAGTTTACTCTTAAAGAGACATTGTCTACCCCAACATATTTTTGAAAAACCGGAGGTGACGGACGAAAAATAGCACCAACACACTATGTCTCAAACGCGGCGACTAAACATTAATGGCAAAGTTGTATTTATATAATCTACCACGCAGGTCTTTCGGAAAATGTGCACTTGCCACTGTGACCAACACCAAGGGTACACCTCCCCTCGATCTCCATTCAAAATTACGGACGACCTCAACTCGATGATAATGCAATTAATGCAATAGTGCAAGCGTGCTGGACACGAATAACGATGCTAATTCCTGGGAAAAGGAAAAAAGGGGGCAGAGGTAAAACACAAATCTCAAGACACCACCAGGTGACAGGTGCGCGTCAGAAAAAATGCCCTTGGTACTGTATCGAGCCAGGGACCGCTCCATTTCCAGTGGAGCGCTCTACCAACTGAGCGAACCAGGATTTAGACGTTAGTAAACAAGTTTTGACAACTTTCAGTCAACTAGCTGTGTTTGGACATTTGTGTTTGTCCTTCGTCCCCCTTGTTCCTTGTCTCCAGAGATTTTTATTGTTATTGTTGACCTTAACTCGTACAAAGCAATGCAATTTACCCTCTTCCCTCACCGATTCACCCAAAGACCTGCCTGGCACGCGTCACGCACACCTCTAGGCAAATTTTTACACGCACTCGGGATCGTCAGCTTGGGTACATCTTGTCTTGACCTCCATTCAAACCACCGACCTCAACTCGTACAAAGCAATGCGAACCCACCCTCCCCCTCACACGTTCCCCCAAAGACCGGACGGGCGTAACCCTCGCCATACGTAGAAGGGATCTCCCTGATGCCTAATAAGGCAACATGAAGAACAATATAATTTCTTCCGACTACAAAAAATTACAAATACAAGCACTTTCGGGTTGCCCTATCTAGTGTGATCGACAGTTGACTGATACAATTGCATTTGGAAGCAATTTTGATTGTCTCCTTCAGAATTGTTTTTGCACAATATTTTTTTAATAACACAATAGTGCAATACCAGTTAGGCAAACGAATATGGCATTCTTGCACATGTTTAGTGTTATCAGAGTTCAGAGACCTGTCCTTAACAGCCCTCATGAGCTCAAGAAGCCTATAATTTAAGCATTTTTCCGTCTGCACCACGTACGCAAACCCACAGGCCAACGGAGTATCATACATTACAGCAACCTGGTAATCCACAGCCCCCTTTGTGCCCCTTTTGAGAACCATGCGCTCCCCCCATAAACGGCGTGAGCTTGTTCATCCCGAAGTCAGAAGTGAAGTTTAGCCGTGAACGTCCCGGCAAATACAACAAGATGTATAAAAATTATGAAACAACGGAATGCATTCAATCCTGTCTGTTTTCTCCATTTCTTTTCTCGCTACTCCACTGAATCCCACCAAACACGTCATTGCACTTCATTGTGAATCCCTCCACAATTCTACTGTTAAACTCCGCCTCCTTTATGCGTACCAAGTCCCCCCTAACAGCCTCCTGCGTCAGCAAGTTAGTCGCGGATCTGTGTGAAAAGATTGACGTTCTGGTGAAAGAAATTATGTCCATCAGGGCGGATAACGCGTCCTTGCAAATCCATCTCGCAAGGAGCACAGAACTGCTGCGTCGTTTTACCATTCAAGACGTCACACCGTCTCTGCTTTCCCAACAAACGCGTGGCACCGCAAGTTTCTCTGATGCCGCCCGCAAAGATTCGACTGGCCGCGTCGCTATGCAGGGCGCTAGCGATAAACCAGTGAGCCAGAACGTACGGGCTCGTGGCTACGAACCTGTGCCGTCCAACTCGACCACATCAGTCATCAATCGACCATCACGCCAAACGACCAAGGATATTGCAGCAACAGATGCTGATGAATTCAACCTTGTACATCGGAAGCGGACGATCAAGCACTCTTCGGGATCGTATACAAGCAGTAAGCTGGCTTCAGTTCCACAACGAAAAAGTCCTAAAGCACTCTTTCTTTCACGTCTTCACCCGAACACCGCGTGTTGGGATATTTAGGCCTGTCTTGCTCCCATCTTAGAGGATGAAACTTTTACGTGTACCCGATTGAAAGCCAAACATGACAGCTACTCGTTGTTTCACAACTCTGTAAATGAGGAAGATTTAAAAAAAAATCAATACTGATGACGTTTGGCCCAGGGGTTCATTTTCCTGACAATTGTTTAGGTCATTAACGGGATACTTCAACGAACTTTGAAACATACCCGCCATGTTCACAAATAGGCTGAATATGATCCACGATATCTGTAAGTGACAATCGCACGTTTGTATTTTGAGCCTGGTGGCTGTAATTTTCGTTAAAAACTGCCCACTCTGGCAAACGCTCGGAGAGAAGCCAGCGGAGAGCACGTCATATCTGCCGCAATGTGACGTAGTTTTCGGACGCAGCGGACGCTGCGAGCTATCCCAGCCAATCCCGCTCTGTGGAGGTAGCCCGTGATATGCTTTCCGTGCGTCGCTGTGCTCTAATGTCTTGTGACGTTCACACGGCCTTGGATAGGCCCCGATGGCTCGCAGCATCTGCTGAAATCAGCCGAAGCACACCACCGATCGGGCCACCCCAAGTAACCCCAAAGCTGTCTTTGTACGAATTTTGAGTGACGGGTTTGTCTTCTTTAATTTCGTAGAGGGACAATAGCGACATCTGGGACATACAAAAGAGAGTCTCAGAGAGAGGAGAGTTCCTCCTTCAGCTCTTTTGTCGTCGTGGCCGGGGGCGAGACAGTTACCGTCACTACCTGTCAAGGTTCCTAGACGGGCATTACAAGCGAGGCGCTAGCAACATCCACCAGGTGCTCTTTCCTAATCGTTTAATTCGTTTTAAAATTTCTTTTCGCTTCTTTTTTTACAAGAGATTGGTATATCTTATGTTATGATGCTCCACTGAACACGAATAGAACAAAAAATAAGCGCCTAAATTTCGTTGTAGTATCCCTTTAAGGGCTGATGAAGATATTTATCAGCAATGCCAACTTAACAAAAAGAAATTGTCACTTCTTTATGGAGTGTTGTGTATTCTATCAAAACGTTCGCGGACTACGTACTAAGGCCAACACATGCTACAACAATGTAACTGTGAGTGATTTTGAAATAATTTTATTAGGGGAAATATGGTTGAAGAGCTCTTTTTCATCATCTGATTACTTTCCTCCAGCATATACTGTATTTCATAGAAATCGGAATTATGAAGGTATGTCGGCGAACTTCGGGATCTATTGCTGTTAAAAACATTTGCGGTGGTACGGCGACTTGACCTTGAATTTAGCGATGACTCTGTCTGGGTGGAAATAACTTTTTCTGACTCCAACTAGCTGATTGGCAGGGTTTGCTTCCCGCCGACCCTTGATGTCGCCGGATTTTCGGAACAAATGAATCTTCTCTGTGATCAACTAGACGCAGAAAAATACAGTATTCTTATTCTAGTAAATTTTAATGTCCTCAATATAAACTGGAATTTAGAGAACCCCTTCTCTACTTCCGGTTGTGTAACATCTAAGGTGAACACTCTACTTTATTCTGTGAACTATCTAGGATCGAAGCAGTCAAATAGTTTTCAGAACACGGCGGGAAACATGCAGGACTTTGCTTTAGTACACTTTCACGTTCATACCCTCGCACCGGTGTCTAAGCCCCTTGTTCACCCCCAATGAGTGGCACGTCCCGTTCTCCGCTTCTTTCAACGATTCCTGGAGAGCAAAGCACACAAGCTATGAATTGTTCGCTTTTAGTGGAATTAATTATCTTGGCCTTTTCACATTTTTAGATAGCGATGATTGGGCACCAGTATATGAAACAAGTCATGCAAATTCTGCTGTTGAGTTACTTACTAACTGTATTAAGAACGCCATCGAAATGTTTGTTCCAAAAAAGTGTCACGAGTAGTTCATCCCGCTATTCTTATTGGTTTTCGCACGAGCTTAGGTCCGAGCTTCGAAAAAAACTGCACTATCATAGGAAATATAAGGTCAAACAAACACAGTTCTGGTATAATAAGTTTTCCAAATCACGAGCTTTAGCTAAGGTATTAATCAAGCGAGACAAAAAAGCTGATCGAGAGGCAGTTGAACGCAGCTTAAACCGCGACCCCAAGTATTTCTGGCGGTACATCAATGATCGCATGACCCACGCCTTATGTGACGCATCTAGTAAAGTGCTGAATGAACCTGCATGTGTTTCAGACGCATTCGCTGATTATTTCGAATCTGTTTACTCTTCAAACCAAGCCGCGTCATGAACGCCAGATGATAGTAACACGTATAATGATAACCTCTCGATTACTTCTTTTCGAAACACTGAAATTGAGATTGCGATAAACACTAAAGCTCAAGCTATCAATGGATTTTGATGGCATCGCAAGTTTTATTGTTAAAGGTTTTTCCTCCAGTTTTACGCCAATATTAAAGCATATTTTCAACTTGTCTCTATCAAGTTTTACCTTTCCAGAGCTTTGAAAAAATTCTATACTTGTGCCTGTTCACAAAGGTGGCAAGACCGTTGACGTAAAGTATTACAGACCTGTATCCTTGCTCTGTGCTTTTTCGAAAAATTTTGAAATCGTTTTGCTTGAGCATTTGCCTCACATTTTTAGATGTAAACTTAGCATTTCACAACATCGTTTCTTCTCTGGCAGGTCTGTAGAGACCACTCTAGAGTCATTTTTGGACTTTGTTTCTCCATTTGTTGATCAGCGTGGGCAAGTGGATGCCGCATACTTTGATCTGTCGAAGGCGCTTGACTTGGTGAATCATTCAATTCTTGTACATAAATTTGGGACATACAAAATAAATAACCAGCTTTGCAATTTTCTTCGAACTATTTGATGAGAAAAAAAAAAAAACTTCCTTCGAACATTAGGACATCATTCTTGACCTTATGTGTCTTCTTCTGGTGTACCACAGGGGTTCATACTAGGGCCAATTTGATTCAATGTTTTTTTTTTAAATAAATGATCTGGGTTGTTGTGTCCGCCATTCACATATTTTGCAATATGCGGACGACATCAAATTGTTTAGGCAGGTGTCATCCATCTATGACTGTGAAATGCTACTCGAGGATGTTAATGCTATGCACCATTAATGTTGCAGCAATTTGTTAACATTAAATCCTAAAACAAACCTGTGGTTATGTCCTTTCCTAAGAAATTGGAAATCGTAAGTTTTTGTTACTATCTTGAGAGCCTATTTCTGCGTAGGGTTGAATGCACAAAGGTTTAGGAGTATATATTGATTCATCGTTCTCATTCAAAGAACATGTATCCAACATCATAAATGCTGCCTATCGGGCGCTATGTGTTATTTCAAGAACAACGCGTGAATCCCCTACCCCCCCCCCCCTTCTCCCCCTTCTCCCTCCCGGTCGCAAGATCACTTCGACAAAAAGGGAAATATTACGAGTTTTAAATCAAGACAGGTTGCGGTTTGGTAGTCTTATCTCAAGTACAGCTGGAGTGCTTCTGACTCTGATAGACATAAAATAGTTTGAGTTTCGTTTGCTGCTCCAAACCCCCCCCCCCCCCCCCCCCCCCCCCCCCGGTGCGGCTCCTTGAAGTTTTTGTGGTTTTGTTTACGGCTCTTAGGCCGGGTCAGCCTGGCCACCCCTGGTCTAAAACGATGCAAGTTGTAGTCATAGACACGCAAGAAAATACCGCATCGCGAAAAAATATTTTCCCACGCGCGCGTGCGCCTTTTTATTTTTGGCGTTTTTCTCTCCCGCTCCTCGCCTCCTCGCTTCTTTTGATTCGTGACGTCAAAAATCATGAAATTTAGAAGCTTTCTGGCGACATTTTTGTAACATTTAATAACAGCAATCGTGGAACATGTTTTTTAACGCAATTCCGAAGGCACTACGGCCTTTCTTTTTGAAATACCAAACCTCGGAGTCCGGTGTGATGCCGCCTCCTGGATTTGTATCCTCCCTCGGAAAACATGCCGCCTGGGCAGGCGGCACCGCTCGCACGCAATAAAACCGGTTTTTATCCGTCCGCCTGCGCCCTTATCTTCCGCTTCTCACCTTCTCGCTTGGGGTCGCGGTGGCAACAGCACGGATTCGTGAAAGAAAGTCGACTCGCAGGGCTCCGCAATATTTCACGTCTACGTACCGGCGTGGATCGCGCGGAAACTTCGAATTCGGCATTTGGAATTTTTTTTTTTTTTTTACTTCACAAATAGTGAATTTTCAAGTTTCTAATTTTGAGGGTAATGTCGCGGCATCGTTTTCAATCGTTTCGGATAATAAAAGGAATATGACTTTGATGTGTCAGTGCCACTTTCACTCTGCAAAAATCGAGCGTTTCCGGTTGCGCGTCGGGAGCACACAACGTCGCCAGTTCCACATTCGGGTCTTTGCGGCATTACAATATCATAGGTTGAGATGGAGCCTGCCTTCTATGTATATGGGTGAGCTCGCCGCACGGTTGATCTCAGGACGCGCGCGTTGAATGCACCGATGAGTATTATCAAGTTTGTTCGAAAAACAGGAATACGCGCTTCTTTTACCAAGCTGCTGCGAAGCACGGTTTGGCTCAGGATTTATATTAAAAGACGGGTTTTAACAGCATTTTGAAAAGGACCTAGTTTTTTCGAACTCGATTTTTCTCGACTTGTTCACGTTGCGGAAATATTTCTTGGGCACATTTTTCGCAAGCCTCTTCATCACGTAGCGGTTCGTTCACAGGACCAAGTTTTTGGGATTGATTTCAAATCGAGAAATTCAGGTCCTCGCAAAAATTGGGTAGTTTTCAATAATTTGACTGGGTCCCGAATTCAGGCGCGTATTGGATACATTGATCTAGCAATACCTTTTCTGTTCCTTCGCTTGGCTAATGCTAGACAAACGAAGCGACAGTAGACCTCACGTAAGCACCGTGAGTGTGTTCAAACATTTCGTAGGTAATGGAGTTCACTCGTAATTCTGTTTACAGTGTTTGTCAACTAAACGAGCAGGCACAGTCCTGTCTTCGGAGTATTTGCTGCAGTGACTAATGTAAAATGCACTTTGAGGACAGCAGTTTTGAGCAAAACGGGATAAAAAAACGAAGGCCAGATGCTGTTCCGACACTTTTTCTTACTAGTGGTAAGTTTTAATATTGTGTATGCATGTTCATAAGTCTATTTGAGTAGAGATTTGAACTTCCAAGAGTTTATTTGTGTGTAATATTTTAAAACTCTATCCTTTCCCAGGATTTTCTTGTTACACAATGCACGATTAATGTAACATTCTCTGAACTACAGTCTTATATTCTCATCTTCTGTAGACTTCGTAAAACTAAATAAAGACAGACTGACGAAAAGGCAAACAGCGCAGAGTAAATGGGGACTAGAGGAAGTGCAAACAGGACAAGCGCTGACTCTCAACTGAACTTTAATCACATGAAAACAAAACAAAGAAAACAGCAGCCCCGCTCGCGTCACATGATACATTCACCACGTGTCAAAAAAAAACAATCTCTTTGCTACTCAGGCCCAGTGACGTTTGGCTTACGCACTTGGCGCCTGCTTTGATAATTGCATGCGCCTCTAAAATTTCTCTGTTCACTTTGTCCCTTTCATTGACAATGATACCAGTCTTACTGAAGATAGGTTTGCACCCACATCCATGACAATGCAATGGCAGATGCCCCCCTACAGCTCCCACCACTGATCGCAACGACAAGTCATGCTCCCGCAGTCTGTGATTAACACATCTGCCCGTGTGACCGACGTAGGCTTTTCCACACGTTAGTGGAATCGTGTACATAACTCCCACACTCTTAGAAAAAAGGGTCAGTATAGTCCTCCCTAAAGGGAGGAACGCTCTTGACACATATGTTCCTTCAGAAAGGGAGAAACTTTCGTCCCTTAAGCAGGGGAGGAAAAGTTCCTCCGTCGACTGCATCTCATTATGGCGGCCACGAATCGAGCAAATCGAGCTCGGTAAGGCTTAATGAGAACACTAAGTCTATTGCACGAAGCGAGAGGAGCAGGAAATAAAAACGTAACACGAGCTTTCCGCGAACTGTATTTATTTCCTAAGTTTCTTTACCCCTGCAGGTAAAGAAACTTACGTTTCGAAAGCATGCAGTCACTCAGTCTTCTCATCGTCAGCACTGCGATGTTCAACGGAGACAACCGGCACTCAGTTCGCGCACTTTATGTCCTACCTTTGCTATTCCTCGAGCCACAATTCCTTCGTCAACCGTTGCGTCAACCGCACATCACGGAGGAGTGAAAATCATTCGCCCGCAAAACCAAAAGCCGCTCTCAAAAAAAAAGCAAATCCGAAGCAACCTCGTGGCTTATCTCAGCACGGTAACACGAAATTAGGGAGTTTTCGTAGATCGTTCTCGCCGTCCCGCAAGGCCCTCCGCAACCCGCTACGATAGCGGGAACTCCACAGTCAAGGCTATCGACGCGCAGGCGCAGTAGCAACTTCTTCGTTGCGGAACGCTTAGCGGAGGGGGCGGCGCGGTCTACGAAAATTATGGCGTAGCCGCGTAGCGTAAAAGGATGTTAAATCGCTTGCCACCAGATGGCAGGGTCAAGCAGAGTAATCGCACGTAGCTGGGCTAGGTGGCGCTAGGTACCGCCCAATTCATGTTTTACAAAAAAAGATTTGTATTTTCTTAGGCCACAATTGCGTTTTCTTTTCTTCGGAATCTCTATCACATGTAGACACGTTGCGCACACTACAAACATCAGGTCAACATATATTGAACACATACACAGGCATCGCACATACAAACATTAATACAACATCACACTACCCCGATCACTACTACCGAGCCCTGCGTTTCCGTCTTTTATAGTGGTCGTTTTGAACGTACGGAATTTTTCGGTGACTCCCTAAGCAAAACAAAATATTCCGAACATGTTCATTTTTTTCCAGCAATGTCATACATCTGAGGCTATTTTTAATGGCTCAGGGGATGAATCTCTTATTAAAAAGAAGACGCTCGATCATGACATAATTATTTGAAAGCCAATAAATCGAGCAGCTCCAATGTGGTTCCAAGCCATGAGTGTTTTCCCGCATGGCCCTTCGTAGCCAGTATTTATATTGTAGTGTTCGTTTTTCTATTTGTGCTGTTCGCGCAAAGCTGCAATTGCCGTCTTGAATTAATCTCTGTAGAGCGGATATCCACTCAGCTGGAAGTGATGCTTCACGGGCACAGAAATCGCTTTTCGATCAACTTGAATGCAGTCAAAGCCGCGACTTGCGACAACTGTGCGCGGCTGCGCCGTTGCGAGCTCGAAAACTTCTAGCGCTCATCCCAGCGCGCCACTTAGAAGGCAGTTTCTACAGGAACCGTAATATATTTAAACAGTAAAATAAAGGATAGCGTTTTTTGTTTGTTTTTTTCGATTTTGCCTGTCTTTTTTTTTATGCTAAACTTCCATTATAAATATACGTACTTTCCGTCATACTTTCGTAGTGTTGTCTCTTCCCCAGAGCGCAATCGCTCTCGGGGACCGACAGTCACATTGGCCACTGTACGATAGGAGCTTACCGTTCAGACCAGCGTTCCAACATGACTATCCACACGTCGATCGACTGCACCTAATCCCTCAAGTGGTTTTAAACTCTTTAATGTAAAGCGGAATGTCATCCTGCGACACCCCGGCCCCTCCGATAACGGCCCGACCAGCGGCATCAATGCCCGACAGTTTACGTCATCTCATCTTGTTGTTACACCACTGATACGCGAACACACGGTCACATCGGCGATAATTCCAGTCTTCTGTTCACAACCCACAACACTGCCATCACGATGTCGCTGACACGAAGAAATAAAGAACCACGTTGACGATGTTGCTGACACGCAGAAGAATCACGTTGAACGCCGGTTGGCACTCGGCACGGGACAACGAAACCGAACTCAGCACGGAAGGCACCCAGGCAGCCGGCAGGAAAACCTGCCTTCCTTGGACGCAGTTCCCGCGATTTCCATAACGTCGAAAACGTCGAAACAGTTCCTCGTGGTTTCGCTGCTGTAGTTCCGCGTGTGTCCCGCAAATTGGAGACGGCCGTCTTACCCAGTGTATGTAGCGCTGCTGGCACTGCTCCGGAACTTCGCTGTTTCTAGCGGCTTCGTTAGCTCGTTTGATAAAATTAGTGGTAAAAACGTCAATGCAACCGAAATGTTCTGCACGTTGGGACTAGAAGACGGAATTACAGGCGGCCTTCGCTGCCGCTGAAGCTCAATCAACTCAACATTAATTTATTAAACAACGTGCGCGATGTGCTCGAAAAACGAAACCGAAAGAAGATGGGTCGGGAGGGCGAAAGCTTTCTCCTGCCTGCCTGGAGGAGGAAAAAGTCTCGGAAAATAATAAGGAGTTTATTTTCCTTTCATCGGTCTGGGTTTGTTTATGTGTGTTTTGGTAAAAAAAAAAAAAAAAAAAAAAAAAAAAAAAAAACTTTACAAAAAAAAAAAAAAACACTTTTCTGGGGATCGAACCGATGACCACTTGGTCAGTAGCGCGCTGTTCTACCCCTGCGCCAACTAAACAAGAAAACTAGCCCTCCTCCTTTCATCTGAACTGCCGTTCCTCCCTTCTCTGGGCAACTTGTCCGCAACAAGGAGGAACAGTCGCTTTTGCTACCTTTCTCCTCCCTTTTTTCTTAGAGTGCACCTTGCACACAACATATTGATTTTCATGCTTCACCGAGCAAGCGGGGCTTTGGTCCTTCTTATCGCTAACTCTCGCGCATAGTTGCGACAGCTTACACGGAGCGGAAAACACCAATGGCACATTGTACCTCCAGTGACTCTGAGTTCCAGTTTCATGAAACTTGCACAAATTTTTTATATACATTTATTCAGATGAGGTCATTGATAAAAAGAGCGATCGGTCACACAGTAAAAGGGAGGAGAAACTATATACAGCATTTTACATAAGCGTACAAAGTGGTATCATATTAGGGACTAATGATTTGAGAAAAGATGATGCAGTGTGAAGTTGTACCTTCCGGTATATTTTACATCTAGAGTAAAATAAATAACTTTACTTCCACACACAAAAACAAAGATATAATAGTAAGATATTTAGGTTGGCTGTGTATTTACGATTACAAACAATTTCAGGTGACGGATGCCATAGTGCCTAACTGGAGCAGCTTCGATGCTCTCGGTGTATGAATGAATCGTGGCAAGCCGATATATTTTATCCTGCTCGAGGATAACATTTTGGGATTTTTTTTATAGTGATCAGATAAAAATTATTAGTAACCACCAACAAAAACAGTAGGTTAAATACCCCGTGAAGAAAAATGTGATAAATAAGATGTCCCTGCATTCAAAATGAGCAGTCCTTGGGAAATCAAATTCGGCACTTTACGCTAAGGTTTTCCTCGCTGTACCCATTTAATAAAGTTGCTTCCAAGCAGATCCGACTGTCCGTGCTACATATACGTCACAGGTCCCTTCTGTTGATGACTTGCTGAGCCGCCACGCGTGCCAAGACTGAATGCCAGGGAAGGCGCGCACCGTCAGCCACTCTTCTTTTTTTTGTTCACGATACCGAACAACCTCATTTTCGTCCAGATATACAAGATGCACGCCTTTCAGTTTCTTTGATAGAACGCTCACCATTGTCCTGGCCGTCTGAATTGCGCTTACTGAACGTTCTCTCAGGTTGTTCAGCGTGGCCTGGTGCTTCACGAGTCCGCCAACTCCGTCACATGCATTTTTCCCATGTCCAGATGCAGAAAATAACCACTGGGCTTGTGGGCAATCGTCCTTTGCAAATTGGTGAAGCTGGTAGCGATTCTTGAAATGACTGGCGGCGCCGTCACTCACGTACGTCACGTACGAGTATACCGCAACGTTGTCTTCAACCCACTCCTTCACTTTTTCTAGAGCCAAGCAAGCGTGAGCGGCGTCGTGACACAGGTCCTCACTGATGATGGCAAAGCTGTTTGTAGATTTTCTTGTCGTCACTACACATGTAAATATCGAAACTTGTTTTTTTTTTCCAGTGATATGCTTGCACTTCGTCAGGAAGCACGATGGTCCAGTTTTCAGCAAAGTCAAAATGAAAGACAATGCTCCCGCGTTGCATGCACTGTTTTTCATCGTAGATCGCTTTACCTTGCGTTTGCCGGATATGGTTGTGAAGTACCCAACTTCCAACCGTCACTTGGATGACTTTTAGGAAAGTCTCAGGTTCCAAAGTTTTTTTCACAAGGTCGCCGGACTCCCATGTTGCAAGCACAATCTCTTCATCCTCCGGGATATCAAGTTCCTGGAGTGTAAGAAACTGGCCTTTTGGGCAGTGATCACAGTCTCCTTGAAGGCACAGTTCTGTTTCTGGGTCGCACAGAAATGCCGAGTTCATTTCACCAGTGTTGAATGTTGAGCCTGTAACGTTCTCTAGAGCGGCAATACAAAGATAATAATTGGCGCAGCGCACACAAACGCACACTTCCTGGTGTGGAATACATTGGACCCATCTAGGGCGCAACGAATAAAATTTCGTTAGCCCAACGCCGGAATCGGGATGCTTGTCTTTGTATATACGGAAGGCCTCTCGTATTGAGCGTGTCATGAAGCGCCTTGGCACGAACGTTTTCTCTCCGTTGAGCATGACAGAGATGACGTCCTTCGGGTTGGGACTTTGGCGCGAACATTGTAGCTCGTCTTTCGTGAAGTACTCTAGGGCAGCAGACAGGTTCTCAGGGCTCACCTTGCACCTCGTGTAAGGATCCGGCTCATACCACACGCCATGCTTTTCCTTGAGTTTTCGGGATTTACTGATGAGGTACATTGAGGCCTGTGGAATCATCTTTTGAACCTCATTCTTCGTCAGTGTTGACGGCAGGAGTGTAAGCAGTTGACAACGTTCCCGGAGAGAGGTGGCGGTTTCAAATGCCTGCCGAAAGTTGTCCACCCACTCAGTGCACGCGGAGCATGTTGGTTCGGACGACCCCGATGGTGCGTCCCTGTCGTACGCAATACGTAGCCTTGAGCGTATATTCTTGACAGCAACCTGCTCCAGTTCTGTCTGCTTTCTCTTGACATAGGCAGGCCTGTCCCGACTTCTTACGACGCTTGGTTGTCTCAGCGGCGACACATCTGTAGGTAGTATGCTGCGATTTAGATCTTCAATTGCTTCTTCAGCTGGCACAAATATGTCAGGGCACTGCTCTGAGCTTCGCATCGAGATCTCCTTAGTGATGTGCATGAAGCAATGGTAGCACAGGTAGTCCGTCGCACTCACTTTGGTGGAACAGTCAGGCGGAAGAATTTGCTTCAACGAGTTTAGGTCCAACTCGCCAACACTTCGAAAATTCCGCTGCTTTGGTATAGTCTTTTTGTGTTTGCAAAAGTAATCTGCACAAAACACTCGTTCGGAGCTCCAGGACGTCTTCATAATGTATACATAAATAATAGAAATTAAACCCCAACTGATGGCATATAATTGCCAAGTGAAAGAACTACTGGGTGCACAAGTGACAAGTCCGAGGCTGAGGAGCTCACTCACTGCAAACGTACATTTGAAAAGAGAGGTCACAACTGAGGCTGTCGGCAAAGCTTGATCCACGTCAAAGGAAGAAAGAGGGAAAGTCTCCAGACAAAAAATTGTGGTCAGCGGCCTTCGAAAAAGACTTTCCGGAATCGCACTGTCGTCCCTCCACGCGCTGATATGAAAGCACCCGAGCTTCTACCACGTGGTTCATGACACAGCCTGAGCCATGTCGGCGACCGGTTCGCGAGGGGTTGGCGGTGGGGTTACGTTGATGGTCACTCGGATTAGCCCTTGCTGTACTGAGCTACCGCCTGCAGTGCCTTATCGCCGGCTGGTGTCAACAACGAGAACACACACACCCTGTCTACACCAAAACTACAAGCGTTCACCGCACACGCGTCGCCGCCGCTTTTAAGCTTTTGTGAAATTGCTTTCTTTTGCCGCGGAGAACCGCCTTATCTTAACTACGCGCCTGAAATCCTTCCAGGCGGGCGTACACAATATCAAGCGTTTCGAGAAATGCCCGTGGAGTAGAACTATGGGAAAATTCGGAGCCCGCGATGTCGATATCGTCGCCGTTGTGTTAGTACGCCGTCGCGTACTGCAGTCCCCCGTTGGGGGAGGGGGGGGGGGGGGCGGTCTTACTACGATAACATGGCGACAGCGTTTACACTCTATGTATTTACGCGAGGCTCGAGTATTTGGGGATAATGCTGCCGGTTGGTGTGCCCCTTTGTGCCTGATATTATCGCCCGTGACGCCAGCGAGTGAGATGGCGACAGGCATGACTGCTCAGTAAACAGGCGTCGGCGGCCATGTTTTGCTGGTTGAAGCGAACCCCCTTGTCCTTGACAGCGAGCGGGGAAACGCGAAAAAAAGATTGTATCGGCCGTTTTGCCAGAACTAGCGACGAGTGTCGTCTGCGGTTTCCGGCAACTATTTTGCCATAATCGTGAGCTTAGCGAGGAAATGATTTTTGCTAGCCACAGAACACTACCACGCAGAAAGGGAATGCTTGAACATGTTTTTGTTCTGGATATATATCAGGGATATATATGAGAGAGAGAGAGAGAGAGATGAAGGTAGAGCGGAAGAGGGAATAGCATATAGTGTCGCAGGAGAATAAAGTAAACAAAGTTCCTAGTGGCCGATGGCTGCATGATCTTTTCTCGGATCACTAGTCCGTAATATGATACCTCTTTGTACACAGTAGTTTCTCCTTAATTTAAGTGTGTGAACGATTTCTTTAGTTATCATTGGCCTCATCTGAATAAAAATATATAAAAGATGTGTGTTGGTTTCATGAAACTGGAACTCAGAGTCAGTTCTTGTCAGAGTCCTACACTTAGCAGTGTAGGCTTCAAAGCCTACACTGCTCTGTGTAGGCTTTGAAAAAGGACCCTACATTGGGGAGTTGTATCTTCTTTCTCAATAAAATGATGCAACATGTTTTTAATGGAAATGAATGCCGAAATAGAGTATAACAGGTTACCTAAATTAAAAAAAAATCGAGGGTGGTGTTTTTTTTTTATTCGCATCGGAATTTTTCTTTGTTTGATTTTTTTTCCATGTTTGACTAAATATATCCTAACTATTGTATCACACAGATACCTTAGTTATTTTTTAAATATTAGCTATATATAAGTAGAATAGTATCTGCAAATTATATCATAATGATTAAATTATTTCATGAGATACAGACCTCCAAAGTTTGCCATTTGTCGTTCGAGCAGGCATGTTTGTCAATTTTTAGAAAAATAAATAAATTTTTAATAAATATGATTACTTTATATTACAAGCAAGCTGTACCCATAGTTTGCGCCTAAAACGTATTAGAGTTCTCCTAATGTTATCGCTTTAGTTATTCACTCTCAAACGGGCCCCCTCCATCAGTGCGCGTTAATGCAACTGACCACCACCTCATGCCTTACGATTTTTCCTGTCCCCAAGTATTTTTTGTAGTCAAAACTAAGTTTGGATTCGTTCATACCAGACACTAGACAATAACATATAAAAACATCAGTTGATTTGAAAATGTCGACTAGCCATCCTTTGGTCGATCTTATCTGAAATCACCCTTCTGTTGTTGTTTTTTAATTGATGTGCTGGTTGCAACCGCGATAACCTATCACCTGCGTACCTTGCGAAAACATTCCAACCTGAACTCATAAATCAAGTCATTTTTATTTAGTTCTGCACCTGAAAGTAGCGCCAGCATTTAAATATGTTGCTTCCAGGCCACAACCAAATCACTCCCAGGCATGCATTCAGCGAAAAGTAAAAACAAAAAAAACGAAACCACGATCCTAAAAATTAAAAAGTTCTCACCCTGCCATGCCGTCAAGGAGCGAGATCTTCCCATCGATTCGCTGTATAGTCCACGCTTTCGTAGTCATCCTTGCAGAAACTCAAGTATGGACACTTTCACATCCAGTTTTCCGTCAAAGCGCGGATAAACAACATCTGTACGGAATGACAGCAGCTTTCACGTCCAGACACGAGGCCGCGAGAGCACATTCCAAAATGTGCTCGATCTCACTCGAGAGTTCAACCTCTGACCCTCGGCGTCCAAAAACCTACTCGCTTCCAGAGTTGTTCTAGTTGATTCCTCCAGCCTTATTGTCACGTGACCCAACCCGCACGAGTAAGTAAAAAAAGTCGTCGAAGAAAGGAACGCGACAAACGACCGTTGGAGGAGAAAAAGAAAAAAAAAAAAAATGCAACGCCGTGTCGCTTTTTTTTTTTTTTTTTGCGCCTCGTTAAGCGTAAGGGAAAAGGAAAAGTAAAAGAAAACGTGCATTGCAAAGAGCCAACTGTCAAGGGGAGCCTTGCGGAGAAGCGCACTACCAGTTGAGCGTACTCATGCCGACGCTCCTTGAAGGGAGAGAGGGAAGCGCTGCGGCTTTCCATCTAGGTGGTGTTGGTCGGGAGGGCGAAAGCTTTCTCCGGTCTGCCTGGAGGAGGAAAACGTCTCGGAGAATAATAAGGACTTTAATTTTCCTTTCATCGGTCTGGGTTTGTTTATGTGTGTTTTGGTAAACAAAAATATATAAAAAAAATTTACAAAAAAAAAAAACAAAAAAAAAAACGACTTTACTGGGGATCGAACCGTTGACCACTTGGTCAGTAGCGCCATGTTCTACCCCTGCGCCAACTGAACAAGGAGGAACTCGCCCTCCTCCTTTCATCTGAACTGCCGTTCCTCCCTTCTCTGGGCAACTTGTCCGCAACAAGGAGGAACAGTCGCTTTTGCTGCCTTTCTCCTCCCTTTTTTCTTAGAGTGTAGAGAAGAGATGCGCAAACAGTTTGAGTTTGTGTCCGCAGCCTCTAAAGCGTCTGAATGCCGCCCGGCGACACCCCCACGATTTATTTCTGTGCTAACATTGCGCACGTACATTTTTTTGCGGTTTGTTGAGGCCCAGCAATCCGGAGAGTCGCTACGTCCACTTTGCGTACCTCTCGTCTAGGCTACCAAAGTCCAAAGCTTGTTTACTGCCCTGTTACAAGCAACGGTGTTAAGTT
The DNA here is from genome assembly GCF_016920785.2 of Ixodes scapularis. Taxonomy (NCBI): domain Eukaryota; kingdom Metazoa; phylum Arthropoda; class Arachnida; order Ixodida; family Ixodidae; genus Ixodes; species Ixodes scapularis. The sequence goes on along the minus strand of NW_024609857.1, from coordinate 143,631,625 downwards.
AGTCATTATTTTTTTTTTTGTTCCTCTTGTTTTGTGACACTAAAGATTGTTATAGTATGGGAAGCCATTTTGATGCTATATTTTAGAAACAAATTAAGGGCTCTATTATTTATTTTATGGTATTCTATCTGGTACCTAAGAATTGAAAAAGAAAACCTGTATATTTTTAACGTCGTCCTTTTTCGGTGTCTTGAAAATGCATATGCATTAATACTAATGTTGATATGATTATTGGACTCTTACAGCCATCCCAAAACACAGAAAGGCCCCCAAAAAACGTGCTCATGGATCAACAGCCATCTCATCACCACCAACTCTACATTGCAGCACAAGCGATATGAACCGTGCTGCATCGCCTGTGCGTGCTTGTACAATGACGGCTGCCCCACTACCAGAAGCTCTCTACGTCAGTGCCACAGACACTGCTCAGTCCAAACTTGCATGTGCACCAACAGCCGTTCCACTGCTATTAACCTTTGACAAAAGTAGAACCACCATGGACGATGCTCCTCGATCAAAGCGTATTTGCTCAGCGGCAGACATTACACTGCAACTTGCTTTTGCCGGCATTAGAAGCAACGTAAACAACGCTGCTCAGTTTAGGTATGCTTGTGCAGCAACAGCCATTTCTATGCCACTAGCTCTCGACAACTCTGCAAGCATCGCAGACAACGCCCCGGCCAAGCGTGCCTGTGCAGCGACGATTGTTTCACTGGCATGAATTCCCGACGAGAGCGCAACCACCACGAACAGTGCTTCATGGTCCGAACTTACTTGCTCATTGGCAGACCTCTTACGGCTACCAGCTCTTGACAACAGTGCAAGCGACATGGACAACGCTGCTCAGTCTGAGTATGCTTGTGCAGTGACAGCCGTCCGTCAGCCACTAGCTTTTGTTATGTCTGCGAGCAACAGAAAAAATATGCATTCATGCGGGATTGTGCAGCGGTAGTTGTTTCACTGCCCTTAGCCCTGAACGACAGTTCAAGTACCACAGACAATGCTCCATGGTCAAAGCATACATGCAGTGACAACCGTCCCACAGCGACAACCTCCTCTCGACAATGGAAAATGCGACCCGGACCACCGTGCTCAATCTCCTTTTTACATGACTGCAGGACCCAGGGGCTATGCCATTTACCCTCGTGGTAGCTTTGTTGACACTACTGCACCGTCAACTGAGCTTGTTTGTTCTAGTGCATTGAAACAACCCGATGGTTTTCCAGTTCCAATTGTTCAGGAAAAAAAGGAAACAATAGAGCCTGAAGTCGGGTCTTGGGAAAGACTAACAAGCTCGTCCGCTGTTTTCACGTTCGGAAGTAGTACCACCCAAAGAATTTTACTGATGCATCGCCAAAACTCCAGGCTTCGAAAGAAAAACTGCGATCTGGCCCGGAAGTACCTAAACTTGCAAAGGCTCCTCGATGAAGCCAAATCAGGACTGCGAATTCTCGGAAAGAAAATGACCTCAGCTAAACAAAAAAGTGCTTTGAGAACGTCAAGATATCCGAACACAGACCAAACAAAGGCTTTAACTGTGAAATAAATGAAGGGGTATAAGTGGTCAGAGAAGTCTATTCGAGTTACCGTTCAAACCAAGCACGCATGTGGTACGCCAGGATATGAACTGCTGAGGTCCCTGTCACATTCGCTGCCCTCAAACAGAACTTTGATTCGGAGACTCCAACACATTAAGTTTCGGCCTGCAGAAAGTGGAGACAATGGAAGACATTGAGGAAGATTCTGTGCTCTTCATGGGGGGGGGGGGGGGGGGGGGAGGGGGGGATGAGGTGGAGATTAGTCAGGGATTTGACCACAATAGTTCGCTGGATCATATTTTTGGAAGCACCACACTCTCAGAATACCCTGTGAATGTTACCAACCATGCCCTTGTGTTTATGGTTGGGGGACTAAACACAGGGTGGAAGCGAGTGATTGCTTGTCACTTCACTGGACGATCAACTGACGAAAGTACTCTGAAGGAGCTTGTCTTTCATCTCATTGAACTATGTTTTAACATCTCTCTCAAGGTGATCATAGTCAAGAATGACATGGGATCACTAAACCGTGCAGTGTGGCATCTGCTCAACTTTTCAGATCACAGGCACTCTAAGACCGTGTGTTCTGTCCCACACCCACACTTCGACAAGACGCTGCTCAGTTTCATGGCTGACCCAGCGCATGTTTTGAAACATTTTCGTGCCGAACTGCTTCGTTCGGTGACCTTTACTTTATGGGAAGAGACTCTGGAGAGAGCACAAACTCTCAGGAGGGATTGTGGACATTCAACATGTTGATGCTCTTCTTGCGTATGATGCAAACAATGACCTCAAGATCGCCAACAGGCTTTCTGGCATCCACGTCAGCAATGGACATTTCACAAAAATGAAAGTGAGCATAGCTGTGCAATTGTTCCGTGAGGCTCCTCCTGCAATCCGCTGCCTAATTCAGCAGAAAGTCTTGCCGCATGAAGCTGAGGCATCAGCCTGGTTTCTTTGCCGCATGAACCACCGTCACCCAATGATCGCTTCTAGTCATTTTGATGCTGCAAAGTACACGGAAGCACTCGGGACTTTGGACCTGGCAACCACCACCTACTGTCGGATGGACGTAGAAGCAACAGCTCATCGTAAACCGTCGCAGGCCGGACTTCTGGTTTCTACCACTGTAGTTCTGCACCTGTCTGAACTAACTCCTAAACAGGCACAGCTACAAGTACCTCCTCAGGGGCAGGTCGAGCGAGGACTGCTTTGGGAATATTTTCTCTGTGCTGCGACTTAGAAAACCCGTGCCAAGTGCGTGTGACATTAAAGAGGCACTGACACATCAAAATCATTTTTTATTGTTTGAAACGATTGAAAACGATGCCTAGACATTACCCTAAAAATTCGAAACTTGGAAATTCAGTATTTATGAAGTAAAAAAACAATTTCCAAATGCCGAATTGAAGTTCCCACGCGGTCCGCGCCAGTGGAGTGACGTCAATTTTTGAGGGCTCCTGAGAGTCGAGTTTCTTACGCGCCTCCGCATCGAAACATGTCTCCGCGACACGAAGCGAAGAGAAGGGCGCCGGCGTCGCGGGAAGTACCGTATCGGGAAACCGGTTTCCTGCGTAAGAGCCGTGCTGCCTATCGCTTCGAGCAGACGACGGTGCCCCGGCGGTGTCACAACCGAAACTACGATACACAGACACCAAAGCCAGCTGTTTTGACCGTTTGACGATTTCCTTTTCGAAGTCTGAGAGGTCGTCGGGTACCTATAAAAGGCCACTTCGTCCGATTCGCCGACTCACCGATCACCCTCTGCTACATGCGTCGAGCGCCGCCATGTTTTCCAAGGGAGGATAAAAATCCAGAAGGCGACATCACAACGGACTCCGATTTTTGATATTTCAAAAATAAGAGCTGTAGTGCATTCGCAATTGCGTTAAAAACATGTTTTACGGTCGCCGTTATTAAATTTTATAAAAATGGTGCCTACAAAGCTTCTAAATTTCATGATTTTTGACGTCACCAATCAAAAGAAGCAAGGAGGTGAGGGGCGGGAGAAGAAAACGCCAAAAATAAAAAGGCGCGCGCGCGCGTGGGAAATCTTTTTTCGCGATGCGGTATTTCTTTTTGTCTACGATTACAACGTGCATCGTATTATACAACAAAAAAATGCGACCTTTGGGGTTTCAGTGCCCCTTTAAGTGTGCTTTGAAGTTGATGTGTGTCAGTCAGTTTCCCTACACACCGACATCTTCGAGCTACAATGTTGATGACAGCGTGCACCTGGCTGACCTCCTCGATCCAGCCCTCAAGAAGCAGGTGCAAGACGTCAACCAAGAGTCTGAAGAGCTGAAGAACTTGTTCGTGTGTGAACTTACTGCAGTCGAGTGTGACATGCTGGCCTACCTGGAAGGTTTTATTTTTAGATTCGTCAAGAAGTCTATTGGTAACTGTGAGGACTGCGAAGGTGTCCTAGTGTCGGATGGTAACGATCCGCACAGCAGTTTGATTCCCCTGAAAGAGTATGTCAAGAGAGCTGAGAACCTTGTCTACCCCAGCCAAGCTGTGATGAGTGCCCTGATCGAGTGCGAAGAGAACGTCAAGGCTTTTATCTAGCTAGACGCCATCTTGACGCTCAAGTCTCCATCGGTCACTATTCTGGAGCTCCTAAGCAAATCTGCAATATTGGAGTTAGGGTGCTGTGACATACACAAAGCTCGTGTGGAGGAGAGACTTCTTGAAAAGTATGTCAGAACGAGAATCAGGATTCACCTGCGACAGCAGCACGCACAGGAAGTAAACGGAGCGTCGAGCAAGACACGTGCCGAAAATGGTGTGTTTTAGCACGAAGGGTGCTTTTCGATTGACAGATATGTTGATTTATTAGTACATGTTGTCACCAGTGAGTGATGAATTTACTTTCTTGTAAATATCACTTGGTCGTTTGCCTGTACTTTTATTTTATGCTCTTAATATTGCCTGCTGTCCTACTTCAGAACATTAGCTTCATGTTATTTTTTCCATGCACGTCTTCCTAAGTATTGGATACTTCGTAGGTTTCATCAGTGTAGCAGGTTGCATCCTTCTCCTACACTGCGCTACACTCTTAGCACGAGCACGCCACCGGCGCTTTTTCTAATTTTGCTCGGATAGTGAATTAAGAAATGCAAACTTTTGTCGCCTACGTTGATGCCACAATGAGCCCTTTCCACTACATAAGTAGCTTTGGTGATATCATTTTTCTGTCATAGTTGAGCAGTGAAAACCAACTATTGCTTCATTACGCTAACAATGCTAAGTTGTGGACATTGTCTTTTTTAACGTGAAGCCTTCTTTGGCTAGTTGTTCCGGATTTCGTGAAGCTGGATTTGTGAATCTTTACCAACTTGCTAGCTATCTTAGTTACCTTTCGTACTGACTCATTCACATGTACAAAAGGAATCTTTTCCTAGTGCTGGGCAAATTGATAATGGCATGGCCAATATGACGGGACAAGAACCGGCCCCTGGTCATCTTTTCTGAGGACCAGCATTCAGCACACGCTCACTACCTTCTGTCGCGTACTGGCTGCGTGTTCACATTCAAACTTCACAAGATGCGAAGTGTTATGAAAAGTCGGAAATTTCGTGTTAGAGGAATGATCAGTGGTGTAGCTGGGCCATCCGGCAACTAGGGCCCTTATGTATTTTGTCGCCCCTCTCCCCCTCCCTATTCACTCCCCGAGATCGCAGCCTACCAGTAAAGCGGGACGGGGCTGGGGGTGCTGGCTACTGCCAGAGGTGCCCCCTCCCCCCGTGACTGGGACGCCTGGAACCCTGGCCTCCTCGGTGCTACGGCACTGGGAATGATCATAACTGAAGAGCCCAGTTGCCGTTCTTGTCCTAGCCAATTAGCTCTGTACCAGAATTAGCCTCAAAGTTCGGGGACTTGAAGAATACGTCTGCAACCTTCCTAAGATATGTCTTTTACTAGTCAAATATTTCCGTTAAAATGTTTAGTCGATTACAAAAAAAGAGAAACGAAGGTAAATTCGTCTTTTTTTTTTTTACTCAAATTTTCAACTTGAAACTTTAATGGGGAAAATGTGGCCATAAAAGACGTACTTTAGCAAAGCTTCTACTTTTTTTACGGGACATTTTAGTTGCTAACGAAAGTTTTGGGTTACCCTTAAGAACAATTATTTTTTTATCGTATCCATGAGGCCAAAAACTTACCTTTTAGTTTAAGCATCGGCATACATCATCACAGAAAATTTTTTCTGCTACTAAATGACGTAAAGAGTCACAGTACCAACGAAATCTGTGCGAATTCCTACCCGCGCACTGTTTTCCGGGCAATAGCTGGGGGACGAAGATGGCGGCTCGTCAAGATTGGCGGTCATCTGAGCTGGCGTTTGGCAACAATGGTCGAGATGTCACCACCCTAAAGACGGAGTCGGCAAGTATGTAGGCTCCTTAAGCCTGACTTGTAGACCACAGTCATGTTAAACTCTTGTAGTCGGAGACTCCAACGAGCGAGGTATCCTGACGGGTCCTTGAGGTTCGCAAGCCAGCAGAGCGAGCGGTGGTCCGTGACTACACGGAACGGGCTCCCGTGTAAGTACGGACGAAACTTTGTGATTGCTCAGACGACCGCAAGGCCTTCTTTCTCAGTCGTAGAGTAATTTTTCTCCACCTTGGACAGTGTTCGACTTGCGTAGGCGATAACTCGCTCGGTGCCTTCTAGCACCTGAACCAGTACCACGCCAAGTCCAGCGTTACTTGCGTTCGTTTGCATCTTAGTTTCCGCAACCTGATCAAAATGTCCAAGAACGGGAGGAGTTTGGAGACGTCGCTTCAGCTCGTCGAATGCCTGCTGCTGCTCCTCGGCCCATTCAAACTTCTCGGCGTCGTTCGTGAGGTTTGTGAGCGGTGCGGAAATCCTTGCGAAATCCCGAACGAAGCGCCGGTAGTAGGCACATAGTCCAAGGAACCTTCGCACGGCCTTCTTGTCTGTCGGCGCTGGAAATGCTGCGATGGCGCGAGTCTTCTCTGGGTCTGGGCGAACGCTTTCGTTACTAACCATGTGAGCTAGGAACTTCAGTTCTTCATAAGCGAACCAACATTTTGACGGCTTGAGGGCGAGTCCGGCGGTCCGTATGGCTTGGAGAACAGCTCGGAGTCGTCGCAAGTGCTTGTCGAAGTCGCTGGAAAATACTACGACGTCGTCGAGGTAGACGAGACAGCTCTGTCACTTCAGTTCTGCCAGTACGGTGTCCATGACACGCAGAAAAGTTGCTGGCGCCGTATATAGCCCGGAGGGCATCACCTTGAACTCGTACAGTCCATCCGGCGTGACGAAAGCTGTCTTCTCTCGCTCCTGTTCGTCGACTTCGATCTGCCAGTAACCGCTCTTCAGGTCCATCGATGAAAAGTATCGAGAGTGGCGCAGCCAGTCTAACATGTCGTCGATCCGGGGGAGTGGATAGACGTCGTTCTTCGTCATCGCATTCCGCTGCCGCTAGTCCACGCAGAACCTAAGCGTCCCGTCCTTCTTTTAAAACAGTACGATTGGAGAGGCCCGCGGACTGCTTGAGAACTGGATTATGTCGTCGTTCAGCATCTCTTGACATTGCTCCTGGATCACCTCGTTTTCTTAAGCAGAGAATCTGTACGGCGATCGATGCACAGGGCGCGCGTCGTCCTCGGTAACGATGGGGTGCTCCGCAACGGCGGTTTGGCGCACCTTCGACGACGTCGCAAAGTAGTCGCGGTATTCGGCGAAAAGGTTAATCATGCATTTGCCGTCGTTTCGGGCCCGGAAGCTTAAGGTCAATGTGGAGCTGCGCTGGCGACGTACAGTCTTGCTGACGTGGCGAGGATTCTTCAGTCAAGGCGGCGATTTCAACGGAGTATCGGAGTTCCTCAACCTGGCCAACGGCTGCACCTTTCGTGAGGCGTTGCCTTTCATTTCGGTAGTTCGTCACGTGTATCACAATGCGGCCATCTTGAAATTCAGCTACTCCTCTTGCGGTGCCTATTCCACTTCCTAGAAGCAACTGGAGCCTTCCCTCGAGCAGAAGTTCGCCGCAGAAAGCTTCGGTGATCCCGACGGGCACGAAAACACTAGACCGCGGTGGTAAGTTCACGTAGATTGCGAGGACTCGGACCGCGGATGACGTCGCTTTGAGTTTTTTTCGGTGGTGAAACAGGTTTTCGTAGCGTCAACCGGTTAGCTCCGAGGTCGATGACGGCGCTATACTCGCAGAAAAAGTCCATTCCGAGGTAGCGACCATCGCACAGCCTTGCAGAACGACGAACTTCACAGGGCACGTCTCACCGTGGATCTCAACGTGAGCAGTGCATCTCCCGACTGGTGTGATTAGGTGCCCACCGGAGGCTCGTATTTGAGGGCCTTCCCACGGCGTTGTCACTTTTCGCAGGCGGCGAAAGAGCCTCCCACTCGACAGAGTAGTCTGCTTCAAGGTCCACGAGTGCCGATGCCTCGTGGCAGTCGATAACAACGTATAGGTTGTTGCACACCGATGCAGGGGTGTCGTTGTGATACGTAGCGTCGGGAGGGCGGGAGTGCTCCGTTGTTCTAGGAGGCTCTTTACTTCGGTCGTCTTTGGCAACGCCACCTCGAGGCGTTGCCGCACTTAGTTTCCAAGGCGACGCAGGGGAAACACGCTCTCTCGGCGGGGTCGTGGCGCTGGAGACGCTGAACGTCTGGGCGACGGTGAGTGGGATTCGCGGCGGAGAGGCGGCGCGGGGGTTGGCGAACGTCGGAGTACTCCTCAATGTCGCGAGGGCGTTCGTCGTACCTTGGGCGCGGGTCGTTCGGGGGCATCGACGGTGAATGTCGCCGGCTTCAGCGCAGTGATAGCACAACGGGCGTCGATCGGCCGTCCTCCACGCGTCGGTCATTCGGGCGCAGCTTGCTCTGGGCGGAGGTGCGCCCGATCTTCCTGGCGTCGGGAACACTGCGGCGCTTGAGGTTTACGTCAGGGTGGCGCCGTGAACGGGTGAGCAAAGGGCGGTGGTCATCGGGTAGCTGCGGCGTAGCTCAGCGTCGGTGGTTCGGGAGCGGCGCTGACGAAAATATCTGGCTGCAGCGCCTGCTAAACTTCTTCCCAGACAATCTCGGCGATCGAGGACGAAGCCGGGCTTGCTGCAGCTGGTACAAGCTTCCTGATTTCGTCCCGCACGACGTCCCGGATGATCTCACGGAGGTCCAGGCTGTGGCAGCTGGAAGTCGAGAGGGCAGCGACGCCAGGAAGTCGCTTGTAATGGGAGACCCGTGCTTGAAGGGCACGTTCAATGTTCTTGGCTTCCTTGACAAAATCTTCGACAGTAGAGGGGGGGGGGGGGGTTGCGGACAAGACCACCGAAGATGTCAACCTTTACACCTCGCATCAAGATCCGCAGCATCTTTTCGTCGGTGGCTTGAGGGTCGGCGCGAGCGATTAGGCGCCGAACATCCTCGACGAGACTGGTGACTGTCTCTTTTTTCGTCCTGGGTCCTCAATCGAAGAAGGTCCTCGGCCCTCTCCCGTCGATATTGGTTGGTGAAAGTCCGTCTCAGCGTATCCTTGCGGGCGGTCCACGGGGACAAGGAAGTTTTTCGATTTCGAACCAGTGCCTAGCCGTTCCTTCGAGCGCGAAGTGAAGACTCTGTAGGGGCTGCTCTTCCGTCCATCATTTGTGCAGGGGCCACTCGCTCGTACTGCTGTAGGCAGTCCTCGACGTCTTCATAAGGCTCGCCATGGAAGGACGCAGGCGTACGGGCAGCGACGGGTGGGGTGGTCATGGTCGGAATCCTCTTTTTCTGGTTTTCGGGCAAGAGACCAAGTTCGGGGGACTGACCTCTGGTACGACGGCTTGTTCAGGCTTCGGCGTCTTCGGCGAAGGTAGGCTTTCGGTGTTGAGCACCTCACTTGGCCGGGTTGTTTTCGGAATTGTACGCTTCACGGGCCTAAAAAGCGATACCCCGCATTTCAAAAAAATGTCGCGAATGACAAGTGATGAGGCGACGAAAACTTAAACAAACTAAACGCTTAATGGCGCGAACTTGTGCCCAAAACAAAAAGGCAACAGAAGGTAACAATAGAGCGTCGCGGGCATTAATGGCGGCGTTACAGCAGGATCAAACGCTGGGGCGAGACTGACTCTAGCTCGCCACAAGGAGCCCCTTTTGTACACACGTGGGCTTCCTGAACAATTGGCATAGAAGGTAAGGCGCGTTGAACATTGTGGCCTCGAGCATGCAACAGAGTTCTCGAATTTACCAGAACAGTAAATTGCAAGAATAATAAAAAAAAAAAGGTGCGTCGCGCCCCCCAAAAAAGAATTGAACCCTGGCTCTTCACGTGGGTAGCAAGCACGATAACCGTTAGGCCACAGCCGCGCTGCCTGCTTGGCCAGCTACGCGCGCGGCAATATTCCGTTGACCTGTCGGTTTCCGTACGTGGGGCAGACAAAACGGTGCTTGAATGACCGGCATCTAGAACACGAGAGCTGTTAAGTGCAGGTCTCCGAATTTCGAGATCGCTCAAAATGCTCGAGAATGCAATAATTGTTTGCCTGATTGGGGTTGCACTGCTGGGTTATACAAAGAAAAATATTTTGCAAAATAGGTCATGAAGGAAACCATCACCATCGCTTCTTTGGGCAATCGTATCAGTCAACCGTCAATCACGCTACATAGGGCAATCCGAAAGTTCTTGCTTTTGTCATTTCTTTTACAGAAATGGTTCATTTATTCATGTCGCCTTATCAGGCGTCAGGAAGATCTTTTCTGCGAATGGCGAGGGTTACGCCGGGTCAGTCTTTGGGTGAATGTGTGAGGGAAAGGGTAGGTTGCATTAGTTTGTACGAGTTCAGGTCGTTGGTTGTTTTGAATGGAGGTCAAGACGAAATGTATTCTAGCTGTTGGTCACGGTGGCGTGTGCAAATTTGCTGAGAACCCTGTGTGGGAGGTCGTATAAATACGACATTGTCAATAAAGATTAGTAGCTGCGTCTGAGAGATTTTGTGCTTGTTCCCTTTTTCGTCCGTCGTCTCCAGTTTTTCAAATATATGTAACATAAGCCAGCTCGGCTATGAACTCACTCTATCGTCAGTATTTCCCTGATTATTTTTCTACCACTCTCAAAACGTTTTCCTCCTACTGCTTCGTGTTCTTCTACCACTGTCAAAACTTTTTCTTCCTCTGCCCCAGTCGCGAATTAAAGTCATCACTACTGCAGAAGGATCTGGTCTTGAAAGTGCCACTTGAATTTTCCGGCTCTTGCTCTCATTTCGCATTTTATTAGGGGTGTGCAATCAGTGGTTATAATTGAGTACTGGTGCTTCATTTATGGTATTGATAGTCCAAATGAAAGCCACACCATACGTCCCTTTTGATATTCTTAAAGCAGGCGCTGCGCTATTCGTTTCGAATTTCTGTTTGCACACACCCTATATTTTAACGTGAAACATTATTTGGCTAGGTATTCGACATTTGGGAAGCCTGGATAAAAGAGTGACCGTGAGGTTCAACGCTGGTTGGTTGACGGGTGGGAAGGGAGGAGCGAGGTGGTCGACTCTGATTGGTCAACGGGGAGGTCATGTAACCAGGGGATAGGCGAGAGGGATCTCGACCACTTGCGCGTTCACTGCTTGTGTTCACTGAGCAAGAGGAGCTCGATAGTACGAAATGTGCTGGACGATCACCAGGCTTATCAGCCCGATTGGCTGTGGTATTGTTTCATTCTAGGTACACCTACCAAGTGTACACATGGTACGCGTTAAACTGTCTGATGAACCGCGCCGTAAACGCAGGCGTCTGGCGTCTGGAAACGCAGAGTATCACTTAACGTTTGTGCCGCTAGAACGTTTTACATTTGCAATAAAATTGCCTAGCAATTTGCCATACATTTGATATTTTCACCTCTGCTCTAGCAACATCATTGACGTGCCACATCCCCAGCAATTCCTTTTGGTATTGCTCATTATATGCGCACATTGAATCATTCAGGAATGTAAATCAATATAACAATTTCTGCGAGTTCAATAGATAAGTAAAAACGAAATAATAAACGCCAAAAATAGGCCGAAACGATAAGTGCACCCAAAAGTGCTAAGAGACAAAACCATACCATGAACGAGTTCTAGTCGGGTGAGTTTTTAACACACCTTTATTTGCCCCCGGTCGGTTTAATCTGCACACACGTGATATTCACTAGACTATTTGCTTGAGGTTACCGAATCGGAAGCGGAAGAGCCCAGAGATGCCGCATAGGCCTTCAAAGCTGCCCGCTTCACCTTGCCAGTTGGAGTCCTGGGCAGGCGATCAAGGAAGTAGACACCGCCGTGAAGGTGCTTGTATATTGGGAATACGTCTATAAAAAGTGTAAGAAAAGTATATTAAGCATTAATAACTATATCAAAAAGCGCGGATCTCTTATCTAAAACACGATGAGTCGTTCTCTTGTTCCTTCCATTTGTTGGGTTGCATAAATCAGTTACCTCACTCTGCGTGTTTGCATTTTTTACACAAGTAAAGGAGCTGTAGAAACGTTTTATTATCGAGAAGGCAAAAATGCGATTTAATTATTTCAGTAAACTGAGTTACCGCGCGTAAATTCCGTAAAAAAAGCGATTCCGGATACCTACGAATATACACACACATACACACACATATATATATATATTGTTACGAAGATGTGCGGCCGGCAGCGAATGATAATGACACGTCCACTCAATGAGATAGAAAGGATTTTATGGAAGCCGGGCCGTGCGCGCGGAGCGTGGCACGTGATGGTCAGGCACGCCGCTGCCGCAGTGTCGCCGTCTTCTTCGTCACATTACCCCTTCCTTTAGAAAGGACGACCCGGCCGATGAATGAAGGAAACACGAGAGTGAACTGAAAACACACACACACACACATACAGAAGACGAGGCCGAAGACACGTATGACTGCTGCCGGCCGCGTAGAATGAAGATGTTCTTGAGCCTGCAGCCTCTCTCCACAGCATTGCCGATCTCTGTGCCAGCCACAGCCCCACAACGTCACGATCCGGGCTGGGGAATTCATTCGACCGCTATCAACACCGACGGGGCTGGGGACAGGACAGGGGACCATAAACTTGCGTCTGTGTCTCAATTTCGTCCATAGTTTATCTTGTTAACCGGCGCTCTTCATAAAAATCCTCGTAACTCACATTCGTTGAACCTCTCTTTCACAGTCACTTCGCCATTTCAGGCAGTTCGCGGGGCGGGGGGCTGTGCGGCGGGGTTATGGTCTGGAGCTCAATCGGCTGCGGCGGAGGACTGCTGCAACCAAGATCCGGAGCGATGATGACGAAGAACGAAAGATGATGTACCCCGCACCTCCACCAAATGTTACGAAGATGTGCGGCCGGCAGCGAATGATAATGACACGTCCACTCAATGAGATAGAAAGGATTTTATGGAAGCCGGGCCGTGCGCGCCTAGCGTGGCACGTGATGGTCAGGCACGCCGCTGCCGCAGTGTCGCCGTCTTCTTCGTCACAATATATATATATATATATATATATATATATATATATATATAAATGAATTTGTGCAGATGAATGAACCGTACTTAATCCAATGAATTAAAGAATCCAAGTTTTCAGGAACCCACCGAAAGCCAAAAAATGGCGGAGCCAGGATTTGAACTCTGGGTCCGGTCGGGTGTGCTAACCACTACACCACTCCACCTTGGCTTTCTGGCGTTTCCTACCTGTCTTATTAATGCACAAGAAACGAAATGTATCCAATCGGAGGTGTTCTGGAAACACACGCCGCCGCGTGCAACGCGGTACGACGCTTAGTGTCACGTGGTACGTGCTCGTTTGTGCTCCAGAAATCCTCCCACTGTTTGTCTCGCCCCGTCTACATGTAGTAGTATTCTTTGTTTATATATATATATATATATTTGTATATATATAATATATATATATATATATATATATATATATATATATATATTCGTAGGTAATTTTAATATATAATTTTAATTTTATCGCTAATTTTATAATATATATATATATACACAACAAGCATGGTGGCGGGAGGCCGAAGGCGTGGGTATATATGACTCGGAACCTTGGTGAAAACAGCAACAACGGACGATTTATTCTTCGACGTTTCGGCCGAAGTCCGGCATTCGTCTTCCTGACGAAGGCCGGACTTCGGCCGAAACGTCGAAGAATAAATCGTTCGTTGTTGCTGTTTTCTCCAAGGGTTTTCTTTTCTTCTCAGCTATATATATATATAACCAGTCTTGAAAAAGGTGTCTCAGGCCGACACGTCAACTGGCTTTACAAATAACATGTTCTAAAACTCCAAACAACCTTCTCAAGTACGTTTCTTTGCCGTCTATAATATATATATATATATATATATACTTTCCTATCCCATTAAACAGAATGCATGTGACTCTCTGACCTTTTTTGGTACTGAATCTCCAGGTGATCAACTAAAATTGAGCCCAATGGCAACACTATTTATAGATGATTTTATGGAGACACGGTCGGAGGTACTGGTCGGAAATATTTTCCTTCCAAAAATCCTAAAATCGTCTTCTTTCTTTCTTCGGTGCAATTTAATGCTTTAGGCTTTGACATAGGTATTCTTGCTTCCTTAAAGGGATACTGAACCGAAATTTCGAGCCCACATAACAAGGCTTGACGGTTAGGCGCGGGCCGCTGCAAAATCGAAAAACATCACTCATACAGCGATATCTCTAACAAATCGCCGTATCTTTGGAAAAAAAAACACAAAAAAACTGCGCCATTGAACACGACCGATGAGGCCGACGAGACAAGGCACGTCACGATTCCAATGCCCTCTACTCCTCGCTACGCCCCGTCGAGCTGGTGAACAGAAGCGAGGAGGAGAGAAGCGAGGCCGCTTCTCCTCATTCTCGAATTCTCCCGGAAGACAATTACGTCAAAGACCTCGCTTGATCGCGCCTTCTTTTCAAAAAGTAGGGCCATCAGTTTGAGATTTCAATGTATGAGTGATATTTTGGAGTGTGTAGCGTCCCGTTCAACACTTCTGCGGCCTTATTTTGCGAAATCCAAACTTCGGTTCAGTATCCCTTTAATGTTTCCTAAACTATTGTACTTAACAACGTGGCAGATCCGGAAACGTACGAATAATTTATATATCTGTTTCACACGATTATGCACTTTCCTAGAATCCTTTTCACCTGAGACTGTCTTTTTCATATCCTCCCCCGTCGTCTTCCGGTCCTTTTTGTGGGACGCTTTGAGAACGACGAAAGCGGCGGCCACTTCAATATGCTCATCGTGTGGCAGGCCTGCCACTGCGACTTCGGCAATCTCGTCGTGGTTCTTCAGAAGAAGATTCTCCACCTCCGAGGGGTAGGCCTTGTCGTTCATGCACTTGATGAATTCTTTCAACCTGTCTACGTAGTAGACTCTGCCATCTTGGTCGTAGTACGCAATATCCCCTAGAATCGGTAATGTACCAAAGATTTAACTGGTGTCTAGTAAAAAAAATAAAAAAAAACTTAAATATTTTACTGAAGCCAGGAAGGGCAAAATGATTAAAATTATGTTGGTTTATTTCCTAAATTTATTCCGAACTTTTTTCTTGACTTTATTCTTTGTATAACTAGTGACGCCAAAATATTGGCTGCTGGGATGTTATCACACTGCTACGCCACACTGCAGTCACTTACTCAAGAAAGAATCAGTAAAAAAATAACTTTTGTGTTTCAACATTCGTTCTTTGAGATTATCTAGACTCATTGCGTTTAAATGAAGTTTGAACCGCGTTCGAAGCACATGTACAGTTTTTTTCGAAGTTTAGAGCCCACCGCGCGCTTGGGCGGAGCGGGCTCGGTCCCGTGCCGCGGCGCTTTTATCGCTGGCCGCGAAAATCTTGAGAGCGAGGACTAACTTCTCTCTCGCGTCGCGCTCGCCTTGATAATAGGGAGTTTTCGTAGATGGTTTTCGCCGTCCCGCAACGCTCTCTGCAATCCGCTACGATACCCGCGGAACTCTCCAGTCAAGACCATCGGCTCGAAGGCGTAGTAGCGGCATCTTCGTTGCGGAGGGCTTAGCGGTGGGTGAAACGTGGTATACGCAAACTCCCTAGTAAAGTGACGCAAATAGCGAGAGCAAAGTTCCCCCCTCGCCGTGAAAAATCTTACCGCCAGCGAGCGCCAATGATAAGAGCGGCGCTGCACAAGAGCGAGCACGGCCCGGCCACGCGCGCGGTGGGCTCTAAACTTTTGAAAAAGACTGAACAGCATCTTTTTCGATTTCCATCTGAGGGGCCAGAATTGCTTTGCGTTGGAGGATTTCTGAACGCTCAGTCTTCGCAACAAGCACAAAATATACAACAATACCCTTCTAAAAGAACATGTTACTTGCATGAGAACGATTTCATTTCAAATAGTACAGAAAAAAGGGCCATTTCTCAAAACCTTTTGACAAAAATATATATGCTCGGCAAATTCTTCATTAGGTTTCATCGAAAACCGTTTTTGAGTAGTCATGTTTTTAGTTCGCGGGGTTTTTACTTCTGGACCAAAGGCGCATTTCTGAATTTGGGCGACCATCACAGGTCGCGTATTTCTGAGCTTCAGCAGACTCAGATACCTTCTTTACAACAAATAAACTTTTTTACATTGTGCACAGGCCACTATGGTTCCGAGCTATTCCTCGTGTCCTTCGCTCGCTGGAGCGCCCGTTTACCCTCAAGGCGCTACAGCGAGTGGGGGCTACATGGCATTTTACTTTTCTCTGTGTGACTTTGTGTTTTTTTGTTTCTTTTTTTTTTGTTGCCGTCCCATGTTTGATAGAGTTTCAGACCACATTCCTCTTTCACCCCATTGGCGTCTTTTTCTTCTGCGTGTTTGACCGACTTTGTTCCGCCGCCAAACGCTTTAACTTCCCCAAAGGGCATCTATAGATGCCTCCTGAGTCGGTTTTGACGTAGCTGTCGTGGACAGTGATGAGGTAATCACCGCCCCTCTGCCTAGGCCAATACACCTCCGGTAAGGACTCGCCGTGTTGTGTGCGAGAAGATTGTCGAGAAAATGATCCTTCTTCGCACGGACAAAAGAGCTATGACTCTCGCGCTGTGCCGCGGCGGAAGGAGCGAAGAAACGCCCGAAGGGTTTACCGTCCAAAAAGGTTTTCCAAGCTTTTTTTCGCCTTTTACGTTGTTCCGAGACCCTTCTTCGAACCGAGTGGCAGACGCCGGCACTGCCATGCATTCTAGCATGACAAACGATAAAGGCGAGAAGAAGGATGCCTCGTCGTCGAACGCGCCAGCGCACTTGGCCGCCATCGTCCAGCAGACAGCACCTGCCATTTCTGCCTCCTTCGCCTCTACTTTGGGAGCAGCCCTGCTTCCAAATACCGACACCTTGGCCGGTCACACTTTCAAAGCTACGCCCATAAGGTCGTAGCGTTGGAGGTGTGATGATCGTGCGGACGACAGCGATCCCACGATTCAGACTACAAGGCGGAGTATGTAAATCTTTGCATTGCTCATCACCCGGAATAAAAATGCTGAGTCACCGAGCTGTGGACGCATGCGCAGCGTCCGATCTACCGCACAGCAGAGCAACAGCGCATGCTCCGAAGGCGTTCCACAGCCCAGCAGACAAAGATGGCGGCGCGCAGATGGCGATTTCTGCAAAGGTCTATAGTCGAAATGCGGCGTAGCAGAGCCGCCTTAGACTCCAATGCTCTGTTGAGCAATCGCCTTACCCGAATGGCACCAGCCGTCTTTGTCTCTGAATTCGGCGGTCTTTTCGGGGCACTTGTAGTAACCCCTCATGGAGCATGGACTCTTGTAGCACAGCTCTCCGTGGACATCGGGACCAATCGGCTCTCCTATCTCGATGTCGACAAACTAGAGGAAGAATATTGCGCGCGATAAATGTCGATATTTCTAGTTATCGAGTTTGCCCATACTGTATTGCGTACTGTGTAATGCTAAAGGGAACTGCGAAGTTTGAGAACATATTACGCGATATCAATCACACTCCCTCAAACAAGCGGCTGTTCTTGTGAAATCACAGGAGGAGATTATGGTAGTGACTGTGGGATATACAAAAGCCAAATCGATCCAGTACACTGCAAAAGACAAATATCTTCCTCGTTGATATCCCGTATAACACAACGTATTTCGAAAGCCCTCAGAAAACGACTCAAAACAAGGTTGTTTTCTTCCACTTCCCGATACAAAAAGAAATGATGTGCGACATTTTTTCTATATAATTATACATATATCATACGCGGCTAATAATCTCCGGTTTTGGGTCCACGAACTCATAGTAGGTGTCTGAAGTGCGTACCCGGCTGGTCTGTTTACCGTGTTTTTAAAAGTAGTCCCTCAATTTCTGACAGATGACGTCGAAACAGGATTACGCTGCTGCCTTCCACTATACTAGCGGTGGCACAGCAGTAGACGTGGATGCGACAGACGCCTGCTCAGCTGCAGGTCGTACTGCAACTAAAGAGTCGATGGAATCCGAAGCAAACATGAGTTGGAAAGTTGCGAGCTACTACGACGAGCCATGCGTACGCTCGCCTCTCTGCCAACATTTTTAAGACCAACCGGCAGGATCGCGACATCCGAGAGCATGACGCACTGGCTCCTAAGAGACAATTTGCGGTCACTTCTGGACCACGTTTACTTCATGGGCGGGATAGTGAGCGTAAACACAGCAGTCAAAAGCGTTCCTGACACCGTAATTATTGTAAGGCTTCAGTTACCTTGAGCTGGACCATCGGAGCAGGAAAGCCTATGCTGCGAAGATCCATCTCGTCTTGAGGAGGAAAAACGACGAGGCCGCAAGCTTCCGTTAATGAATAATTGTTCCTCAGGCAACGTAAGTCCCCAAAGACCGACGTCAGCGTCTTGGAGAGCGCCTCACTGGGTGTAGTGCCGCCAATGTTGATCTTCCGGATGGAGTTGAGTTGAACTCCAGTGCGGCGCATTTCGCTCGTGAAGTACACTAGTTGCGTAGGAGAACTGGAAATGGTTGTCACCTAAAAGAGGTAGGTTAAATAAAGATCGTATCAACGCTCCTGAAATTTGAGCAGGTTAAAAATTAGAGCAGTTTTATTCTGGCAAAGGAAGATGTTACAAAAAAAAAAAATGCTTGTCCTGGCTTCAATGCATAGAGCAGGGGTTATAAGCTGGACATTCGGCAAGAAAGTCGGCGAGATTTTTGACCGCCGCGATGGCCAGCGCCACGCTTGATCTCGGCACTAACAAACCACCGCGGCGGTTAGAAATTTCGCTAATGTTCTCGCCCAGTTTCCAACGTAGTGCTCCAGACAAGCATAATTTCAGTAATCTTGTTGAATTGTGACAACAGGCGAAGTCAATTTCGTCACTGACTATAGAGAAATTTGTTAAAACTCTAGAAAGTTTTAACAACTGTTTGGACTTTTTAGAGCCATTAGACTTTTTTTTATGATTATATCAACGCAGGTTCGATAAATATATTGGATATAATGATCGCCTACGTTAAACGCCAAATTTCTCTTTAAGTCTGAAGCTGCAAGGTGCCTTTCATATCCTGTCAGAAAACGTTGCTTACTCAAGCGAGTGTGTTAATCTTTCCACGTTTCGTTTAGTGGTGTTATGATTGTCTTAGCTTCAAAACAACTGCTCGAGCGAAGCACAGCTGAAATGCTCAGAGTCTCGGGAGAGAAAATAATCGTGAATTTTCTCGTTCATTGTATTGAGCAATAATTACTGAAGCAGACCCGAAATTGACATGCGATGCATCTTGAGACCAAACCAAAAACATACAAATAAATGCTCGTTTCATTCATTCTATATTGCCTTGTTGCAATTCGGCACCACCGGTGTGCTTGGCCGGCATTTTCAGTCTCGATAACTTATTTATAAAACTCGCGTTAGTTTGCCATAGTGGATGAAATGGTGGACTAAATGTTAGCTGAGTTTCGGACCGGAAGCCAAAGTTTTGGAACTAACCGCTATCTTATTAAAAAATTACACGCGATTTCCTGAAACGTTACTGGGGAAATAGTACCCCTGTTCATAAGACTCCGCCCTTCAGCCACACGTGTCCATGAGCTTCGTCGTCCACCATTTTCCAATTGAAACATTTCGAAAATCGCTTATAACCTTTGAAGAAGATAACGGTTTGTCTTGAAACTTTGGCATATGGTTCGGACCGCTAGCCTTACATTTGAGCGGAGTCTGAGCGATCGACCATGCGTACTTTACTTTTTTAACATAAAAAAAACTAAATTTTTTGGAAGGCACTCTGTAGTTTACTTTTACACTTCGGCAAAATCAACCGATATGGCTTTTTGAAGCGCGGCCAACACACTGCGCCACCACGGAGACGTCTGAGTAGAGTAACAGCGCGGCTAGAGAGGAGTTCCGAAGTACCTGAAATTTGTTAATGACCTCAGCGAAACGATCAAACTTCATCATAGGGCTGACGACGACGCAAGTTGTTCCGTTGCAGGCCGCACTGATGATATACTGGAAGCCCGATGCGAACGTCAGAGGGTAACAAGCCAACAGGACGTCTGCTCCCTCGTCCGTCATGCAGGCCCTGCAAGTGCAGAGGTGCTCTCGTTAAATGACTTCACTAAACGTCCTGATTTGCGATTAAAATTAATATCCGAAGGAAGTTACACATTTATGTAGACATTAAAAAGACCAGCGCCCGAAGGAAACGTTTGCAAAATCTCCAATGCTAATATGAGTCTCTTTTCCCGTCATGTGATTAATAAACTTCACACTAGCTTGATCTTGCTGACAGGCGCTGGAAAGAACAGAATATGCCGTGAATGAGAGGGGCGCACATAGCCGTGTTTTTAACGTCGGGTGACGTCATGAGGACACACGACACGTTACGTGACGTCACGGTGTCATGTCGAAGTCCCGTGACTCTGTGACGTCACGTGACTTTATACTGTTACGTGACGGTATGTTGTCATGACTGTGACGTGCAGAAGGCGTCATAATACTACGTTACAACATATGACGTCATGGTGTCACATAACGTTATCCCCGCAGGGGGCACCTGTGAAAAAAGGTGTTTGGAGAGTGGTGACTTTACGGACCCCGAGCCATGAGGGTTCGCCCGCCCACGTCTGGCTGTGCGTGGCTTTCCCGTGTCGGGGGAAACGGGCATCCTGGTGGTTGAGTCGAGCCCTGGGTAGGTATGGACCCTTCGGGGACCCCCAGGTGATGCAATACACCACTTCGGCCCCCGCTTCTCGTAGACGGGTGTCCTGGCTTGGCCCGACCAGGATGTTTCAGCCAGTCGCCACTCCTTCTACTAACCCCTCCTTTCGTTCAGCCTTGTCATCTCCTTCTTTTTACTCTTCTCATTTTTCTTCCTTCCTTTTCACCTCCTTTGGCGGAAAGGGCTAACCTTGGGTGGCAATAGATGCTCTTGTCTTGAACCTCACTTGGCTATAGCGCCATGGTAGAACTGGCAGTGCAGCATACTCGGACAAGCCCTGACTGTTATGAGGTGTTGCCTGTCCCCTTGTTGGGCTCCGCGGTGGGCGGTACGCCACGGATGCTGAATTTTCTTTGCCTTCTATGGCGTCCTCTACAAAACCTCTTCAGGACCAACGTCCAAGCGGCGCTATCCTGAACTAACCAAAGTAAAAGATGTTGAACCTGCAACCTTCACAATTTTTTTTGTTATTCATTCTAAAGATGAACAGCTCCCCGTGGGAAAACTGTCTCCTTTCGTTGTAGCAAAAGTTCTTGAGAACTTGATTGGTCATAACTACAAAGCAAAGAAGATGTACTCCAGTGACCTTCTCGTCGAAGTGAGCGCTAAAGAAAAAAGCATGGCACTCCAGAAACTGTCCCGCATCGTAGATGTTCAAGTAACGGCTGCCCCACACCGCACACTGAATACCATTCGAGGGGTGCTCTCCGAGGACGACCTCTTACACTCTAGTCAAGAGGAAGTTCTCGAAGGACTCCGACCATCGGGTGTCGTTGCTGTAAAGCGGATCATTTTCAAACGAAATGGTGTGGAAATTACTAGCAAGCATGTTATGCCCGTGCCACACGGGCAACTCGAATCCCATTTACAACGAATGACATTTGAGCGGACGGCCAATCAGCGCGCGACACTCCGGCCGTGGCGCATTCCACGCGCGACAGATTGCGAGCTGACTCGTCGATCACACAAATGTCATTCGTTGTAGATGGTATTCGAGTTCCCCGTGTGGCACGGGTATTATTCTCACGTTCGAATGACACACTCCCAGCATTCGTGAAGGCGGGATAGCTCTACTGCCGTGTCCGACCGAACGTACGTAATCCGCTGCGGTATTTTCGATGCCAGCGGTTTGGTCATGGCGCTCGGAACTGTCGAGGGAAGAACATCTGCGCAAAGTGTGGAAGCACTGATCACGTTGCTGACATCTGCGAGAGTGAAGTGAAGTGTGCTAACTGTGACGGTGTACATCCTGTCTACTCACGCGCATGCCGCATATGGAAATAGGAGAAAGAGATCCTTTCGTTTAGAGCCAAGGACAACCTGTCTTACCCCGAGGCCAAGAAGCGTTGCCTTCTTGGAAAAGGGGGGTTTCCTCGAGGTAGTGCGTAGGGGGCTAGCACCATCTTCCGAGCCTCGACCCTCTCAGGTTTCGTCTGGGAACCGCGAGGCCGTCGCTCAGCCCCCACCTTCCAAGAAACCAGAGGTGGCGGCGTGCTCTCCACCTCAGAGAGGGGGCACTAGTGCCCCGGCGTCTAGGCAGGACCCCCTTTAAACATTTCCACCATGAATAGTTACAGTTTCATGCAATGAAACTGCCGAGGACAGCTTCACAACACTGACGATCTGCACTTTTTTTTTTTTTTTATGAGCTGCGAGCACTAGCAGTTGCTCTGCAAGAGACTCATCTCAATAGCACTCATATCAACATGTTTCGACGTCAAAATGTTTTTTGAAAAGACCGTACATCATCTCATTCTTCGGGTTTGACTTGCTGTTTTGGTACGAGGCGATATTGCATGCACGGCAGTTCCTCTTCGCTCACCCCTGGAGGCTGTTGCAGAGCGCATTCTTGCAGATCGTCTCATTACTCTTGTTTCCCTTTATCTTCCACCAGATGTTCCGATTGACTTTTACGATTTGCAGGATCTGCTGAACCAGCTGCCAAATCCCTTTTTAATCTTTGAAAGCACACAACCCCTTATGGGGAAGTGCTAGGTTGGACAATCGTGGAAAAGTCAGTGAACATGTTTTACTTTTATCTTCACTATGCCTTTTACACATTAAACAACCAACATTTTATAGTGCGAGCCATTACACTTTCACATGTATAGACTTGTCTATATCATCAGCTACATTATTCCCTTGTTTTTACGGAAAGTTTTAGGTGATTCTTTTGGCAGTGATCACTTTCCCATTGTTGTAGAAAGTCATATTCCATTGCCCACCATTTTAAAACGAATTCCCCGATGGAAGCTTGATCAGGCTGATTGGGGACTGCTTCAACTGGAGGCCACATTTGACTCGTTAATGCTTGAGAGTATGACACCAGAGGAGGCTACTTTGTATGTTACCGAGCAAATCATAAATGCGGCACATCACTCTATTCCCAAAACATCCACAAACCTCCCAAAACAGTGCAAGCCGTGGTGGACCCAGGAGTGCAGCACAACTAGGCGAAACCAGAAAAAAGCATAGGACACCTTTCGAAGTTTATCCAATTCCTAAAAAATTGATGGAGCTTAGAAAAAGAAGGGCGAAGGCTTCGTGAACACAAAAGCAGGCAAAACGAACATTCTGGAAGAAGTGTGTCTCTTCCCTGAGCAGCACTGCCTTCGCGAAAGAGGTGTGGGACCGCTACCGTAAAATTAGGCGGACCTACAGTGGTTTTATTCTTCCTCCTCTTTTCGCCCCGTCTCCTGCATCGTAAAAGAACGTAGGAAATGCCCTCGGCATGCACTTTCAGGATGTGTCTTCCTCTGATAACTACAATGCCGCTTTTAAGCTGTTCAAGAGGAATGCAGCATGTCAGCAACTAAAGTTATCAGGTGCGAATTCTGAACCTTACGACAAACCTTTCACGGTTTGTGAGCTAAAACAGGCTCTTGACACCAAGAAACAATCCTCACCAGGTCCCGATTCTATCCACTATCAAAATGCTTCGTCGGCTCTCCTTGAAATCGTTTCGACAGTTGCTTAAATTCTTTAACTTCCTCTGGGAAGACTCCTACTTTCCCGACGCATGGAAATGTGCACATGTCACACCCTTCCTGAAATCGGGAAAGGACCCCTAATATCCATCAAGTTACCCCCCAATCGCACTCACTAGCTGCCTGGGTAAGATATTTATATTATTCCTTTATATTTTCATAGTTTCCGACAGGGTCGGTCCACCTTGGGTCAGCTGGTACGCATTGAAACCTTACTTAGGGAAGCATTTGTAAACAGGCAGCACTGCGTTTCTTTATTTTTTTATTTAGAGAAAACGTACGGTACTACTTGGAGGCATGGCATTCGTCAGGATCTACTTGCCTATGGAGTACGAGGTTGCTTGCTCTGTTGCATTAAAACTTCCTTGACGAGACGAACTTTTCAGGTTCGGTTAGGCACCACTCTGTCCGATATCTTTGTACAAGAAAATCGGGTCCCGCAGGGAGGCCTTCTTAGTGTGACACTGGTTGCCATCAAGATCAATACGATAGCTAAAGTGATACCACGTTCCATTGCATATTCGCTCAATGTCGACGACCTGCAGATCTCTTCTTCCTCTTGCAATCCTTCTAGTTGTAAGTGCCAGCTGCAGCTAGCAATAAATAAAATCAGCAAATGGGCAGATGAAAATGGATTCCGGTTTTCAGCTGAAAACACTGTGTGCGTACCCTTCTCTCTCCGGCGTGGGATATCGCTAGATCCCGCCTTAGAAATAAACCGAACTCCAATAGCCGTTAAAGCTGAACATGAGTTCTTGGGCATTATATTCGACAAAAAGTTACGTTTTGTTACGCTTGTATAACTCTCTGGTGCGATCCCGTCTTGGCTACGGTGCTATAGTTTATAACTCAGCGCGACCATCCTCGCTGAAAATGCTGGACCCCGTACACCACCTTGGCTTGCGGCTTGCCACGGACGCCTTCCGTACGTCTCCTGTGCTTAGCCTGTATGTGGAATCTCACCAGATGTCCCTTGCCAAGCAACGGCAGTATTTAGGCCTGAGTTACGCTTTCCGGATTATATCTGACCTCGACCATTCAATCTTTACCACTTGGCAGCGATCTCGGTACGCCCTTCTTTTCGAGAACAAGCCGAGGACGGTTAGACCTTTAACTGTTTGTGTGGGAAGTGATCAGGAATCTTTTGAACTCGACCTTTATGGGATAGAACTCCTTAAGAAACCTCTACGTATTGCACCTTGGGAGCTGCTTCCAGTTTTTTGTGACTGGACGTTTACACGGTTCAGCAAACATAGCGTTTCTCCACTTAATATTCAACAAGAATTTCTCGAGCTACAGAAGAAATACAGCAACTATGCTCACTTTTATACTGATGGATCCAAGAACTCCTCCTCCGTAGGAACTGCCGTTTACTCTGAAGAATATACAAAGGCCCAACGACTCGAAAACATGGCTAGCATTTTTACCGCAGAGCTCTATGGCGTATTGATGGCTATTGAATATATTATGGCAAGCAAAACTGTGAAAGCTGTTCTCTTTGTAGACTCACAGAGAGTTGTTTCAGCCCTCTGCTCAGTAAAAGACACCAAAAATAAGCTAGCCCAATTAGAGCGATTTAAAATCAATAGTTCCTTAGTTTGTGGCCATGATATAAAGTTTTGCTGGGTCCCCAGTCATGTTCGAATTTTTGGCAATGAAAAAGCAGACCAGTTGGCGACCTGCACAAAACATCTCACGGTGACCTCTACTGGCCTACCCAACCAAGATGTGAAGCTCCCCATTAAAAAAGCACTCCTCCGAACGTGGCAGTCTGAATGGGACCAAGAAAGTGAAAAAAAGCTCCATGTGGTAAAACTAGGTTTAGGATTGTGGGAGAGTGCATCTCATGAGAATCGCTTTATCAAGGTTCTCCACTGCCGCCTTAAAATTGGACACAGTTTCTTGACACATATGGGTATCTCCTTTGTAGAGTGGACGCTCCAGTCTTTGAGCCCTGCGGCTGAATTACTAACGGTCCATCATATTCTATGGCTCTGTTTAGGTCTCGAACAGAAACGACGTGCTTGCTTCCCGGAATTTTTCGCATACAATATTTCTTTCCATCCTGCACTCTTAGTGGGTGAGCATCCCATCATTCCCTTCAATCGTGTCCATTACACACTTAAAAAAAAAAAAAACGTTTTTTTACGTCGATTTTAATTTCCGTATTCCTATTTTATATTCTACCAATACCAAAACCTCTTTTGTTCCAGATTTGATTTCACAGTGAGCCTTCCAAAACTATTACTCTGAACAACATCATTACATCTGTTTGGCGCATTATGGCCTTCGTCGCTTTTGCGCCAGTAAACTACCAATACAACAACAACATAACGTTATAATGCCACGTATCATGGTGTCACGTGACCTCATGACGTTCCAGAGTCACGGGTCGTCATGATTGCATACGACGTCACAGTACCACGGGATGTCATGATCCTTTGCGACCCGTTTTTGTAATTGATACTCAGGCGGCTTTTCACGACGGTTTTATTTACGGATTTCGGCTCATGAAGCATACGGTGATCAATAAGGTTTGCCTCCTGGGCTGTAACTCTTTTATTCTGCGGTGGAATTGAAAGATGTTGCATTCAATGGAAAGTTTGGAATTTCCTCTCTCCCAGGACTGCATAACTTTTCAATATAGTCCATACCGGCGGCGATTCGTTTCCGCTATCGCTGAACTACTCTGCGGATGCCGTCGTAGATGATTGAGGGCTGGTGTAAGCGAGTCCAACGCGGCGCTGGAGGAGCTGCACTTCCAAGATGTTTTGCCTCATTGACCTTACAACCCGAACCTTGCACAATCCGGATCTTGCACAATCAGACTTCTGGCTTCTTTCAAAGATAAAAAAAAACATCTGAAGAGTACACGGTTTGCGTCCGATGACGAGGTTACCGATGCAGGGCGCCGTTTGTGTCGTCAACAGGGTTGGGCAGTATCGCGATACAAAAGTATCGCGATAGTATTTTAGAAATACATTTCGTATCTGTATTTCTGTATCGCGATACATTTTTTTCAACAGTATCTGTATTCCTGTATCGAAATACATTTGGAATGTTTCTTTGTATCGCGACACAATCAGGATGAAACGTATTTCGTTACATTTCTTGAGAAATACTCCCCCCCCTCCCCCTCACCCCACCCCGAAAAACAAAGTACAAGTCCGAACGCATTTCTTTATTACTTCTGACGGCACCAGGATCAAGGATATGCTGCGGCATTGTAACTATGCTGACCAAGGATCCTTCTGATTCTCCCCACTATCTTTCTATGCGTCCTCTTCTCTATTCTGAGAACTGTTGCGTTGTCGGGGACTCGAACCACGTGGCGTGCCCGGAGTGGAGTCAGAGCATCTTCAGCCGCAGGTCCTTAGGTAGGGATTTCTTGAGTCATTTTTGCTGGCATCCAATGCCTGCAGCTAACCGTCTCTCTTGTCTTAGCGGACACAGTACACCCATCCGGCAAAGCTGAAACACTGTACGTTGCAGCACGAGCCTGGCGGTGGTTGACTTAATATAGTAGGATGACTCACGCTGTGAAGTTGAACACTTATTCCAAGCGTCTGCGGCTGGGCCCGTAATATTGCACGGCTCAAGTGTACGTCATCAGCCGACATGAACGTGACCCACTGCTCTGATGATCCGAAACCCAGGAGGCAAGACGTGGCTTTGCTGTGCCGACCGAGACTTAGTACACCTGCGACTCGTCTCGAACGCGCTGTTTCTCAGAGAGCTCGCACCCTGTGCCGGCAAAATTAGGTCGCAATTCGCGAGGTCTCTGTTTGGATGATGCTAGGCGAAACTTGAGGATTGCAATACATGCGTCGGTGGCGGAGGGTCGGTAGGAAGGACCTTCACAACAGGGATGCCACCGTATCCTTTTTTCAACCGTAACTGAAGATAAGATATGTGTTTCAGGATGCTTCAGGTGGTTCACTATCCTCAAAAATTCCAAACGACGCTGCCTGCACGATCTTTAACGAGGTAACTCAAAACAAAAGTACGTATTGTTCTTTCATACAGCAGCGTGGTAAAGTTTCATGTTTAAGGCCACACCCACCGATAACGAATACCAGTTCATTCTACCGTGACGTAATGTGATCAATGTTGACAGGGGCGTCCTTATTGGACAGGGGCGTGGTGACATTTTGATGGGGTTTAGGGTGACATAGAATTTATTTAGAGGTCGAAGTTTTTTCGCATCCCTCGTCAGAGGGATAGGATGTCAGGGAGGACCGCGGTCAGTCCATGATGGAACTTTTTTTTTTTCAGCCGATTGAAGACTTCTCGTCGTTCGAAACCACTACCTTCAAGGCAAAGTGCCAAGCCTACGGGAAAGTAATTTCGTGATCAAAAGCTTCACTTCAAATTTCAAGCTTCATCTCAGTTGGCGTCTCAAACAAATTTGAAAAATGTATTGCAGTATAAGTGTTTCTTTATTTGTATTTCTGCCCTCCCTAAAGTGTATTCCTGTATTCGTATTTCCAAAGACTTTTTGTCTCTATTTAAAATGTATTTCCGATACGTGTCCCGATACATTTTTACAGATATATTTTAGTATCAGTATTTACCTACTATTTTAATGTATCCCAGTATTTGTATTTCCAAATACATTTTTGAGTATTTCTGCCCAACCCTGGTCGTCAACAGCCGCAATCAATCATCTATGGCGGCACGCGGAGAGTTATGCACTGGTAGCGTTAGTGCGTCAACGCAGGTGGGGACTAAATTAAAAAGTTATGTGCTCCTGGGGAAGAGAAAACTCCAAACTGTCATTCAAATGTAACATTTTTCAACTCCATCACTGAATAAACAGTTACAGTCTAGGAAGCAAAACTTATTGGCCACCCTCTATTATGTGTTCAAAGATAGATGAAAACATTTGCTGAGCCCTAACTGTTGCCATAACCCGGTCCGCGCGAGGTAGTGTGTGCATCTACCACAGTAGAGCCTACCGGTGCTTGACTGATTGACGCTGCCCCCTCTTCCAAGCGCCGAAGGTAGAGTAATACAAAATAATAGCTATTCAGTCAGCAATATAGAAACAACTGCATTGTCTTCTTCGCCGGTACACGGGGAAACCAATCACTGTGATCTACACAAAACCTCAGCGAATTGCAAAAGCATTTCTTTTCAAACAATATTCTAGTCGAGGGGTCGGCAACTGGCGGCTCGCGAGCGGCATCCCGAACACGGGCGAATATACGGCCCGTTTCCCGGTACCATCATTGAACCTCCAATCCTCCCCTCCCCCTTCCCCCTTCACACACACGCACACACACACAGACGCACACACACGCGCGCGCACGCGCGCGCACAAACACACACGCGCACGCACGCACACATACGCGCGCACACACACACACACACACGCACACATACACACTCTCCACTATTACCCGGCACGTTCCCTCAAACACACCAATAAACAAATATTGCGAATGCTACATGTGCTTACTGGCTCATAGCTAGCTCTAACCTATTCTCGGGGTAAACTTTCTGTTGCAATAAAACGAAGGCTAGAGGGGCAGAGCTAAAGACTTCGTGCGATAGGGCCAAGTAGTTCCAGATTTTTTGGCTTCGGCTTCAGTTTGGGTTCTGGCGTGACAGACAAGCATTTGGTATACAGTTCAACTTTTCGTATGAGGATCACCGCAGGGGGTGCTCAACCGCAATCGCAGAGCATTCAGGCTTATCCATGTCGGTTTCTCTACGTTTCACTTCTTTCTAAACACAAGCCAACGTTCTGACTGAAGCACTCGGAACGACTTACAAGGTAAATTAAACAGTGTTCGATCTCGTCGAATTATATTTGTCTTGCGACCAACGCAGGCAAGGGGCGCCAATTTAAGAAATACCGTGAATTTCATCATCGCTGCAGTTTTGAGGTTATTGATACGTAAACTTTTCTGGTGCTAAATAATCATAGCGCGGGCGCGATATACCAAAATAGGAGCACGAACACGCTAGAGAGCAAACTCAAATTTCATTTGGATCGCGATCAGTTACCGCTGTCCATAAAGAAGAGGGGGGGGGGGGGGGGGGGGTTGTGCTGCACCACCGCTCGGAGCACGTATAGCAAAAGCTCGCGCTCCAAAACTCAGGGATCCTGGACTCAATCCCCATCACTTCTCGCTTACGCCGGTGAGCTCACCAAACAACCGGTATACAGAAGTAACGGAGAGTCCGGGTTCGCCCGTCTCACTAGTGCGTACACGTTGCGTACCACTTGCTTCGGTTTTTTGAGAACGTTTGGTCGCCAAACTTTGCGAAAATCCTACGAGGCGAAGACAGGAGCGAGCGTACAGATGGTACCGACAATACACTATACCGACGATGCCCGTCGATGCACACGAAAAATACGCCATGTTTGTTTTACATGGAACTAGAAAACCTGCGGCGAGTTTATCCAAGGAACTCGAATAAGCTAAAAAAACGTGCTATTAGCCTGGCACATTCTAATATTATACAAACGTCGTAAAAACAAAGTAAAAAAAATAAAAAAATTGTATTTTTAATTTGTTAAGCATAGCAAATTATTTTGTTGTAACTATATTCATCTGCGCAGTGAAACGACGTGCTTCGGCTCTGTAGCCTAGGCTCCATTGCCACGAAAAGTTTATCCCAAGCATAGGTAGCTATCAGCTTTATTGTAAAAGTTCGCATTTTGACAGGCATTGCTGAACACAAAGATCTTCCGAAAAGGAGTCTCGGGCAATATTTTCGCCCGTTTGCCCAAGTAAACACATCTTCGTATTAATGCGAAAGCATTACGTATCCCATGGAGCGAAACCGGCGGCGTCTGTAACCATACACACATACAAAAAAAGACGAACACGAAATAAATACTTGTTTTTCTATTGGCTGGGCAAAACGGCTCCTAGATAGCCATTGGCGGCCGCTTCACGAGAGCACGCGCTTGGCCGCTGCTCTCGTGTAAAGCATGGAACAGATGAGCGGTGAAACTGGGCGGCGCGCACCGTTCGCCGCTCGCCACTGGGCGCACCATAGGCGTAGCTCGCGGCTTTATCTATACCCACCAACGTTATTAGAACAAACTCAGTTTCACAGCTTCGCTGGAAACGTGGGCTCCGCGGCGGTTACCATAACTAGTGTCGCTGCAGTCAAGTGTCCGTTCCGGTTTCTCCAGTCGCTCAACTAAGTATGGGATGGACGCTCGCTTCGCTCCTCTCGTTCTGCTTAGTTTACATGTTTTTCGCTGTCTTCGCCATTTCGTCTTCAAGGTTTCTGAATTATGTGATTTTGGTAGATTAGTTTCAACTCTTATGGGACATGCGATGCCGACCTGTTTTCTGCCGGGGTGCAAGACTGCTTATCGCAACAATGCCGCAGCTCAGCGCCATTTCTTTTTTTTTTTTTTGGGGGGGGGGGGGGGGGGGGCGCCGAGAGATTTTATTGGATTCAGAAGGTGAGAACAAGCTCTGCACAGAAAAAACAGGAAACGTACTGCAAAGTGTAAAGTTTGTGAAGGGCATTTCTAAGACGAAGATGTCATAAAGCACTACCGCCACATTGTTGGCGGTCAAGAGGTGCTTCTCCTCGTGGGAAGTGGCAGCTAGCACCGGGTGCGATCCCGCGTTTGTTCCTCACGCTGCCGCCGCACATCTCGAAACCCAAATGCTCGGCGAAGAGAAAATCGCCCAAGAAACGCCCTACACTGTGTGTGAACTCGGGGTTGAGTTCGTCAGCGAGGAATTCCCCGGATGCGTTTAACAACACTCAACAAGACGCGATTGAAAGCTCGAGTGGTGATGTTACTTTTACATTGGATCATTAATCAACTGTCCGTTTACCGTCAGGGCAGTGGATCTTTGAACGATTGAATGATAAAGCGACAGGCAAGGGTTGTGGAATATTCTACACCAGTTGCCTAGTACAAGGTGACCTACTTGTGCAGAAAACTGTTGTTACTGACGACCACTTGGACTGCGTAGTGAATGGCTACAGCAAGCCTCACAACCAGCTGTCATATGACATCAAGGTTACTGCTGACGTCGAAAGTGTATTGAGGCAAGTGGATGAACTGAAAATTTGTGAAGGCGTAAGTACAAACCGCTCATGCGGTGAAAAAATGCACCATAAGGATTGTTTCGTTTTGTCACTACGGCAGATCTGCCCCAAGTGCCTTAGACTGCGTAGAAACATGCTGCAAGCGAAGCAGTCAGACCACAGGAAGAGCGTTGGAAAGCTGAAGACGCGCAGCTTAAGGAGAGCTTTGCTCCGACCTGTAGTAGCCCGCGAAAAAACCAAGAAAGAGGCTGGAGGCTGGAACTTGAGAAAGCTTCAGAGCAGTGTGTCCAGGAGTATTTAGGTGACCTTTCATCACTGCAACGGCTCTCATTAAAGGGGCGATGCAACGATTTTTGTATTTTGCGCAAATACCGCTTAGAACGAATCCCTGACGTTAATGACCTGTGAAATACCCGTTCGTTTTTCACTACACGCAATCGAAGTCGCAGAAAAAAATAAAGAAAAAACGAGCAGAATTCATCCCCTCAACTCGCAGCCAGAACAAGCGGCCACGTGATCTGGAGCCGATTATATGCCGCCAATGTTGATTATAGCCACGCGCTGGGGTTGGCAAAGCACAGGACACGCGCTGAGTTCCAGCCATTGTTATGGTTCGGCTGTTGTCGTCATTGCAGCGATTGGACACACGACACTACCCGAATGCTTCTCGAGCTATAGATTATCACGAGCCCAAATCGAGTGCTCACGCAATGCTCGGGTCCAATCTATGAGCCACATTCAAATATCGTCACTGGGCGGTACTGCTACCGCCGAGCTACGTCATCAGGTTTTGCGAAGGAGAGATTGAATGAAAACGCTCGGTTTTGTCCTCAAGATTACAGCGCAGAAAAGAGTTTCTTGGTCAGTGGCTTTGCGTGCGAGTATCCTTGAGTCCCATTAGTGCCAGTAAGCTCGTGTAAAGTGAAAAACATTCCAATTGAATATTGTTGCACCGCCCCTTTAATGACGGCATTTCGACAGATCAAAGCAAAAGCACCATGTGGCATGAGCTACAGTGCAGATTGGTTGCTCAACTGCATTCTTATCAGAATTGCAAGTCCAAGGGCATTCAAGCTGCTAAACGACCTCAAAATGCTGCCACTGCCAAGCATGAGCCATTTGACACAGACATGTAAATATGACTTCAATTCTATATTACTGGAATTAAGCTATACAAAAGTAGGTGCACAACAAAACTGAGCATTTGACGTTCGGAACTCTCATTTTGAATGAGGTAAAACTGAAACAGTGGTACGACTTTAACAAATCAACTTACAAAGTCGACGGTTTCGTGGCTTCACGAGAGCGCGTGGCCCGCCGCCAGCCGCAACCTCGGCAATAGCGAAACGTGGCCGTCTGCACCAGTACACCGCAGACCAACTAAGGGATCGGAAGAACTACAGTCATGCTCGTATTCACAACTCATAAGAAGTACTTTGGGGCCCTCGGTATTTAATATTTTTTATCGTTGCACATCGCTTGGAATCCACGTCTGTATTCGTCTTTCCTATAACCATAAGCTAATCCCCCACCCGCCGGCCAGTTTTCTGCTCGGCCCGCTCCGCTTCCCCTTTTTGGGTGATACGGCCTGCTGCCGAAAAAGGTTGCCCACCCCTGGGCCCGTTTGCACGAAGCGCTAACCGCGGCTAAAGTTAGCCGCAGTACCTAGAGAGGGATTTTGAGATCACGTGTCTGGCTCGGTAGGGATGCGGAGAAGCATGGCGGTGCTCCAGTGAGTGAGCGCCGCTCGCTTTGGAACTAATAGTCTGTCGTTGTAGCTGCAATATCGGGCGCGTTAGTCAGCAACAAATGGTGCAGGAGGCTTTCGCTTTGCTTTACCTCGCTTAAACCGCAGAGCATGGGCAATGACATCGCCGCATTTTTTAGATAGTATTTCGATTCTGGGCACTCCTAACCCTAAATGAACGCGATAATTGTCGGCATAGCAACGTTCTTGGAAAGCGCATTGTTGATAGCACACAAAAGCAGACGGCGTCCCAACAGACCTTTTTTCTAAATTATCCAAGCACCGAGGTGCATGCTACGACTGTAGTTGCACGCGTCGCACGTGCTGGCGTCTGCAGTAGTAACCGTTCTAAAGCAGAAAGTATAAAACAAATTTTGCCTTGCACGCGCGTTCGTTAAAGCCTTATTATGATTTTTTACTTGGAATCTTTTATAAGAGGAAGGCCAGCGCTCGCGGACCGTAGAATTACACTTCCAGCGTTCTCGTCGCGATGCTTGGATAATTTAGACAAAAAAGTCTGTTGGAACGCTGTCTGCTTTTATATGTTATCAAGACCCGGCCGATTGAGTCAAGGCAATCTGCTTTCCAAAGACGTTGCCATGCCGACAGTTATCGCGTTCATTTAGGCTTACGAATGGCCAGAATGGAAAGACTATCTAAAAAATCCTGCGATGTCATCGCCCATGCTTTGCGATTAGAATGAGGAAGGGCAAAGAGAATACCTCCTACACCATTCGTTGCTGACTAACGCGCCCGATATTGCAGCAATACAGCTACAACAACATATTAGTTCCAAAGCGAGCGGCGCTCACTCACTGGGGCACCACCATGTTTCCCCGCATCCCTACCGAGCCCAGTCACGTGATTTCAAAATCCCTCTCCTAGGTACTGCGGCTAAACATAATTAAACAGCGCACAAGGAGAGGGACAGAAAAGGAAGACAGAACAGGCAAGCGCTGACTCGCAACTGACGATTTACTATGAAAAGGAGAAGGAAGAAAACTACAATATATCGGAAAAGAGAAAGATGTGAAAAAGCTAATAAATTAAATAAAATTACACCTAAAATAATTATAGCTGAAAAGGAAAACAAAATAAAATGAAAATCAATCTCTCAAAGTCCTAGGCATGTCCAGTGCCGGCACTCCGAAGCCTTGACCATACACCTATTTGTGCGCAGCTGCCCCCATAAACTCATACTCGCTGTCTTGTAGTGTTAATGATGGCTGGCTCACACATTTGGATTCGAGCTTTCTTATCCAAAAGGCTTCCACTATTTCTCTTGTTGTTTTTTCTTTATGGGAAGCTAGAACAGTTGTTGCACAAAAATCTGGATCACATCCACAGGTTCTGCAGTGGATGGCTAGGTGGCTTCCAGTGGTGGTTTGAAGAGACTGTTTATGTTCCCTCAAGCGGTCGTTGAGGCAACGCCCAGTCTGTCCGACATAGGTTTTCCCGCAGGACAGAGGAAGATGGTAAACCACTTGTAGAATGCAAGACACAAAGTGCACCTTGTGGTTTTTCATGCAGCAAGCCCTGCTGTCATTGTTCTTGTCCACAAGCGTGCAAATTCTACCCAGTTTGTTTGGGGCTGAAAACACCATGGGCACGTTGTATCTATTGGCAACATTTTTTAAGTTGTGCGACGTCTTGTGGATGTATGGTATAACTAGTGGTCGGATATTGGTAAGGTCTTTGCTCTTTTTTCTTTTGGTCGATCCTTTACAGGTTTGTATCAGAGTGCCCGCAACTTCACTTAACATGGCTGATGGAAAGCCGGATCTTGAGAGTTTGTTTACTTGAGTGCTGAAACTCTGTTCGATGGTGTGGTGACAGGATTTTTTCAAAGCTGAATACATGCAAGAACTGGCTATCCCTCTTTTTATTAATTTTGAATGGGCAGATTGGTAATTAAGAATTTCTTTTTTGGAGCGTGGTAGGTAGGACCAACAAATGTGGTGATCTGAGATTTTTATAGATAGGTCCAGGAACTGTAGCACATTTAGAATAGGTTGTTCATACGTAAAACTCAGACCTTTACCGCTTCTGGAGAAAACACTCAGGATTGTATCTATTAAGACTTCTGTTTGTTCTTCTTGGAGGATAATAAGAAAGTCATCAACGTACCTGAAAACTTTTATAATAGACATAGTGCTCAAAAGCGGTGCGAGGATCATGTCTACGCCTCCCAGAAAGATGTCGCTTAAGATGGGAGCAACACATGACCCAATGCACACTCCAGACCGCTGTAGGTATGAAGAATCTTGCCATTTTACAAACAAGGCTTTCAGATAAAAGTCTAGTAGCTCCATGAAGCTTTCCGTTGAAGTACCACTCGAATTCTGAAACTTGATTTCTCCTGATTGTTCAATAGTTGATTTGACTGAAGCCAGGAGAGCATCCTGTGGAATGGAGTAATACAGGTCCACCACGTCTACGCTGAAGGCTCCTCTCTTCTGATTGGTGTCACTCTTCAAAAAATCAATTACCTCCTCGGAGTTGTGTATGAGGAACGGGTCAACTATGTTGAGGCTAGGGAGGTGAGTCTGGAGATAGAGGGCGATCTGTTTCTGCCAAGTACCCCTTTCTGATACAATGGCCCTGAAGGGACATGCATCTTTGTGGGTTTTTGCACTAAAAAATATATCCAGGTGCAAGCCCTCAGCTTTCTTTATTTTTACCGCCAGCTGATTGAGACTTAGCTTTTGACAGGTGGCATATGCTCTTTCCTTGATCTTTTTCAGTACTATGTCTACAGGCTTGAAATTGTTCATTACAGCAGCGTTAGCCTTTTCATTGTACATACCCTCGGGCATGACGACAAAGCCTCCTTCTTTATCTGAGAGCAGAAGTTTCTGGGAGTTTTGCCCTAAATATCTGACCACGGGTCTGACTTGAATGGGCTGTCTTCCTTTCTTGATGGAGCTTGTGATGACGTTCACACATTCTGAGATGCATCGGGGACGATCTGCTTCTGGAACTTTGAAGAGTTCTTCAAAGTTCCAGAAGCAGATGCGATTATTAATGCGAAGAATTGAAGATAGACATTATTCATAGTCTGTGCGAGGCTAAGAAAGCATTAGATGTTCCGCCCCCAACACCAACTTTCTGCTTTTGATAACACTTCGGCGCACGCAACTGTCAAAACCCCCAAAAAACTCGACTGGCGCGTGCTGAAGGTGGGGCTTCTACTGCATTCTTAGAGGGACATTGTCAGGGTATTTATGCTCAAGAAGGCTTTTATTTGCGCATGACATATGAGAGCCCAATTAGAAAAAAATCACAATTTGCGGCTTGAAATTTGGTTTTTCTTTTCGCTCGAAAACCGGCGATCGAGAATTGGCCGGTTTGAGTCGCGCATACTGTCTCCTCCGTAATCACGTGCCGTTTTCTCTGGTTTAGACACGACCACCGAAGATAATCAAAGTCGTGGGTCATCGAAGGCACGCACTCAATACTAGAAATGGACAAAATATATGATACCCATTTTTCGCGGCTTTAAAAAAGCTGCAAATACGTTGATTGAAAATAAAAAGTTGCACAGTCACGTGACTCCCGGTATTTTTGTCCTTCTCCATGTTTCTTCTTCCTCCCCAGTCCACTTTCGGTTTCAGTTTAGAGCTGTTGTGTTTTTTCTTTTTACTTTATTGAAATATATGTTTGATTGTAGCAAAATAT
This sequence comes from Ixodes scapularis, assembly GCF_016920785.2. Classification (NCBI taxonomy): domain Eukaryota; kingdom Metazoa; phylum Arthropoda; class Arachnida; order Ixodida; family Ixodidae; genus Ixodes; species Ixodes scapularis. The sequence goes on along the minus strand of NW_024609857.1, from coordinate 143,594,475 downwards.
TGATGGGTAGTCTTCCGACACCATAATCGATCGCCTGGCAAAAAAATAAAAACAGTTTTTGGGGAATGTCAGTGTCCCTTTAGATACTCTGAAATAAAAAAAATAAAAAAGCGTATTTAAAACACATATTCAGGGATGGGCAGTATTCGAATACAAGTAATTGAAATACGTATTTCAAATACTTTGTGCATTTTGCATTTGTATTTAATTACAAATTGGGTAATGTATTTGACGTGTGTGTTTAAATACTAAAACGTGAAAATTTCAAATACAATTGTAATTAAATACAATTTTGTGGGCGAAAATACATCTTGTTTTTATGCATGCGGTCGTAACAAATAGTCTCTATACTTTTTTCGGCCATGGCGCTTCTTTTTTTTTTTTTCTCCTCCGGCTTTATTTTAAAGGCACTTTCCAGAGCAGGAAGAAAACTACGTTCTGCACCGAATGCAGTGTCTCTCAATCAAGCACAAGCTTTTAGTGACTCTGTGATTGCGGTGCTAGTCTCGGGCAAGAAGTGACAAAATCGACGTTCACAGGCAGACTGGCTAAATAAGTGCCTGTGACAACTTGTGATGCTTTCCAGCCTGATTTCCATCCATACTTTTGCCTGGAACATTCTATATGCGCGGGTCGTCCAGATTTTCGTAACTGGTGCGCGTTGCAACAATAAAAAATTCTCTACTTAGTGCTGCGCGTCTTGGTCGTCTCGGTTCCTTGTTGGTCTATACCAAAATGTAATCGACAAAAAAAAAAGCTGCTTGAAGCTCTGTACTTTTTTCACCTATTACGTACAAGCTGATTACATCTTTTTTTTTTTGTGATTATATTTCTATTACGTTACTAGAGCCTCGCACACTAACTCCCGAGTGTGCGATGCAAAATTAAAATGAGATACACAGCAACCCGTTGCAGGTGCCCTGAAGTCGCTGACGCAGATTTTGAGGAATGTATTTGGAAACGTATTTGGAGGAGACCAAATACATTTGGTTGTATTTGTATCTTGTACTTAAATGCTTTTTTTGAAATGTAATTAGATTTGTAATTAAATACATTTTTGACGAAGTATTTTGTACTTGTATTTCGATACATATTTGCATGTATTTTGCCCATCCCTGCACGTATTTTTTTCCACGCAATATTTCCCCGCAATATTTAGGCTGTTAGACGCCATTTACTAGGCCCAGTACGAACATAGTTAACTACGCTCCATCTCTCGGTTCTCATTGGATGGAGAAATGATTGACGTGTAGATTGTTCGGTATAAAATTGCTTGTCCGTGCCGTAATAGTATTTCTTTCGATAATATTTTTACGTTTGAGAAACAAATAATCAAGACAAAGTCATTATTGCTTTCAAAAATATCCCAAGGTTGCCTTTTCACTTCGGTTTTATACGACAACAAACACGGCTACCGGTGTTTGCGACGTGCTCAAGGAGCGTAACTGCTTGTTTATTGTCAGGAGTGTGAGTCGTTTCGCGTTCACCAAGGTGTTTAGAGGAAGATCTCCTCAACCGACCTACAGCGTGGGCGAAATGGATTGAACGCCATTTAAACCAGTGTTGGGCAAAATACTCGATAGAAGTATTTAAGTTACTAAATACCTGTTTTATAAAGTATTTAAAATACTACTTAAGTTACTTTCACTGTAATGTAGCTTGAGTAGAGTACAAATACTTAGAAATGTAATTCAATTACTTTTGAAGATACTTCCGCATTGGGTAATTTGTATCGACGTCAGTGACAAACACAAGTGTACAGTTACGCAAATCTGGTTCACCCAAAATGATTTATTAAAACGGAATGCGGAGGGCAAGTTCGTCTGCTTCTTACGCAGGGGGTAGCGGTGACGTCAGAACGCCGAGCCCTGATTGGCTCATCGCGACCCCCTATCTGAGCGTCGTCTGCTCCTTTGCAACTTCGTCTGCTCGCAACGTCGTCCGCGTCTGTTTCACCTTTCCTGCGACCTTCGGAAGTGCAGAGGCCAGATCCACGAAACGATCTTACGCCAAAAATGTGCGTAAGACAAAACTTAAGAACAAAATCGTATTCACGAAACGAAATTTTCGTAAGTTTTGCGCAGGTTACAATGAAATTCTACGACAGCTCCCAAGCTGTCTTACGCAATTCTTACGATCAAATCAGCATGGCCGACAGCGTCGCGGTCGCGACGACCCACGGACGTTTGTTTTTCTACGTGCGCTTCTCACGCATCCCGACTTCAAGCAGCAAGAAAAAAGTAAAAAGTACTTAAAACAGACCAAGGCGAACAAGAACGCTGGATTCACAAACACCCGGGAAAAGCTCCAACAGCCACGATTCCACCGAACGCGACCGAGCGAGCTGCGCAGTTAGGCCTAGCAGGCACTCCGCGACTCGGCGACCGTCTGCCCACGACCGGCTGGCGTGCTGAATGGAATACGCCCGCGCGACCCTTGTGAACCCTTCCCGTATTATACTTTGATCGCTGACCTCGATTTTAGATTAAGGGGTCAATTTCTTCCTCTTGTTATCTCCTTGTTTCCCGAGGCAACGGTGACTCTCGCCGGTCAAAAAGCTGTGAATCTCTGACAGACGCAAGAAAGGTAAAGCAGCCATCGCTTTGATTAGCAGACGTAAAGCAGACGACGTTAACTACGCCAACCCGCCGACGCCGTTAAAGAATGAGGAGTCTCGTCGCACACGAAAGGAGGGAAAACGTATTTGGGAGGGAACTTGCGGACACTAACCACCCTTACTCTCGGTTCTTCGCAAAGAAACCTCGGCGCCTCGGGACACCTCGCCAGTGAGTCCTTTGACGTCCCTCCTTGATGCGCGTCTGCTAGTATTAGACAAAAACAACGTACCGCTCGAGATATTTCTTCTGCCCTCTCTGAAAGTCGAGCTCGCTCGTAAAGACCTGCACTTCCGAAAGGCGCAGGAAAGGTAAGACAGTCGCAGACGATGTTGCGAGCAGACGACGTTGCAAAGGAGCAGACGACGCTGAGATAGGGGGTCGCGATCAGCCAATCAGGGCTCGGAGTTCTGACGTCACCGCTACTTCCTTTTTCATGCGCAGAAGACGAAAATGAGCCCACTTGCGAGGCGTATAACTCAAAACGGCAAAAAGAAGAAACACAACACAGTCTAAGTCACTGTAGCTTATCGGAGCTAACAACAGAATCTCGAAATAATGTTCAGGTTTGCTCGTGCCACGCCCACGTCATTTTGTACAGAAGAACTCTGAAAATGGCGGATTTTCAAAAATGTGTTTGAGATAATGAGTACAAGATACTAAGAAATGTAACTAAAATATATTATCAAATGCTCTCGATCAGAAGCATTTGCAAGATACCAAGATACCCCTAAAAGTATTTGAAATACATTATCTAGAGTAGAGTATTTGAGGTAGGCACAAGTCTGATTTAAACTGACCGCCTAAATAGGTTTCTAAACTTATCGCGCTCGGATTTACCAGAGGTGCCTGAATTTGGTGGAAGCTTTCGCTAAAATTGTGGAAAAACTGGCTCGTCTAAATAAATAAATAAAAAAACTATGCTCTTCCTATACACCAACACATGTTTACAAACAAACCGGAGCGCCCCTAGCGGACGTCACCGGCGCCGCGCATGCGCGATGGGGGTGTGGGCAAGAAGCTTGCCGTCGCCCATCAACAAACCATTGGAATGCGATGTTGTCGGCGTCAGTGTGAGTCCCCCTGCCCTTTTTTGCGTTCGAATTGTTGATTCTTCGTCTTACTGGCGATGTCTGACTACTGAGCGGCGCCAGTGAAATTTCCGAGGTTCGTTACACCACAAAACTTGGCATGAATAATGTGACATGTGGCGATTCATTCCGCGTGGACGCCGCAGTATGTACGCTAAAGCGTGATTCGCATGATGCGATTTCGCTCGCAATTTTCAGTCGCGACGCCGCTCGGGCTGCAAAAGCGTGAACCGTAGCTGAGATGGTCGACGTCGATACTGAGAATCGCAAGCAGAATCGAACCAAGTGAATTAGGGATGACAAGTCGGTGATGATCACTGGTAGCAATGGTTGACATCACCTTGTACCTGCTGTTTACATCGAGCCTGCTTACCAACCTTCGAATTTAAATTTTTTGAGGCCTGCACTTACTTCTTATCGCAAGTACCGGGCCAAAATTTGGTCTACGGGCCGGCGTCATCTAAGGCCAATTCGTCTGGGCCCGCATCGCACCGGTGCAGTGTGGTTCGTGGTACACGGAAGGCTAGAGGGGAGAGGGGAGCATCCTTCTCTCCCCGCCAGTCTTTCGTGTACTAAAGTGGAAAGAGTTTACTGCACTGGAAGGGTGCGGTGCGGGCCCAGACGAATTGGCCATAAGAGAGCAGACGACAAGCAGAAACGTTTGAAAGAGCAGACGACAGTTCGAACGATCAGGCGGCCGTTTGAACTTGAAGACGCACTGAACGTAGTCCGCAGGTGGTCCGCACAACTTGATGGTTCTCTGGCGTTCATGTTCGAACAAAACAAATAAATCTGATGACCACAAGTATCCGTGAATTCAACCCAAAGTGGTTCTCGCCCAAGGAATCGTTGTCCGACGGCGTCTGCTTTTTCCTTTTCACGGCACATCATATCCAGATTCTCGGACGAACCGAGCACGTGAAAACTGACCTTCAAACCTTTCTCGACACTTCTGGTACGGCCCCAGTCGCGGCTTTCGACGAGAAGGCAGGTTTTTGTCTGGTTCATTTCAAAACAACGCAGGAATACACGCCTGGCATGGGGACTTCTGCCCACAGCCCCAAACCGGAAGTGCGACCGACGCGCCACCACCGCGCCGTGACGTCACAGACTTGAGTTCGCGTATACTTTGCATGTATATTAAAAATATTATTTGTCACTGTGGCGCTTATTTGGGCAAAGTGAAGTAAAGAATATGTGAACCAATTCTATTTTCTTTCCATTTCACAAACATTTCAATCGTAGTAAACGTTAGAATAGCCCCGAACGATTTTCTGATGATATTCAGATAAAATGCTTAGCGATAAGCTTTCCATAGACGAAACAAGTTTTTAGTTTGTTTACTCCGGAGATTTCATGTATTCATACTCTCAATTAATGAATACACCAGCTTCGAGCACCTCTGTAGTAAATCCCAGTGTGATAAGTTAAGAAAGCGATTTACGCGGTCAGTTTAAAGTGCGTTCAATCCATTTCGCCCACGCTGCGTGGGCCAAATCAAAGTAACGTACTTGCCACAATTTGCTGCAAACTATAGTTTGCAGCAAGCTGTGGCAAGTACGTGCCTTCCGAAGCCCTGTACGGGTGCTTGTTTTTGTAGCGCGATTGGAGTGAGCCTAGCATCCCACGTCAGCTACACTGCTTGGTCTGGCTGGATCGTTTGCGCGTGTTTACGCTGAATGAAGATGTCGGTTCCCGTAAAAGCGGCCCCGCTGCTATGCGTTCAATACCGAGAAGATACCCATAGAGAGAGATAAGAATTTTCGAGCCATTGGGCGAGAGGCAATCGGTCGTTTGGCCGCATCAAGTTTGTCTAAGTATGTTGCCGTAATTTTTCTTTGGAGCGCACGTGACCTGCCAAGGCGATTATTTTTAGGTCGGGCGCAATAGACCTATTACTAAGTTACTCAAGCGTCCCGGAGAATGCAGGGATTGGTGTTCCACGCGCCGCACATGCTGACCTCAGCAGTAGTAACTTTTCTAAAGCAAATGCTTAAAACAAATTGCATTATGCACGCGCGTTCGTCAACACTTTATTTTGGTTATTTACTTGGAATCTTTAACACGGGGAAGGCGTGCGCGCGTGGCGCGTGGAACACCAATCCCTGCATTCTCCTTGATGCTTGGGTAATATAGCAATAGGTTTATTGTGTGTCATTAAAGTGGCCTACCTTGCTCGCGGATGCCTCACGAAAAATATAAAAAAAAGAACAGAAAAGCTGGAAGGACTGCGTATTTATTTTGTTTGTTTTATTTTAGTTCTTTACTCGCTTTTAACCGTAAATCGACAGGTGCTGACAGACGCTTGTATTGAACCGTGGCTGGTACGTGATGGAACGCCAGAAGGCCGCTTTCATAGTCGCGTCTTGCGAGCGTTGCAGAAGTTTCTGGACCAGGCGGAATAGTACACGGACGAAGACGAAAAAGAACGTACGCGCAGCTTTGATGTCTGCGTCTGCATTACAGACGATATACTTCGTTCACAATTAAGATGAGACGGCAGCCAATACCACAACCACGAGAGCACGAGATCACAGCTTTGAAATGTTCTTTACCCGCGCTTACAGCTTTGGCTGCAGTCACATTTTAACATTTTAAGGGTGAACGGAGTTTTCGACGATGCCGGAGGCTGCCGCACGTCTTCTCTCACGACTAGCTGGCGGTGTTAGACGCCAGACTAGAAGCACGGATGTTGCGAAAGGGAGACGCTATACGCTCCGGGCGCTGGTGGTTTGAAAAAACCCGTGGCGCCATCTGTCCGTCGAAATAAAAACTATTGGTATGTTACCGCGGTTACCGCCCTTCCCGACTGCTTTCGCGTTAGGCTTGCCAGGCGTAAAGTGCAGGCGTACCCGGCTGCTTTCGTTATGTCGTCCGCAACAACGCAGTCGAAAAAGCGCACCTCTGTTTATTGCTGTGTTTACGACTGCCACAACAGCTACGGAAACACAGCTGGGAAGCTCCCAGTGGTAGAGTTTTACCGCTTTCCAGCAAAGTCGTACGAGGCAGAGCGCCGACGGAAATGCGTTACAGCGGTGCGGCGCGCAACGTAAGGAAACCTTTTTTTTTTTTTTTTTTTTTGTCGCTTCTCGGTTTTTGTTTGCTCTCCATGATACAGAATTGTTTCTCGCTGGCACAGTTAGACACTGCATTTTTGTGTACAGCGGAGACGGAGACTTCTGGGAACCCGCGAATGGGCAGGCCAGGATTTGCAGCTGCCATTTCGTAGGAAACAAAAAAAGCTCCATCGCTCAGCACCCCGCTTACATCCCCACGATCTTCCCTTCGTCGTACAAGGCGAGATGCAATGTGACGACAGAGACACAACTGCAAAGATATGCAATGTGACGACAGAGACACACTGCTCTATGTTTGCACCACCCACGCACGCCAGCCTTGCAGGTGCAGCTCGCGCCCACGATGAGTCTCGGGTGCGCTAAAAACTGCCGTAGCAAAAAAAAAAAAAATAATGTGTGTTATGCACGGTTGAACCGAGAAATCAGAACAACAACAAATGAGGAGTGGAGGGGGGGTACGCGAAACCGAACCGGGTGGCACGCTCACCTGAAGCCGGACGTTGTAAACAGCAGACTTCATCTGCGCGAGGCATTTCCCTACAACTTCGCTGGGAGCTGTGGAATGAAGGACTTCTTCTTTCACGCCAAACACGTGACGGCCCGCATAAAGTTGCTCCCCTAACTTCAGTGACTTTTCTTTGAAATATTCTGCGATCTCGTCAATCCTTCTGAAGCCGCAAAACAGCACCGTCGGATCGCACGTGCGAGCCGCCATTTTCAGATGGGAACATACCAATTGTTCTTAGGTCGACCACGGGCGGCGCTGGGGAGCGCAAGCGACGGTGGCGCCGGAGTGGCCGCCCGGAGGTAATAGGCTTGTTAGCGGCTTCGGTAGAGCAAACAACGTAAATATCGCGCAAAAAAAAGAAAAGAAAAAGAAAAAAAACAATTGCGTACAAAGCACGGTGGTACAAAGACACGAAAATATGCGTGTCTTCTTTATGCCGGATAAAAAAGGTTTTTCTAAATTTCAGCGTTCCTGTAATATGTCGCCGGTGACTGGCGACGTGCGCCACTGAAAGCGTCGCTGTGGTCGGCCATCCACGATTGGACAAAATCTCACTATGACGTCTCGATCATGATGCATTCTACTTTTATTAATCAAGATAATAAGAATGGGCCCAACTATCAACTTCGACGACGTTGCATTGATAATGTGGAGGCTTAGACTAGTCGGTAATTCATGCTTCGATGGAACAGCGTGGATATACGCTTTTGTGCCCGTGAGTGTGACTGTACATCCGAGCTGTTCCATCCAAACGTTGCATTATAGACACTAAAATGGAAAGAAAGTTTTTTTTAAAGGCCCTAATTGGGACAGGTATATGTGTGTAAATTGTTTAGCGCAATATTTACGCAGTTAGACGCAATTCAGGTGGAGGTCACGGCCTGCCCTAAGCCCCGCCCACAAGTCAGTGGCCGCGCCCATTACTACAGGATTGCTTGGCTCCTCGGCCGAACACGCTCGCACGCCTTATGTCTCTGTGTTGCGACATCCGGTATGCGTCCGATGCGTGTATTCTGGCGTCTAGCACATCCTGCTACTCGTGCGAGCAGACGCCCGACGGCGCGCGGCAGCCTCAGACATCGTCTGCTATTTCAGCACCGTCTATCGTCATCTGCAACGCCCGTCAAGCCGGGGTCACATCATAAAAAAGAAAGTCTGTAAAAGCGAGTCACTGAAATGTATACGTGCTCCGAATGCCGCGTGCCAAGTTCCCTCATTAAACTCATTGCTGCAGACTGTCTGATGTATGATGTGAAAGCAGTGTGGTGTATTAGCAGGGCGGGGTAATGAAATCGGCGCGTCGACTTCCGTTACCGCCTGCGTCCGTCTGCTCTTCCGCCCCCGTCTGAAAGCGTCTGTAACGCTCGCTAGACGGGGCCATGAATTCGGCGTTGTAGCGCTCCATTTTGCACGAGCATAGCCTCCTGTATAGACCGACACGCGGCGCGGCTCCTTTTACCAACACGGCCGGAAGGCCGCGCATGCGCAGCAGCTATGTGGGCAAAAACGGCCAGGCCCTCCATGTTTTCGCCATTGAGTTCTATGGCGTGCGCTCGCTGTTGACGTTGTAAAGACGCTTCTAACTTTATTTGCGCGTGGTATTTTCTGCCAACATATGTCGCATGTTATGCCTGACTACTTGAACTCGCTAGCCGAGCCTGAACGCAGCGGTATCGAGACAAACTGTGCGTGTACGGCGTTGCCTTCGACGATCCGTACGCCGTAAACAAGGCCTGCTGGAGTTCCGACGTGAAGTTGATAACACCGACTTCGACGGCTCATGTCGTCGTTTATTTAGTTTTTTTTATTTAGTTTTTTTGCCAAGCCACCCTCATGACCACAAGGCATGACAAGCGGTAACGCTTTGTCCGTTCTTCAGTCTTGGCGGCGACGCGTTACAAGTAACGACGTTACCGGTAGCGCGTTACCTTTTTTGTAACGTAGTACCGTACTCGTTACTTTTTCAAACCAGTAACGGGTACCGTATTTACGTTACTGTTTCAAGTAACGTGTAACGTACTTACATTACTCGTTGCTTTTTCCGAAGCCTTAAAGGAATTAGACTTCCTTTTTCTTTTCCTGTTTTTAGGCGTCAAGTCATGAGAATTTCAGAGTTTTCAACGTTTTTCGTTGCATTTTTTTCTCGTGAGTATTGAGGTGAAACTGCAAAGAGAGATAAAGTAATTATGTTCAGTTTCTGCATGAACATAATGTCTCTTGAAATGTGATTTTATGCATACCTATACCGCCGGAATAGTAAAATGATCTAAATCATAATTTAAAAAGTAACGCAAAAGTAACCTGCGTTACTTTTTATCGGTAACGGTAATGCTTTCCATTTATTTTGAAATAACGTAGGTCGGTAAAGCGTTACTTTTATTTGCAAATAACGAGTAATGTATTTCGTTACTTTTCTTCGGTAACGCCTACAACACTGCCGTTCTGTCGCCGATCTTCTTCCGTCTGATAGCGCGAACGTAGCGAGCCACCGACGAGCGCTTGGCCTGTGCTTTGGGCTCGAACACCGTGGGAAGTTCCAGTGGACTCAATCAGACGACGGTTTCCCTGCACATAAGTAAGCCTCGGGACAGAGATTGAAATGGAAGCCACACTTGCCTTCAAGAAAGTGCTTGCCGCACGAACAGTCGTCCGCGCGAGGCGACCATTCTTTTCGATCCACTGATACTATGCACCTTCTGCGCTTTCCAGAGTTCGGTGTGAACTTATGGAAACTCACTCCGCTACTTTTTCTGTAGCTTTTGGTGCAATTAACGGCTACACAGCTTTGCGGCATGCTGAAAGGCTACGACGCCCATGCGAAACGTGCGCCTTGCTGCCCACACCACCCGGCTCCGCCGCGATCGCAGCGCCGCCGCAGCTCCGTGACGTCAAGCCCGCGTGTCGGTCTATACCAGTGTTGCGGAATGGGCACCCCCATTCCATTCCAATTCCATTTCGGAAATTAGAGTTTTCGATATTTCAATTCCTTCCAACTCTTAGGATTGGAAACACTCGGCCCATTGCCACTCCTGGATTGGCTGAATCGTTCCATTCCATTCCTCTCATTCCTAAACGTAAAAATTGGCACTTGACAGCTGCATTGCGTTGCAGGGTTGGGCAGAAATAGTCAAAAATGTATTTGAAAATACAAATACTTGGATAGATGGAAATTGTAGCTAAAATACTGATACTCAAATATATCTGTAAAAATGTATCGCGATACGTATCGGAAATACATATTGAAACGAGTCAAAAAGTCTTTGGAAAATCAAATACAGGAATACATTTTAGGGGGGGCAGAAATATAAATACTGATGATGGAATATATTTTTCAAATTTCTTTGAGACGCCAACTGAGATGAGGCTTTAAGTTTGAAGTGAAAGTTTTTTGTTGTTGTTTTTTTATCCCGAAATTACTTTCCCGCAGGCTTGGCGCTTCTCCTTCAAAGTAGTGGTTCCGGACGAAAAGGAGTCTTCAATGGGTTCAAAAAACGTTCCATCAAGGATTGACCGCGGTCCCTTCTCTGGCATCCTGTCTGTCTGACCAGTGATGCGAAAAGACTTCGACCTCTAAATAAATTCCATCAAAACATCATCACTTCCCTGTCTAATAAAGGCGCCCCTGTCAACACTGATCACATGACGTCACGCGGAATGAACTAGTATTCTTGTATCTGTAGGTGTTGCCTTAAACATGAAACTTTACCCACGCTGCTGTATGAAAGAACAATACGTACTTTCGTTGTAGGCTACCTCGTTGAAGACCATGCAGGTAGTTGCATTTGGAATTTTCGAGAATAGGGTGGACCACCTGAAGCATCCTGGAGCACATGACTTATCCTCTGTTACGGTCGAAAATCGATAACGTAGCCTTGAGCCGCGCAACAGGCGCAGACGCACTCGGATTTGGGTTGAACTCCACTGATGAAAGGGGCCACCGCCCCCCCCCCCCTTCCCTCCCCCTTTGTTCTTTGCTTTGACGCTTGTTTTTCGTATTGCATTTTTTTGCGTATAAGTCTGTTAGGGCTCCACGCGGGTTTGCAGTTTCCCGCTCATTTTATTTCGGAACAACTGACTCGCTGACTAACTCGATATAGCTAAACGTAAAAAAAAAAAGAAAAAAAAATGAATAAAAAAATATAAAAAATTGCGCCTATTCCATTCCGGGCAAAAGGCATCTAATTCCATCCCCATTCCATACCCCTCAACGTTGCCGCCATTCCATTCCCATTCCATTCTGGGGTCGCGAAAGTGTGGAATGATTCCGGAACCATTCCAACTCCGGAGTGGCAACTCCGCAACACTGGTCTATACTGGCAAAGCCTGGCAGATCGCCACGAGAAGCGGCCGCCGAAATCGAAAAGGTAGAGCGGCAGACAACGGATGAGAGGAGAGCCACGTGACGGGCGCCACGCTGCGGCGAGACGCCGAAACACACTTCTCCCGAACGAACAAGTGTGTTTCGTGTCCTCGCCGCATTCAAAAGCTGTGCGCTGACGTCCAGCTTCCCTGAGAAATGGCTCTTTGATGCTCTGTGCCACCAGATCTGCGACCGGGCACTCTATGGCTCCGTCGTCAAACTGCTAGGCTTTGTGAGTATAGAGGAGGCTATGGTGCAGGGTGTAAGATAGACAGGTGAGGAAACGGCCCATAGAAGCCTACCGCAGCGCCGTGACCGAATTGTGTACTCTGCTTGCGGGTATCCCCGATTTGCGACAGATGGCGCTGCGGCGAGAGAAAAAAAATTGGAATCGGATTTCCATGGAACTCTATGGGAGAGTGCGCAAAATAAACCCAGAGCACAACAGTCCTCCATTGAAAATCCACGAGAAATCATCTCCGTCAGTTTAGCCGGTCGCCACCGGTCGCCCACCCGGAGTGAGAGTTCGCGGTGCTCCACATAGATGGCGCCACAGAAAAAGAAAAAACCGAGGGGGACACAATTCGGTCCCTCATTTGGCTCTCGTTTTTCCACCTGTCTATCTTACACCCTGCTATGGTGTGAGTCGCTCTGCGTTCACCGTGGTGCTTGGAGAAAGATGTCCTCAACTGACCTAATTTGCAGCTAACAACTGCCGCAAGTACGCGTTTTCGAAAGCGCTGTGTGGGTGCTTGGGATTGCAGCGGGACTGACCTAAACCTAGCGTCCGACGTCAACTATGTTGCCGATCGGGCTTGATTTGTTTCTTTGCGCGTATTGGTGCTGAATAAAGGTGTTGGTTTCCGTGAAAGCGGCCCTGCGGCTCGGCAAATCGAGCAACAGTTGTGATTGGAACCATGGTTTAATACCGACAAGGTAGATAGAGAGGTCAGAATTTGCGAATCGTTTCTGAAAGCAATCCAGCGCTCGGCTCGCATACCATGCTTGTATATGTTCCCGTCATATCGTTTCAAGAGGGAAGCAGCTCAAATTTGCAATGCACCTGGCCTGCCAAAGAGAATAGTTGTAGGTCACACTTTAATTGTGCTTAATGACGCTCACTCACCTTCCTCTTGGTTGCCATGTGAGGAAAGAAAACAAGAGAGCAAAATTTGAAATGACTGCATATTTAGTTTGTTGCTTTTTTTAGACCTCTCGGCCGGTTTTTTACCGCACATCGAAAGACGCTTGTATTGAACCGTGGCTCGTGCATGATGAAACGCTAGCACGCCGCTTGCATGGTCGAATCTTGCAAGCGTTGTGAACGTTTTTAGACGGGGGTGCAATAGCATACGGACGAAGGCGAAAACGGACACCGACGCGCATCGTTCATGTCCGCGTCCTACGGGCATTGCAGACGGCGATACACTGTGGTGGAATTGCCGACGACGTCAAAGCTGCCGCGCGTTTGCTCGCACGACTATCGGGCGGTGTTGCGAAAGGGAGACACTGGGCTTGTTGGTGTGTTCAGTCAAGCAGCCGAGCAGCCAAGCCAATCAGTAGTAAGGGGCGGGGCCACTGATGTGGGGGCGTGGCTTAGGGTGTGCCGTGATCTCCCACCTCAATTACATCTAACGGCATAAATATTGAACATTCGTTTTTTTATTTCGTGGAAAAATTACAAAAAACAACCTTTCCCATTTATGCCCTTAAGAAAACTTTTGTTCCTTTAAGAGTGCAATGACTCCAAGCGACCTCCGTTACAAATAAGAACCATAAGAGGGAGCCTGAGAAACATCTCTTCAACAATAATCAAGATGAATGCTGCATTTTATCGCTATTTCAACATTCCTTCGCCATGAATCTTGTTTTAACATTGTGCTATTATTCTTGTGTAAACATAGAAAGCAGTGAGGTGATTGGATTCTGTCAGGATTTAATTAGCCCGTATGTGTCACGGAATCTGTCTTTAAAGGATTTGCCTTCAAACCAGACGAAAGTTAAAAAGCTCAAGACTTAAAGAGCTTCAGTCTCCTTGATGTTTTTTTTCTTTTCGGTTCGTAAACTTCAAGAAGCAAAGATTCAACAATAAAAAGTAAAGAGAAATTACATGTAAGTACAATATGTGCGAAAATATGACAGCTATATTGGATATCCAGTGATATCCAATATCCCCCACCACCACCGACTCGTTTGAGTTTCGCAACAGTAATATTCTTAGTCTTCGAGTGGAGGCTCGTCTTCTACGAATGTATTTAGATTTTCTCCTCCAATGACAGGAGTTTAGAAATTGTCAGTTCTCACATTGTTAACATAGTCGAGTAACTCGCCCTTAAAACGGTAACATATATTTTTGAAGAAAACTCAGAAAATCACGGAACCACATAACAGGTTAATTGAATGTGTGAAAAAAAAAAGAAACAAATGTTTACTGAGTATTTACTCACATGCAATTTTCAGGTTTGGCTAGGTAGATATTTAGAAAGGCGTACCTTCAGTGAGTCCGATGTAGGATAAGATGAGTGTTGCCCCAGCAAACACGAATCCGAACATTGCAATCAGGTTTTCAACGCTGGTGTCGAGATGGACGCAGACATGGTCTCCCGGCTTGATGCCCTGAGCTTGCAAACCTGCCGCGCAGCGCTTTATTCTCGCAAAGAACTGAGATCGCGTTAACTGCACCTCGTCATCAATCTAGCAAGAAAGAGAGAAATGCGTCAAAAGTTTGAAAACGACGACCCTAGTGACGGTAGGGTGCAGAAAGCTTCATAACTATTACAAACACAGAGTTCACCGAAGAAAGAGTTCACCTCTACTACGCAAAACGAAGTGTTATAGTTGGGTTAACTTCATACCAGTAAGATAGAGAAGTTGTCAGCTCGTCACATCATTAAAGGTAAAGTCTAAAACAAAAACAAAACAAAAAAAGTACTCACAATGGCAATTTTATCCGGCGAAGCTTGAATGCATCTCTGAATGGCGGTGTATATAGAAGAGCAGGGAATAGAGCACTCCGGGTAAGGTGAATAAATGACGCCGTCTTTAATCGGGGCTCTCATCGGCTTCATTGTTCCTTCGACTGCTAGAAAGTAAGAATTTGTGAACTAAGGGACATGTTTATCTCTAACGCGATGCTATGGTTGAGCCTGGCGACAGTGGCTGGTGGTATCAGCGTTGTTCTGCACAATTTTATGGGAACAGCGAGATAGTGGTCGCCGTAAAAACTGATAAAAACGACCACGCCCTCGCCATCGACCATTTTTGCCAACCTGATGTGTATATGTTTTGACAGTCAACCAAGACTGGCGAAGACAGTCGTACGTACAGAATATTGACGCTCCTAGATTCTCCCCCATTTTATGTGGGTGCGATAACCCTATTCAAAGTGCAGAAAATTTGCACGGAAAACTTACAACAGGCATTCGCGCGTCACTTTTGGGCGCCTAACTAATCCGCCTTAGTTTACTGCGATAGCTACTATAGCTACTTCTCCCTCACCCGAAATGACGTTGATGATGCAGTTGTAGTCCTAGTGCGTTCGTCGTCGATACCTCCAAATGCAATAAAAAAAGGAAAAGCTGGGGTATTTTTATGCTGCCATTCCTGGTCCAAATGTGTGTTCTGTGTGTGTTTATACAGCCTGAAGTTAGTCTGCCTCGACGGGTGACTTGTCTCTCACCTGTAGATGAAACATTTAGCCAATGCAGTACAACCGCTAGCTTGGTGTCTTTGAAGGCTCGTTCACACACTTGCATATCCGAGTCTTATCTTACGACCGGATGCGCTACCGCAGAGCCAGTACTAAGCCGTCACAAAAGGCTTAACAACCGGTCTTCGTTCAGTCAGTTGCAGTCAAACGCAACTGTATTAACGGGCCTTAACGTGCACCACGCAGTAGTGATACAGTAAAGCACGCCGGTATGATACTCGTCGAGACCGACACGGGCAGGAGTGGGGGTTGAGCTCAGCATCACTGTGTTCTGGAGCGCGAACTTTCTCTCCACGAGCCCCGCGCCGGTGGGCGCTAGCCCACTCGGCTAACGATCCCCTGAACTTCTTGGTCCAGTCCTTGTGAAGCCATCGCGCTACCACAGAGCCACCCGAGCTGCTTCGACACGCACCGAATAAAGCGCATCTGTTGAGGACAGATGCGCATGAGTATCGCGCAGAGCCTATCATGATGGGCGCAGTGTAACGTTGCATCACGACACGCGAGTCTCATGCCGCGTCAATCGGAGGGCTTCTGCGTATAAATTAAACGATTGTCCCTCTCCGATTAGACATTGCAATGGTTTCTCCACGTGACGTGCAAGAAACATAAGTGCAATATACATAAGGATACATTAAGCTCCGATAGGGTGTCGCAGCTATCGCTTTGTCTGTACTGTGATTTCACATGGGACAGCAGAACTTTAATTTAAAATACCATTAAGGCCAAATCTTGTATTAAAATAGAGAACGAAAGAACAAGGGTTAGTATTTATTAGTAAATCGTCAATAACGTAGAAAAGTGTCCATTCACTCCACACTGTAACTATCACCTAAACTTGCGACGGGGCACATTAGACAAAGGAGTAAATCAGCCAGTCAATGGTTTGTCCACCACCCACGTCGGCGGATTAAACTATTCCAGATAAACGAGATAGACGCCAATAAACCCGGGACGCGTTGGCGCGGTCTTTTGAAAAGGGTCTATTAAACTCTTTTCAAAAGTCCGCGCCAACGCCTGTCCGCCATTGCTTCCTCGCATACTCTGAGCATGGATTCGACACGAGTGCTGACGTCAGCGTTCAGCGAGGACTTGGGTCTAATCACGAGCTTCGTAAGCAACAATGGTGGCAGCCAATGTTGCTTCGCGAACTTTTGCAAAGTGTCCATTCGGGTTTTGGCTTAAGCGCCCTTCGCACTCTTGCGACCGAGTAAGACGGAAAGAGACCAGACCGGTTTTTAAGCCTTTTGGGACTTCTTAGGACCGGATGCGATGCAGCGGAGCTGGTCCTAAGAAGTCGCAAGAGGCTTAAAAACCGGTCTGGTCTCTCTCGGTCGTACTCGGTGCAAGTGTGTGAACGGGCCTTTATGGATATTCTGTTAAACCTCCTACGTGTGGCATTCCCTGGTAAGCTAGCTATGTTCCGTGTTGGTGCATGGAACGTGGTTGCGTTCTATGTTGGCGCATCTCCCCAATATATTGGCAGAAATCTAAGTCGGAGCTTGTTCTGATCATGCGCTGAGCGGCGGACTGAACGATGAGGGTCTATAAATTCCACTCAAAAGTTCATGCGCGCATTCGCACCTAACCCCTCATATTCCTGCCAAACCGTCACTAACAAGCT
Organism: Ixodes scapularis; assembly: GCF_016920785.2. NCBI lineage: Eukaryota > Metazoa > Arthropoda > Arachnida > Ixodida > Ixodidae > Ixodes > Ixodes scapularis. Next base: position 143,577,491 of record NW_024609857.1, on the reverse strand, counting down.
TAACCGCGTAGCTTCCGATCGTATCTCAGCTTCGAACAATAAACCGAACTTTCAAAATGTCAGATAGCCTTTTTTTTTTATAACATAGAAGTTGTTTTTTTAAATATGACAAATGTCGGAATTACTCGTAGCAAGAAAGAATTATACAGAGTTACCTACGGCACTGACCTGCAACAGATGTCTTCGCAACGATGCGTGTGAAAGTGCTTTAACAAACGTGTGCACGCAAGTTCCACAAGCGCTTCCCAAAACGCAAGGCTCCGGAGCGATACTTGGTTTCAGCATAAGGTCCCTGCCTGACGGCAACCACGTTATCCCGGTCAAAATGAAAGCCGCGTATCACTTGACAACCGCGTGATTGTCGTCGATGCCAGAGTCGCGTATCACCAAAGAATGCCCTTCATCTGCTCGATTAGCGTTTGCACAACACTCGGAGGCCTCGCCGCAACAGATAGAACAGTAGAAAAGATAGTGAAAACAGAGCTGAACACGTGATTCTCTAGTGGCGGTTTCTACACAGATAAAGCTACTGTAATATGCCGAGCAAGCGCCCCCAAGATGTCTAAGTAACCTTGGAAAATGGGGCATTGGTGCTTGCTAGTTTCGAGAACAAAAATGAAGAAGGGGCACATCATTTCCACTCAGCACTCTCGTGCACGGAGTAGCTTCTGACCCGGAAAAACATCCCAGTCAGCTATACTCGGCGTCAACTATTGTGTGCTGCATTGCCAAGGCTAGCGTAGTTTTCACAGTGCAGCAGCCACGCACAGCTTCGAGAGCACATGGCTTCGTCTTGCCTCTCGCGCATCTAGCCTTGACAAGGTTGGAGCACTACAGAAAGCTACGTACGCTAGCCTTGACAACGTAACATAGAATAGCTGACGCCGAGCATAGACAATACACCTATTGCTAAATTAGCCAAGCATCAAGAACAATTCAGGGAATGGTCTTCCACGCGCCGCACGCGCACGTCTTCCCCGTATAAAATATTCGAAGTAAATAAAAAAGTAAAGCGTGGACGAACGCTCGTGCAAGATGCCATTTGTTTTAGGCTTTTGCTTTAGAACAGTTACTGCTCCATACGCCAGCACGTGCAGCGCGTGGAACACCATTCCCTGCATTCTCCTTGATGCTTGGCTAATTTAACAATAGGTCTATTGCAAGCATGGAGCCCCGTCTAGTGCCCGATGCATGAAAGCGTGCAGCGTGCGGGTGAAGATAGCTTTGGCAAGCTTGAAATTGCACGGGCGTGCCGGCACGAGCAGAAGCATGGCGGCGGCCAGCCGCCCTGCTTGCAGTTGTCTATAAGCGGGCTCGAAAGTAGAGGTCGAACCGGAACCGAACTGCAGCGAAAACCGTAACCGAACCGTTAAATTTAGTCGAACCGGAACCGAACCGAAATGTCGCCTACATGTTGGTAAAGTTACGGTAACTTAAACTGCGATACCAGTAACGTCGTATACCTATTGAAATGTGGCGCATGCGATAAGCAGTATGTGGGCCAGACGATGACACCTTTCCGGAAAAGATTCAGTATTCATAGAGCCCATGAAAAATCCCTCTCCAATCTCCCCCTCTCAAAAGATATAAGCATTTCCGGACATTCGTTCGATAAGCTCGAGGTGACATTTCTACAATCTGGTTTTGAAACTAACCTGGATCGCGAACACAGGGAGTCATATTTAATCTGCTAGTTCAACACTATTGAAGCTAGAATCAATGAACACCCTGGGACAATGGCATCCATGCACACAGTGAACACATCTTAAGCAGTCATGTCGGTCTAAAGGACCACATTCATTTATCGTTTTCTCTGTCTTGAAGATTATTACGTGCAAAAATGTTTTCAAGCGCAATCGTCGTGTTGTGCTCGCTTAGTCGGGCAGACCTTTAAATTAATTACGAAACTTTGGCAGCTGTGACGGTTTAAGCTTTATTTTTACCGTGGTTTACACTCGATTATATTATTTTAATAATTCAAAACCTGGTGGCCCTAAGAGTATTTTGTACCGCGGACAACGTGCTCTATTCGTCAATGACGCAATGGCCGACTGGATGCTCTGATCCGTACGTGGTGCAACTCATTGTCTGTTTAACGTGCGGTTTTGGTTTATTTTTGCCGTTCATTGAATGTCAGTGGTGATAAATCGCATCACCTTTTTCAAAAAAACGTTTTTCTGCTGTTTACATACATACATACATACATATATATATATTATTTCATACGCTTTTTTAGACAAAATGTTTGTTTCATACATATCCCAGACATTAAAAATTGCAGTGATTATTGAATATATATATATATATATATATATATATATATATATATATATATATATATATATATATATATATATATATATATATATATATGTATATACATATATATATATATTGCGCGCAATATTTACATCGGGAGGAGAAACACGAAAACCGAACGATTCATATCTAAAATACTATTATCCTTTCGCAAATATTGTGATTTGATCAAGCTTATGATAGTAGTTCGCGTTAATACTACGTTTTCAACATGAGCCATGAAACTAATAATTAAACAGTTAATCACCAACCTTGTTAATAAACAGACTTTCCATGGCGATTATTACCTCATCTAATGTCCACAGAGCCTGGCACTCAGATTGCGAAGACGGCACCCGTGTAACTCGCCCCTCTTATCAAACCCACTTCCTCTAAAAATACCAGTGAGTTCAAAATCCGAGACATGTTCTGCTGGCCTCCAGTGTATTCCGGAGTCTAAAATGCTGCACGCGTACAGCACGCCAAGGGTGTTAAACGTCCGCCTCAAAGAGTGGAACGCTTTTTTCAGCATTACGCTGCTTTTGCTTGCACTACATATTCTATCAAAATACATTTAAGTTAAATGGAGAAGCGACATCACCGTTATCTTTACGCGTCGGTCAACAGATATCCGTCTGAATTGTTTTCTTTTTTCCTCTCTGGACGGTCACACGAAACCGACCATTCCCAAACTCGGGAAGCAGACGGTGCAGGCCTGAGCTTGTCGGCAGTTACCTGGGTAGATGTAGAGTAAAAGTTAGACTGCAGCATCATTAGGTCATGGAGAGCGGATACGGATGAATGTAGGTCGTGATAACGTCCACATCAACTGAATAAAGCGTGTTTTTAAGGGACCGTTGAAAACCTTGCGGCGGCGTCTGACATCGTTGATGCCCATTTGGGCGAACGCCGGCGTGCGTCGCACACGAGGCGGGCGCCTGGAGACATGGTCGGAGTGGCTTTTCTTTAAACAATAATTTCTCAGCAAGAACAAAATTAATTTTATAATTTATTTATAAGTTGAACAGATCAGGTGGATTGAACTTCTGGTTATTTTGAAAGTTGAGGGTAGCGTTGCCCACATTGGTTTTTTCTGGCTCTCAATAAGGCCGTTTTTGCATAAGCTGGAAATTTTGTCATTCGATTAAAACGCAACAAAACGAGGTTTTGGAAGTTTACACATGCAGTTCAATTATTAGTTCTATAAGAACAAAAGAGGTATTGTAAACAATACCCAAATCCAAGTCGTCTAAAAAAAATTATCCTAAGATCTCTTTCTTTTTATTTGGGTTCAAAATGGCATCCTTCAGTGTTTGCATATTTTTATATTATAGGGCATATATTTAAGTTCTTAGTGTTTATCTTAATTTGGGTGGTAAGCAAACGCTTTTTTTTACAATGTTTTTTTCTTAACTACAAGAGTTTTACGCGAATTCTAGAAGTTTAGGGCATAGTATAAGCAAAAACACATGTTTTCATTGACACCCAAAAAAGCTTTTATTTTAGTTCAGAGGCTTCTACATCCGAATTATTTTCTTCGCACATATCCCAGACATAGAAAATTGCCGCGTCTCCTTCGGCAGGGAATGACACCATAACATATATCTAACTTACCTGATGTGTTTATCCAGCTCTTTCGCCAATTCCGGTCTTATTGAAAATGAAAGAATGTGCAAGATTTTTTCCCAGTCTGATGATCACAAGCAGTAACGAAATACTCACAATATTGCTAGCCTGAAAAACGAAGGTTGGAGTCGCCAACCGATCATGTTAAAGTCATATTAATTACTCCTTCATTACAATTCATGTCAACTGCAAAATCAAAAAGAGGTCCTGACTTGCTTTGATATCATGCTCGAAGCAGATGCTTCTCTGGCTGTATTTTTAGCAGATCTTCATACGTCTGATGATTTTCTTGAGACAGTATCCCGTATCGTACAGAAGTGCAATTCGCATTTAAAAACCTGATGAGTTCTTTTAGACCTCTCATGTTTCCAATAAATGCAAGATCAAAGTCATATTATTATGCAAACGATTAAACTGTTGCAAATGCCACACTTTCGTCATTCCGTACACGTTCGACATCTGCCGCAGGATTCTCGAGACGTCTCGAGGACCGGAAGTTGCCGCCGCAAATATTTCAGGAACTCTCGATTCTCGGTCAACTTCTGTCGTGGTAAGTTTAAAATAAAGGCGCTTGTATATCCTTTTTATGCGTTTAAATTCCACGCCCGATTTTTGAACGATGCTTCTGTCGGAGCGAAATCCAGTCCCATGTATTCGTTCATAGCAACGCTCCTAGCAACGATTTGTTTGGAGCAATGGCGTCACACTTTCGGGGTAACTTTTGCGAAATGAGCAAACAAAGCCGTTAGGAACAGCGAAGTTTCGAAGCAATGCCAGCAGTGCTAGGCACACTGGGCTAAGATGGCCGTCTCCGGAACACTGCAACTCGAGTCCCAGAGTGCAAACGACGATCGCCGTGGTCTTGTATTTCCGCGAGTCACCAACATCGCCATGGAAATGTTATGCGTTATGAACGAAGAATAGAACGTCGACTCGCCGATGTCACCATGTGTTTCGCGTATCGGTGCGTGTAAACACATGATGATATGACGTATACTCTACAGTCGCATGTTGACATTCTGCTGTACATTAAAGAGTTTAAGAACACCGTTTGAGCGACTACGTACAACCGTTCGACCTGAGCGTCATGTTGTAACTCTTGTCTCAACCGTAGCTCCTATGGTACGGGCCAATGTAACTGTCGTCTGGAATGTCATGCTGTTTCCTCCGCGAGAGCGACTGCACTCTCGGGAAGAGCTGAACAGGCTTAAAAAAATGAAAGACGTTTACAATTTTTTGTAATGCAAAATTAGAACGCAGCTCTTGAGGAGGAGGAGGGGTCGGTATGGAGGGGAGTCTGTCTATGCCCCTCCCCTTCCCCTCCTCCACTTCCCCTCCGCTCCCATTTAACGGGAAATTTCCGCTAAATTTCCCGCTAAGGTTAGCAGAAAATTGAGCCAAAACTCTCCCGCTCAATTTAGCGGGGAAAACTAGCGAAACATTTTCCGCTAAATTTAATGTGAAATTGAGCCAATATTTTTCCGATAAATGCAGCGGGAAAATTTTCCCATAATGCAACGCGGGGTTACGCCTGGTTTGACTAGTCCCATAATGCAACGCGCACAGTTACATCGACGCGGACGGCGACGGCGACCGCCACGCCGCTCAACCCGGAAACGGGCGCCTAAGAGCTGCGCTCTAATACGACGAAAAGTACGTTTATTTGCAGGTTGGTATATTGGAATTAAACTAAATGAAACAAAAATACCGATGTGGTGCTAGGAAAATTTATTTTGTGTTGTTACCAAAGAGTGTTTAGTCGACAATCGGCTTATAGCTGAGAAGCTCGTTTTCTAATCGTAAATTGGAGCTATGACCGCATTCATTTGGCCGAAATGCGATTTCTCTGCTCATAAAGCAACGCTTCCAGATGAGTGAATACCTCTTTTACAAAGATGAATTCAAAATGACTATTGCAGCGGCATGCAAACGATAGAAAAACTGCAGTACCTCGCGCCATTCTGCGACATGCCTTCCGGACTTGAGCGGGTTGTCTAATCGGCTGTGGCGAATAATTACGGCATGAACGCTTACTTCTTACTAAAGTCGCTGTCACATTGAGGAAACAGTTGGACAACTCTGTCAATGGACACAAAACAAGCACGTTTTCGGTGACCCTGTCTTGTTGAGGGAACAGCAACTGTCGGGAAACATGCTTTTGCCTCCCGGCAACCGTGTTCGCCGATTTGTTGTCGGACAGTCGGAGAACACTCTATCACACCGCGCTGACGGCGAGACCAACACGGGGGAAACTTTACACCTTGATTGTTCACCTTAATTCGTGTGCAGCGCGGCGGCGCTGCAAATGTGACTCGACAAAGTGCTAGTGTGTCCGAAGGGACCGAAATAACCACGGGAACGACATCAACCAGTGACTGTGATTAGTAAACTTGACATGAAAAGTAGTTTCCACTCTCTATGGTATCAGAATGTTCTTCATTCGCTGAAAAAGCAGCTAGCCCTAACCGAGGGAGATGAGATCGCCACTATGTTCGTGATTTACGCCACCGTACGAAGTGTTTCTGTCTGGTTCTGAATTAGCACTGGCAGTACCCCAGAGCGTCGTTTGTAGCGTGGTGTTGAGCTGGGGGGGGGGGGGGGGGGGAGGGGGGGGGAGGGGGGGTTTAAAAACTGCGACACCGACACGATCGGACTTCATAACAATCGGTGGAATAAATATTTTTCAACGCTGACTATTTGCCTCTACCGCCTACTGTGTTATCGCTTCATTCCCTAAAACGGCCTCGGGATCTTTGAAACAATGCAGGTGTCTGGCAGCAACTATTTTTACGTTCCACGCATCAAGTATCACGATCAGAGTGGTCGTTTTCATACTTCGATTTTTGAATCATTTACTTCCGTGGATGAGTTTTATGAAATTTTATGTGACCATTTCGACAATCGCTTTTTCTAATTACGCAGTACAAAGGTTCATCAAATTATTTTAGCTGCACGCCAGCCATAATTATTCTTCAATATCGTTTTTAAGGCATTTATTTCAGTGAGCTTCTAAGAACACGTTATTGATAGGGAACTTTGCCATCCAAGCTATCTGTGTTGTCATGTTGACGGCACAAGCGTAGCTCATCCGTCGATCTGGGGATCTAATCTGGACACTTGGCGAGAGGGTCGCCAAGGAATTCGACTGCCGTTATTGGACTGTGCCAAGGTCAAGTGCGGCGCAGGCCAACAACAGCCGTTGGGTTCCTCGCCCACTTTTTCGTCAAGTATCCAGATTAGAGCACCTGGGAAAGACGCGTCGCCCAACATAGTTGCTGCTGCTTTTGTTGCCGAAAGCTGTCACACCGATGCAACATTGTTGCTGTCGCCTTTGTTGTGCTTATGTTCCTGCGATGTGACACGTTTGTCGGGCAACAGGGCGACAGAGAGCAAGGTTTACCAACTGTTGATAAACAAGTTGTGTCGCTGCCGCCGCCGTGTTTAATCAACGTGACAGGGCCTTAAGATATTAATTTCTTAGGCCGTTGCAACACCTTCTGAAAAATGACATTGTTGAGATGAAATCAACATAATCGGAGCAGTATGTGTTGCTCAGGTGATCACTGAGGAAATAAGCAGAGTCAAAACGGCAAGTATAAAAGGGTGAAGTGCAGAGTTCGGAACTAGTAATAGGGGTATTGTGCGTTCACGCTGATGTTTGTATGTGCTGAGTATGTGTATGTGCTTGTTGTATATGTTCAGCGGATGCTTGTGGTAAGCGTAATCTATGTACATGCCTGTACGTTAAATATGCCCGAAGCGCAGCGGCGTGCGGTTCTGACGAAGGAGCAATGGCTCGATGAATAACAAAGCTAAGATGTGAAGTGCGCGAGGTGGCCGGGTTTGTGTTGTCTCCGTTTAACATCGCAGTGTTGACAACGATAAGACTTAGTGACTCCGTTCGTAACGCAAGTTTCCTTACCTGCGCGGGAAGCTGGTTTCGGCTATAAATACAGTTCGTGAAAACTCGTGTAACGTTTTTGTTTGCTGCTGCTCTCACCTCGAAAGCCGTGACTTCTTTAGATGGAAGCGAAGCAATTGTACTGATTTTCGTATGATAGCTGCTTGCAGGCCATGGAGGAGTGGCAGTAGACCCAGGTGTTTCCATGTTTGAAAACTATGCCAACTATTTTCGGTTGAATCGTGGCAGCGTTTCGTGTAAAGAGCGACAATATATGCAGCTTCCCTGTCAATCTTTACTGAGCTCCATTCGCTCTGTTCGGGGCAAGCATAATGAGATGCAGACCAGGACGAGCTCTGCTCCCGACCTTTCAGGTACGAAATTCTTCCCTTTCTGGAGGAACATAAATAACAAAATCGCTCCTCTCTTAAGAATATATAGGATTTCAAAAAACGAAAGTATACAGGCGAGCATGTTAGAGAATATCGTAATCTAAACCCTGAGACACGAACAAATACAATAAGGGACCCCAGTATACGTTATTTTATTTCTCCATGCCCGAGTGTTTAGCTTATGAAGGATACAAAGGCCCTTTTTCCAAACAACACGTGACTATGATAGACATTGGCTGTATATAATAAGCATCAGATCACGTGTCCGCTTGTCCAATTTGCAAGTTGGGGGGAACGCTACTTATAGTTTCTTCTGCGACTGTCACTTCTTGTACAAAAGCCAATGCTTCTTCTGCAAGTTATCAACGTCAAGGATTAGTTCTAAGCATATATACTGAATAATAATAATAATAATTTTTATTTTCACTGAAAGTACGAGAAGCGCTGCACGGCGAATTTAGCATGTTCCATTGTAAACAATATCAGCGAGAACGCTGGAGCGCGTGGCGTTCAAAACATGCAGCGCTTCTTGGAGGCTGATAATAGAGTGCAGTGATGAGGGGAGCTGCGAGGGTGTGCAAATTCAAGTAAGCACACTTTCTCACATTTCCGTTTCACTTCCACAGTTTTATCACCGTTGAGGCTATGTGCACATATAGTGCGGTATGTATGCCTAAGTATGCCTCTATCTTTTTTTTTTTTTTTTTTGAAATTACCATAGAATGTTGTCACCGAGTACAGAAGTATAGATGTGACTTATTAACTGAACCGGACGTTATGTAGAATTAACAGTTTGTACAGGAGGTGCAGCGGGGTTTTTAGGAAAAGAAAAACCCCAGTGGCCTCAGACGGAGAGCCGACGTTTCGCTAAAAGGTTTAAAAATCCGAGAAGCTAAGCCCATTAGCGAGACGTTAACAGGCCCCAGGCACCACAAAACTTCGTGGAAACGTCGAGAAAAGGTCCCTGACGTCCGTGACGTCCCGCCTGACATAGATCACGTTTTTTTCGATGTTGAGGTGACGTCCTTATATAACGTTCCATTAGAGTCCGATCAGTGACGTTGTGACGACGTTGTATTTCAACTCAAACGTCGTCAACGTTCCCACGACGTCGATGCACGACGTTCAGGCAACGTCCAACGCTCAAGTTTCTTTGACGTTGAGGTGAAGTTCACAAATGACGTTCCATTATAGTCCTGTCCGTGACCTCCTGTCCGTGACGTGGGCACGGCAGCTCTGTCAAGAACATGCGGCTAAACCCGCTTCTATTCTTCATGCAGTTTGTGCTGCTGCGGCCGAAGTATTTTTCCGGCCCGGTGGTTTCTGCTGATTCGGTGGCTGCTCCGATCTTCGCACCGTCATCATCCAGCGCCGTCCCACATCTACACCTGGTGGTCATCGCAGCCAGTGCACCGACGTCATCAACATCGACGGAACCAGCAGCTATTAAGCCGAAGACGGACCAACGACCTACAAGTGGGCACGGCAGCTCTGCCAAGAACATGCGGCTAAACCCGCTTCTATTCTTCATGCAGTTTGTGCTGCTGCGGCCGAAGTATTTTTCCGGCCCGGTGGTTTCTGCTGATTCGGTGGCTGCTCCGATCTTCGCACCGTCATCATCCAGCGCCGTCCCACATCTACACCTGGTGGTCATCGCAGCCAGTGCACCGACGTCATCAACATCGACGGAACCAGCAGCTATTAAGCCGAAGACGGACCAACGACCTACAAGTGGGCACGGCAGCTCTGCCAAGAACATGCGGCTAAACCCGCTTCTATTCTTCATGCAGTTTGTGCTGCTGCGGCCGAAGTATTTTTCCGGCCCGGTGGTTTCTGCTGATTCGGTGGCTGCTCCGATCTTCGCACCGTCATCATCCAGCGCCGTCCCACATCTACACCTGGTGGTCATCGCAGCCAGTGCACCGACGTCATCAACATCGACGGAACCAGCAGCTATTAAGCCGAAGACGGACCAACGACCTACAAGTGGGCACGGCAGCTCTGCCAAGAACATGCGGCTAAACCCGCTTCTATTCTTCATGCAGTTTGTGCTGCTGCGGCCGAAGTATTTTTCCGGCCCGGTGGTTTCTGCTGATTCGGTGGCTGCTCCGATCTTCGCACCGTCATCATCCAGCGCCGTCCCACATCTACACCTGGTGGTCATCGCAGCCAGTGCACCGACGTCATCAACATCGACGGAACCAGCAGCTATTAAGCCGAAGACGGACCAACGACCTACAAGTGGGCACGGCAGCTCTGTCAAGAACATGCGGCTAAACCCGCTTCTATTCTTCATGCAGTTTGTGCTGCTGCGGCCGAAGTATTTTTCCGGCCCGGTGGTTTCTGCTGATTCGGTGGCTGCTCCGATCTTCGCACCGTCATCATCCAGCGCCGTCCCACATCTACACCTGGTGGTCATCGCAGCCAGTGCACCGACGTCATCAACATCGACGGAACCAGCAGCTATTAAGCCGAAGACGGACCAACGACCTACAAGTGGGCACGGCAGCTCTGCCAAGAACATGCGGCTAAACCCGCTTCTATTCTTCATGCAGTTTGTGCTGCTGCGGCCGAAGTATTTTTCCGGCCCGGTGGTTTCTGCTGATTCGGTGGCTGCTCCGATCTTCGCACCGTCATCATCCAGCGCCGTCCCACATCTACACCTGGTGGTCATCGCAGCCAGTGCACCGACGTCATCAACATCGACGGAACCAGCAGCTATTAAGCCGAAGACGGACCAACGACCTACAAGTGGGCACGGCAGCTCTGCCAAGAACATGCGGCTAAACCCGCTTCTATTCTTCATGCAGATTGTGCTGCTGCGGCCGAAGTATTTTTCCGGCCCGGTGGTTTCTGCTGATTCGGTGGCTGCTCCGATCTTCGCACCGTCATCATCCAGCGCCGTCCCACATCTACACCTGGTGGTCATCGCAGCCAGTGCACCGACGTCATCAACATCGACGGAACCAGCAGCTATTAAGCCGAAGACGGACCAACGACCTACAAGTGGGCACGGCAGCTCTGTCAAGAACATGCGGCTAAACCCGCTTCTATTCTTCATGCAGTTTGTGCTGCTGCGGCCGAAGTATTTTTCCGGCCCGGTGGTTTCTGCTGATTCGGTGGCTGCTCCGATCTTCGCACCGTCATCATCCAGCGCCGTCCCACATCTACACCTGGTGGTCATCGCAGCCAGTGCACCGACGTCATCAACATCGACGGAACCAGCAGCTATTAAGCCGAAGACCGACCAACGACCTACAAGTGGGCACGGCAGCTCTGCCAAGAACATGCGGCTAAACCCGCTTCTATTCTTCATGCAGGTTGGTTGCTCGTACTCCTCGTACAAAAGCGACGAACTTTGTTTAGTTGTGCTGCCGTGCCCCACAACTGTTTTCTCGTGCTTTGTTAATACCGTTGCGCTACTCTTGCAATTAAGCGGTGACATCGAAAGTAATCCAGGTCCTACAGTTGAAGAAATGTCTCAAGTTTTGGAAAACCAGTTCCAAATGGCCAAGGAACTTGCCGCTATAAATGAAAATCAAAAACGAGCGGAAGAAAAATTCACAGAAATTAACCAGAAGTTAGGGAGCTTCGAAGCTAAGCTGTCTGCCCTAGAAGCGACAGTAAAACATTTTTCTGACAATGAAGAACGGATCGTATCAATGGAAAGTGTAATGGCTGATTTGGTAGACAAGATTGACGACCTCGAAAATAGGAGTCGCCGAAATAATCTTGTAATTTTTGGCGTGACTGAGACCGATGACGAGACAGCTGAAACTGAATCACTTCAAGGCACCTTTGTGAATCGATTGTTTTGTGATACGCTTGGTTTACCAGCTGTAACCACAGAAAGAGTGCACCGCCTCGGGCGTCGAACAGATGGTAAAACTAGGCCAGTCGTGGTGAAGTTTTTAAATTTTTCAGAGAAGATGTCAGTTTTAGGAAACTGCCCGAAACTGAAGGGATCGACGACCTTTATTCCAGAAGACTTTTCTTTACGTGTTCGAAATATTCGCAAGCAGCTCTGGGACAGCGCTATCGAAAATCGTAAGAAAGGCGATAAAGTTGCTCTAATATACAACAAGCTAAAACAAATAATACACTCTACATCTGGGACGCCGAAAAACACACACGAATAGCACTGAGCCAGCCGAAACCCTCGCGACAAATATGACAGTCCAGGCGCAAGGCCACTGATTCGATTAGATTCTTAAATTTGAATGCGAGGAGCATATTGATTAAAGTTGTTGATATAGAACACATGTTACTAACGCGCAAACCGCACATCGCAGTCATCACAGAAACCTGGTTACATGAAGAAGTATCTGATTCTGAGGTTATCCCCTCAGACTATAAAGTAGTACGAAAAGACAGACACACGCGTGGTGGGGGCGTAGCCATTATTCTTACAAAAAAATTGCACTATAACCGAATGCCAGATATTGATGGCGTAGAAATTTTATGGATTCGTGTGAACATTTTTTCTACATCCCTTATCATCGGTGTGTTCTATAGACCACCTAGCAGCGGAAATGTTTTCGAAAAAATAAAAGACTATCTTTCAGAGAATGTACACGCGAACTCCAGAGTTATTTTTGCTGGCGATTTTAATCTGCCAGACATTGACTGGGAGAACAGTTGGACTTCGTGCCAGATATTGCAAACACTATTAGAGCTATCTTTTTGTCATAATCTAAATCAAATTTTACGCTCCCCCACAAGACTTTTTGAAGAAAAAGGCTCGATACTGGATTTGATATTTCTTTCCCAGAACTTGCTTGAACGAATACAGTGCATTGAAGTAGTGGAAGGCATTTCAGACCATCAGATGGTATTACTTTCTTTGTCTTTAATGAATGAAACACGCAACACAGAAAGACGTAACGACTACTTAGACTTCTCTAAAGCTGATGACGTTGCTATTATTGACTAGTTAGCCTTCTGTTTTAGCGATTTTCTTAGTGCTTACGAAGTGCCTGAGTACGACGTGAACATTTTCTGGAACTTCTTCGAAAATGCCGTTCTCGACTGCATCAACAAATTCATACCAAAAAGAGTAAAGATTGCCAGCAAAAAAATCCGTGGAGTAATAGGGAGATTATCCAAAAGCGCCGTAAACTCCGTAGACTCCGTAAGCGATCGAAAGATGGAAGCCACGTGAAGCAGTGTGGACCACGAACTTAGGGAAAACATTAACAATGCGAAACATCGCTTCTTTGATGTGACCTTATCTTCTTTTCTCCAGTCTTCGCCTGAGAAGTTTTGGAGGTTTATATTGCCCTCAAAGTCTAAGGTAAACGAGTTGCATATTGATAACGACATTGTGGACGACACTAAGGGCATTGCTGATACTCTCAATAACTACTTCACGTCGGTCTTCAGCCTTGACAACAATCGAGGGTCAATCCTGGCGGCTGTGCCGGGAAACAGTTCACATATTAGAAATGCTTTGCCGAATATAACGATTTCTGAGGAGTGTATAGTGAATTATCTACTGAATGTGGACATTAAAAAAGGCAGCTGGGCCAGACAACATTCCTAATTCCTTTCTCAGAAGATACGCGGAATGGAGCGCCAAGCACGTGGTTTTGATATTCAGAAAATCTCTGGAGACGTCCACGGTACCCTCCAAATGGAAAGTCGCAAAGGTTATCCCAATTTTAGTCTTGTGACTCAAGATCAGTTTCCAATTATAGGCCTATTTCTCTGCCTAGTACGTGCAGTAAGCTGTTGGAGCATGTGGTGTTTAAACACATATCGACATATCTTGAACAAAATAATTTCTTTACTAGTTTTCAACATGGTTTTCGCCAACACGTACCTACCATTACCCAACTGACAGAAGCTGTGCATGAATTTGCATCTGTGATTAACGTAAGGGGGAAAACTGATGTGATTTAGTTAGATTTCTCGAAAGCCTTCGATCGCGTATCGCACGAAAAGTTACTGATAAAGCTGTCACCAATTTTAGATAATCCTGCTATCTTGAAGTGGCTTGAAAGTTACTTATCTCTGAGACAGCAGTTTGTTCAAGCTGACACCGCATGCTCCGGTACCACACACGTAACCTCTGGCGTCCCACAGGGATCGGTCCTGGGGTCTTTGTAGTTTTTAATATTCGTGAATGATATTGTTTCTGGAATTTCAGTAAAGATCCGACTGTTTCCGGATGATTGCGTTATTTTCAGAGAAATCAAAAGTTCTGCGGACTGTGAAGTACTAAACTCCTCGTTGGAAAAACTGTCTAGATGGTGTGGTGACTGTAAAATGTCACTAAATTTATCAAAGACTGTATGTATGTCAATTACTCGAAAAAAGGAGCCTATTACTTTTAATTATTCGATTGGGAACCGTAACCTTCAGAGAGTAAGTTCATGTAAATATCTGAGGTTGACAATAACGTCTGATCGTAAATGGAATGTTCACATCAATCAAACCGCTAGTAAAGCAATGCGGAAGCTTGGTTTCTTGCGTAGGTATATGAGGCAGGCCTCCTGTGATACAAAACTACTACTGTATAAAACTCTTGTTCGGCCAGTGCTGGAATATGCAAGCGTCATTTGGGATCCACATACCTCATCTTGTATTTCAGAACTTGAGCGAATTCAAAAATTAGCAGTGCACTTTGTGTATAACATATACTCCTCATGTGTACATCCATCAAAACTCTGTAATGACGCAGGCCTGGGAATTCTAGAGGAACGAAGGAGAATAAACCGCCTTAAATTTCTTTACCTTATTGCCAATGACGAGCTTGGAATAGAGAAACATAAATATATAACTTTTTTTTACCCCAGGTTTACCAGATATACACATAGCAAAACAATAAAGCCATATAAATATAAGAACGATACATTTAAGTTCTCCTTCTTTCCTCGTACAATCATCGATTGGAACAGCCTACCACCTGACGTTGTAAATGCTACCACATATTCAGGTTTTTGTTTTCTGTTGTCACAGCAAGTGCATCCTGCTTGAAAGTATTTCAATGTACCACTCCTGTTAAGATCTCGCAAAAGATTGACAGTATCAATAAAGAAAGAAAGAGCCGTATGCAAGGCTTAATTTTTGAGAGCTTGAGAAATTTATTTATTTATACATTCATTTATTTATTTCAAGATTCCATTAATTACACGTGGGATTACGCTAGGGAGGGCATATACAAACCTCAGTGTGCACTGAAGGAAAAAAGATAATATGAAGGCATGTTGGGAACATCATTCCTTTTACATATGCTTGTTATACTTTTAGTTTGTGTTATGTCTGCGGTGCAAGGAGTGGCCAGACGAAGGAAGGACTGCGAAACAGCTTTATTTCCGCAGAGGCCGGCAGCGATCTGGCTGCGCGTATGACGGTGCTCTTCTTATAGAGCGCCCGGTGACGTCAGTACTACGCGTACTGCTGATAGCAACGGCAGCGGCCTCTAGCACTTCCTCCACCGCAATTTGGAACGTCATGAGGCTTCATAGCGATCGGGGGGTCTTCTCTGGCGTTGTGGGTATCGCCGAGGCGCAGCGTTAGTGGGGGTGACGGGCACCGTTTGTCTTGCGGAGACAGTAGACGGAGGTGGTACGTCGGCTTCAGACGCAGGATAGATGGTGTCGGTATCGTCCTCCCCCACAAGGGACGGCGCTGTCACCGCAGTAGACGCTGAGCGCAGGTGGTCCTTGTGTCGCCTCCAAGAACGGAGTCCATCCGGTGTCCGCACCTTGACCACGTAGGACACTGGTCCCGTCCGCTGCAGTACTGTTGCGTGGAACCATGTGGGGCCGCTCCTGAAATTACGCACGAACACTTCATCGTTCACTTCGAACACACTGTTAGCACCCCTGCGCCGTGAAGTCTGTTCAAACTGACGTGCTCGGATAGTACGATCCAGAGCCGGCTTCAGTGCATCCAACCGTGTTCGTGGCCGACGACCCAAAAAAAGAAAAGATGGGGTTTCTTGAGTCGTCGCATGCGGAGTGTTGCGATATGTCAGTAAGAACCTTGACAAGGTTTCCTCCATACTTTCAGTTGCAGGGCCTTTTCGTAGTGCGTTCTTTAGGGTTTGCACAAATCTCTCTGCGAGTCCATTGCTGCTGGGGTGATATGCAGAAGTGAGAACCTGTCGAACTGCCTGTTCTTTAAGGAACTCTTTAAACTCGGACGATGTAAACTGCGCACCGTTATCACTAACCAGAGCTTCTGGTGCCCCATACCGAGCGAATAAATCGCGCAGTTTTGTTATCGTCGCTTCTGCGGTGGTAGACGTCATGACAAAAACCTCCGGCCATTTAGAATGCGCGTCTACAATGACTAGTAGCATACGACCGCGAAGAGGGCCCGTAAAATCTACACGTACCCGTGACCACGGTTGTGTCGGCCATGACCAAGGGTGCAATGGTGCCTTTTCTGGCATGTGGCGCTGCTGTTGGCATGCCGTGCAGTGTCTCACTTGGTTCTCCAAGTCCGTTTCCAAGGAGGGCCACCATACGTAGCTTCGGGCGAGTGCTTTGCTCCGCACTATTCCTGGGTGTCCCTGGTGTAGCTCCTCCAGGACCAGCTGTTGAAGTTTCGGGGGCACGACGACTCTCATTCCATGCATCAGGCACCGCTCGTGGACTGTGAGTTCCCTGCGTCGTGCCATCTTTCATGACGTGCGACAGCACAGCGCCGAGACCATACGCAGACGCATCGCAGGATAGCTGCAGCGGGCGTGCCGGGTCGTAGTGTGCCAGCACCTCCGTCGAAGACAAGATTTCCTTGATGGCTTGGAAGGCATCTTGACATTTCCGATTCCAGCACCAGGGAGCATCCTTCTGTAGTAACCTGTAGAAAGGCTTTGCCAGCGTTGCTAGCCGTGGCGTGAATTTTCCATAGTAATTTATCAGTCCAAGCAGTGAACGCAACTGTGCGATGTTAGTAGGCGCTGGGGCATGCAGCAACGCTTGAACTTTTTCCTCGCTTGGCTTGACGCCGGTCTCGCTGATAATGTGCCCCAGATACTGCAGGCTTTCTTTGAAAAATTCACATTTTTCACGCTTGACGCGAACACCTTTCTGCTGAAGTGTACAAAACACGGCTTCAAGGTTCCTGAGGTGTTCTTCAGCGGTTGCTCCCGTGACGAGAATATCGTCAAGGTAGCATATGACACCCGGTAGTCCTTTAAGTATGTTGTCCATAATGCGCTGGAACAACGCGGGCGCAGACGCTACTCCGAAAGGGAGTCTGTTCACCGCAAAAAGCTCTTTGTGCGTGTTTAGTGTGAGAAGTTTTTTTGAGTCCTCCGACATCTCTACCTGCTGGTATGCCCTGCTAAGATCTAACTTGGAAAAGTATTTGCCTCCGGCGAGCGCAGCTAGTATTTCCTCAAGTTTGGGCAGGGGGTACTGCTCCGTGTCTAGGACAGGGTTCAACGTTGTTTTGTAATCCCCGCACACACGTATGGTGCCGTCCTTTTTAACTACCGGTACAATAGGCGTAGCAAACTCACTGGTTGACACTTGCGTAATGACGCCCATTTGTTCAAGCTTCTGTAACTCTTCCTCTACGGCCGACCGGAGTGCGTAAGGCACGTTTCTCGCTTTGAGGAACTTCGGACGTTGCTCTTTCAAAAATAAAGTGGCTCGCTCACCTTCTATCTTGCCAAGGGTGCCGTCGAAGATGCGGCTGTACTTGGCTTGAAGTTCTTTTAGGCGTGCCTCGTACTTCTTGCTTGCATCAGACCGATGAGGGTCCGACAGCTTGTGTACGCCGCAGATGTTGTCCCAGTCCAGACAAAGACGTGTGAGCCACTCGCGGCCCAAAAGAGGCGGGCCATTGTGGTCAACTACGTAGAGGGGTAGAACGTCCTCTTGACCCTTGTATCTTACGGACGCTTTGACGAAACCGCAGGGTTGCACGACTTCCCCGGTGTAAGTCTTGAGGCGTAGCTCGGTGGGTTCAAGCTTCAAAGGAGGCTGAAATTTCTTGAACTGCTGCTTCGGTATTATGGACACCGTGGCTCCCGTGTCCAATTCCATGCTCAAGGAAGTTCCTTGAACTTCCACGTCGACGGTGATGGGTCGCCGGCTTTGCGGTGACAGCATCTTGACGTTGAATGTGTCGTCGCTTTGAAGAGTCCGGACCCACTTCTTTCCGCCAACAGTCTTCTTCTTGGCACTCCGACATGCACGCTGAACGTGACCCTTCTTGCCGCAATTCATGCACTTATCTGCAATGTGCGGACACGCCCGGGCGAAATGCTTATCAGAGCCACAGCGATAACACTCGAACGACTGTTTCCTTTTCGCGGAATCTTCGGTACTCATCTTGTGCAAGTCATCGCTCCTTTCTTTTGCGTGCGCCTCCTGAACATTTTTTTTAGCTTCTTCTAACGCGAGTGCGCGTTCAACGGCTTTTTGAAATGTCAACGTTTTATCCTCTGCAAACAAATACCGCCGTATGTCCGCACGGAACAAACCGCACACGAACCGATTTCTCAGCGACTCATCTAGGAAACCGCCAAATTCACAGGTTTGAGAGAGCTTCCTGAGCTCCGCTACATATTGCGCGATACTCTCGTGTTCCAACTGACTACGGCGATGGAATTTCGCTCGTTTTCCAATCGCTGATACTCTCGGTGACAGCTTGTTTCGCAGCAATTGGGTTAGTTGCTCTAGCGTGTTTTCTGACGGTTTGGCAGGTGCCGTCAAAGACTTCAAGAGACTGTACGTTTTAGGCCCAATAACGCTTAAAAAAGCATGCACCTTGAGGTCGTCAGGTATTTTGTTGATCAGAAAAAAGGACGTCAACCTTTCTTCATAAGACTGCCAGTCACTCACAGTTTCATCGAAGGCTTCTACTTGGCCGATATGACTGGAGGATGCCATCTTGAGAAACTTGCTGTCGCCGAGTACCCAGCGGCGTGCGGTGATGTTTCGCTGTCTGTTTGGACGCAGCTTCAAGGCTTCTCACCTTCGTCTTGGCTTTGTTGCCCCCATCTTCGCCGCCAGTTGTTATGTCTGCGGTGCAAGGAGTGGCCAGACGAAGGAAGGACTGCGAAACAGCTTTATTTCCGCAGAGGCCGGCAGTGATCTGGCTGCGCGTATGACGGTGCTCTTCTTATAGAGCGCCCGGTGACGTCAGTACTACGCGTACTGCTGATAGCAACGGCAGCGGCCTCTAGCAGTTTGTTTAAAATATTGTTACGGTTTTAATTTGTGAAGTCAAGCCCATAGAAGTGAAGCCCATGGTGCCTAGAACGGATCGAATTGTGCCATTCTTTTTTTTTTTTCACGCGCGTTGTCGTCTTCTTTGGGTCCTGGGACGCGCCACAGGCGTGTCGCCACATTACCCACTCGCCAGGTGATTTCAGGCATGCATCATTTTCTAGGAGCATCCATACTCCTCCGCGACCACCTGGCATTGTTTTAAGGTTCGGCAATTTTTCTTCGTGTTCTGTTACCCACGTTCACTTGTGCACAACCACAAAATTCGCATCAACATCACAGTTCTTCACAACACCAACTTCCAGCACATAAGCGCTATCGGTAGATAGGTGCGCCGTCTTGTTACGTGACTGTCAAAACAAATCTTGCTTTCTTTGGCACTGATGACGTATCCAAACAAAAATCGCACGCACTACTCCAAAAAATAAAATGCCCGCCAATGACGAAAACCGGCAGATACTGTCAACAGTTTGTGTAGATTGACACTCATGATGCCAACCGTTGAATGGCCCAGATGACGGCCCAAAAAGCGTTCGAGTCCAGCCCGCACCTACGTGTCGGCAAAAAAAAAAAAAAAAAAAGAGCCGTGTTAAACGCGGGGGTGCGAGAGAGAGAGGGGGAAAGGCAGGCAGAGGAGATGCCAGTGGCATCTCCATAGAGTCCCATGGGATGCATCCGGAAAATCGGCAAGAAGAGGGCGAGAGAGAAAAGTGGGGGAAGATAAAGATAGTGGCGACGAGCAATCGACAAGCGTTAGTTCCGGGTGCACGTATTTTCTCAGTCGTTCCCAAAATATTTCACTGCATTCTATGTTGGCCCACAGAGAACAGGTATGGGTATAACCCGGTCCAGCTTGCTCTCAGCTTTTTCCGAAAGTCTAGCACCGGCCGTCACGTCTATGGGGTCTACGAGGCATGCTGCTTTTCGCCGAGATTTTTTTCAAGTCTGCATACAGTGGAAGTGCTGCGATTGGATTTCTCTATAATGCCGTCCAGACTGAGTCGCTCAAGTCGCCCCTATGAAGCAGTCAGTGATCGTCAAAAACGCCGTCGTGTTCAGTCACAGCTCGCGGACCGTTTTCAAGGCCATAACGCTTCACGCGTTGAAATGCATTACTGCTCGGATCAAGGTGCCTGTGAGGATATGAATGACGCCCCCCAGGAAAGAAGTGGCAGTGCAGATAACGGCGCGTCAAGTTCAGTCTCCGATCAAGGCCCTTCAGACGCCTCCGACGACCTCAGTCAAGAACGCCCAGCGGACGGGATCCCACTTCTGAAACCATTCCCGTGCACGCAGCGAGAGTACCAGCTATGTGCGATGGGGTGGGTAAAGCACGCGCGTCAGCAGATTAATCACAAACAGAACAAGGTAAGCGGTGGAACATTCCGCGCAGTATGACATCGTCTCTTGTTTACTTATTTACGTGACTTTGTTTGTTTCATATACTTCAGGCTGGCACATCCAGGGACCTCTTTTGGCGGCGCTCCGTATTGCATCTCGTGTCTGAAAATGCTAAAATAAACAGTTCGCACTAAGCCCATGTTTTAGTTACTTCCTTCGTACTTGCATGAGAGCAACTTGCCTTCGCAATAATACTCAAAAGGTACTTTTCTTTTTAATTAGAGGGAGGCGGAAAGAGGGGTTAAACACAACGTCTTCCACACGACGCCTAGGGAACGTAATTTGGAGTGGCTTCTCGACGTTCTATGAACGTCGTCGGTAGTTCGGATACACACGTATCATAAACGTCGAGGGAGGACGCAACGGCCCACTGAGACGTGCATGTGACGTGTGACAAACGTCATTAGAAACGTTTTTTCAACCTTCTGGGCACGTTTTCTCGCGGACATTTAAAGGTTGCATCGACGTCGAAGGAGGGTAACGTTCGGACCTTCGACGTTGTACGACGTCACGTTACAGACGTCTTCGACGTCTTTTCGACATTTTCTTCACGTTTATGTGCTTTCACTTTCACAGGAAGTTCGTTCTTAAGTTCTTCCTACCAGCTTCGATCACCTCTGTATTTTGCTGAAACGTCCGAATGGGTGCAAATTGACAATCCAGAATTATTAACGAAAATAATCCCTGGAGAAGGGGAACAAGAGGGACAAAGGACAAACATAAATCTCCAAACACAGCTAGGTGACTGGTGAGCGACCGAAAAAATCCGCCTGGCCCGGGATCAAACCCGGGCCTCTCCATTACAGGTGGAGCGCTCTACCAACTGAGCTAACCAGGGGTTAGACGTCAGTAGAGCAAACGGGTTTTATCAGCTGCCACCAGTCTAACACCCCCAAGGGTGAAGCTCGGTCGCTCACCAGTCACCTAGCTGTGTTTGTAGATTTATGTTTGTCCTTTGTCCCTCTTGTTCCCCTTCTCCGGGGATTATTTTCGTCTTTCTTGTCCAGCTCGCTTGCACCTTTGCATTTAATTGCATTATAGTTATAAGAATTATTCTCAGTAAACAAGGGAAGATCAGAAAAAATGGAGGAGGGTAGTTTTAGAAACATGCTGTGCGGTAAAGGTGCTTTGATGTCGTATCTGCAGGGTGTCTTCCCCCCCCCCCCCCGCCCCCCCCCCCCCCCCCTCTAAAACAATTACAAGGTTTGCATCACAGCAAAAATGACTGACTCAATTCCAAACGCTCATGCTCCGCCCAAACGCAGTGCCAGCGTTCAGGACTAGATGCCAAAGTTTTACAACTAACCTTTATTTTATTAAAAAAGTGATTTTCTTAAATTTTCAATGGGAAAATGGCGGCGACGAAGCCTTCCAATACATGAAGCTGAATGGCACCAGTTACCGAGAACGCGGGCCCCATTTTGCCGTTGAAAGTTTAAGTACATCACATAACTTTTTTTTTTTATAGAGATAACGGTTAGTTTCGAAACTTTGACATCTGTTTCGGACCGCTGGCACCATATTTGGGTAAAAAATGAGCGCTCGGAAGTGCGTAATTGATTTTTGCGGTGAAAAACTCACTTATTTTGGTACACTCTGCTCAGCAGGGGTCAGAGCACCTGGCCCCGCAAACTACTTCGTTTCCCCAAACACTCGTGGCAAGAAGCGCGTTTTAATGGTCCCACACAATCGCGCCGTCCCTCACAACACCGCCGCAAGCGAAAATAGTGTGTATCTCTCAGATACATGACTTGCACAGACTTTACATCAGCTGCCATTTTAACTGCCTTCTCGCTGTTCACGTACCTTCTGCAGCATACACTTATCATCATCAAATTTGTTTTCTGTCATAAAAAAGTGCAATGATGGTTTCGATGACATGATATGCAAGTCATTTATAAGGAAAGGTTCAGTTTCCTGGTTAAATGCAGCATTCGCAACGTATCAGCCAAGGAGGCACCGTCCAAGTCATGGAGTCTTTGAGCATGGAGAAGTTTCACGGGCATGGTGACTAATAGTGAATTTCACTGGAAGATTCAGATCTGTTTACAAAACTTGCCAGCGAGGAGGAAAACCGCTCCGTGGCACCTGCTCCACATCGGCGAGCGGAAGGAGGATGCCGCATTCTTGGAGCGACCCGCCGGAGACGGTCTGTCGTTCGAAATGGCCGCAGCTTCAACTTGCCTGAGCCCGAACTTGACGAGCTGAATGAAATCTCCAAAGACCAATCAATACTGTTTCTGTCCACCAGCAGACGAAATACCCGAAACAGGTCGAGCGCCAAAACACGGAGTCCATGTCACAAACAGAGGAATAGATCTGCGTTCGCCGCCCCTCAAAGGCGGGGCAGACAGTGATTGTCAGCGGCGGAGCTCAAATCGGTGGTAAGACATACTTGGAAAAGTGAAAGGCGTTTACAACTCCCTGTAACACCGAATTGGAGCGCAGCTCTTGAGGAGGAGGACGGAAGGGTACTGAGGGTTACATGTTCTCGGGGCGGGGGGGGGGGGGGGGGGGGGGTCATGGGATTTTGGGGGGTCACGGGACCCCCCAGAAAAATTTTTCCGCTAGATTTAGCGGGAAATTTTTTCCGCTAGATTTAGCGGGGAAATTTTTCCGCTAGGTTTAACGGGAAAAATTTCCGCTAGACTTAGCGGGCAATTTTTTCCGCTAAATCTAGCGGGGAAATTTTTCCGCTAGATTTAGGGGGAAATTTTTCCGCTAGATTTAGCGGGGAATATTTTCCGCTAGATTTAGCAGGGAAATTTTTCCGCTAGATTTAGCGGGGAATTTTTCCCGCTAGATTTAGCGGGGAAATTTTTCCGCTAGGTTTAACGGGAAAAATTTCCGCTAGACAGCGGGGAATTTTTTCCGCTAGATTTAGCGGGAAATATTTTCCGCTAGATTTAGCGGGGAAATATTTCCGCTAGATTTAGCGGGGAATTTTGCCCGCTAGATTTTTCCGCTAGATTTAGCGGAGAAATTTTTCCGCGAGATTTAGCGGGGAAATTTTTCCGCTACATTTAGCGAGGAATTTTTCCCGCTAGATTTAGCGGGGAAATTTTTTCGCTAGATTTAGCAGGGAATTTTTCCCGCTAGATTTTTCCGCTAGATTTAGCGGGGAAATTTTTCCGCTACATTTAGCGGGGATTTTTTCCCGCTAGATTTAGCGGGGAAATTTTTCCGCTAGATTTAGCGGGGAATTTTTTCCGCTAAATTTAGCGGGGAAAATTTTTACGCTAGATTTAGCGGAGAAATTTTTCCGCTAAATCTAGCGGGAACTTTTTCCGCTAGATTTAGCGGGGAAATTTACCCATAATGCACCGTGCGGTTACGCCGACGGCGACGGCGACGCCGCTCAAGCCGGAAACGGGCCCCTAAGAGCTGCGCTCTAAAAAGTAATGCTATACGCACGACGAGACGTTTTGCTTGTCGCCTTATTTATGGGGGCGAAAGGAGAGGGTGGGGGGGGGGGCGCTTGTCTAAACACGCGAAAATGAATCACGCGCTAGCTTAAGATAATTAATACACAAAGGTACATAGCAAACCATCACTTGCACGGTCGTTGCCCAGTCTGTTCTTTTTTTTTTATTCCACAATAATACAACGGTGGCATGCAGTGTGCCAAGGTAAACAGTAAGTTGTGGCAAGATGAACACGCCTACCCTTGCGCCTGCTTTTAGAGCGCAGCTCTTAGGGACCCGTTTCCAGCCTGAGCGGCGTCGGCGTAACTGGGCGGGGGGGTCACGTGACCCCCCCCCTGAGGTCCCGTGACCCCCCCCCCCCTGAGATCACGTGACCCCCCGGGGTCACGTGACTACCCGCAGGTGACGTGACCCCCCTCAGTACCCTTCCCTACTCCTCCTCAAGAGCTGCGCTCCAATTCGGCGTTACAGGGATTTGTAAACGGCTTTCATTTTTTTTTTCCTAAGATTTTCTGTCCTGCTCTTTCACGTTATTCCTCTCGGGATCGCAGATGTCAGCACTTACAATATTCCAAGCTCCTATCCCGCCTCTGTACACCATGAACCATGCGAGGCGGCGGCTTAAGTTACGAGACGCAATGCACACACCGCGAGCACTGCTCGGTACACAACCCGCCGCGTAAACAACCGCCCACCGGACCAGACCGGACATGCTCAACCCCCGACGCGCATGAGCAGTGCAGCGTTGCTGTCGACTCCCGGGGAGATCTCCCGAAGTTGACGGAGCGGTCGCAGTGCAGTCGGAAGTGTTCCACAAAGCTTGCGCTGCCACAAATCTGCGAGAGGAAGATTGCCAAGTTGAACCGGACCTACCAGAGAAGATGCCCGCTTCAAACGTGGCGCTCCTGGAGCGCTTCAAATCTGCGAGTGGAATCCCCCATAAGAAAATGCTATAGCGCATGACAGATGAAGTGCAAAGATATAAAGTGAGGGCTCAGGTAGACGTGCACCTAAAACCGAATGTAATGTGAGCCTCCCAACGGAAGTATTTTGCAGTGTTTCAAGTTCTACCTCATGCTGATGTGTGACTCATATGAGGAATATCATTACATATCCATGTCCTTTTTGCAGCAAGGCATCATATCGTGTATAGGATTATTTCAAAGAATTACACAATTCGCGTATTTGCCTCCAAATCCATCATGTAAGCACACGATTCACCTTTACATACCCGGCGACCCGGTGTTTTACAGTGCCGAATATGAAACAAAGAAACACGCTTCCGCAGACTGGCCAGACAGCTACACATTTTCAAGTATAGTGCTCCCGTGTCGATCTCATGAGGTGATGTGAACTTCGTACAGTTCATTTAGGTAACGGTACAACTTTATTAAACGACTGGTTGAAAATTTAGCAACGAAAAAAATCTATCTTCTTATTAAAGATATACATTGTAACTGAATCAATCCCCGTTATTGAAAATGTTATTCAAAATATTTTTGGCGTTTTATCCCGGATAGGCACGTGTAACTGGGATTTGCAGTGTATAAAATACATTTGTAAAAAGCGGCCAACAATGTGTGCAGTGACGAGCCGCAGTGACTGGCAGGACCATGCCACTCGCACGAGACAACAAACAAGACCGCGAGCTCAAGCGCGAGGTCTCAACGATCGTGTGCGTGACGCACGAGAGCCTCGGCTTCTTACGTCTCGCCTTGCGTGTCTTTCTTGCCGGTGAGCAGTAGGGCAGATCCCCACAGTATTTTGGCGCTCAGCGCGGGGCCTACTGCTCTCCCATGGCATGGACCGGAGGCTTTTTTAGGCCGTTTAATGTTCCCTTTTATTCGATTTTTTGCATTTTTACCCGTCGTTCGGCCCGTTAGGCCCGTCGGGACGTTCCATATGGGTTCTGTTTCGACCACTTGGATTCCTCCTTCGAACATTCGTTGTAATTTAGCTCCTATGTAGATTCCCCGTTTTGTGCGTGTGTGTGTGTGTTTTCTGCGTTTTGGGGTTTGCCATGCCACGCAGAGCTGCCGCTGACGAAGCCAAGAGTGGAGACGAGCCTGACCCGGAAGGCCTTATGGCTCGGGTGGCCAACCTATGTGACACGGTCACACAACGTCTGCTGCTAACAGGCTTGGGACTTCAAGGTCATGGCGCGCGTTACCATGTGCCGGTCCCGACCTAAACCGGCTACGACGACCGGAAGTCCGTGGACGCTCGACTTCCTCGCAGAGCTGGCGGGTTACAAGGTCGTTCCGGGCGCCTCGGACGAATACTTCCTCGCGCGCGTTTTTCCCGCTGTGTTGCAGGCGAGTGCCGCCCGCTGGTGGCACATCGTGGCCCCGTTCCTGACCTGGGAAGATTTTCGGCAAAAGTTCCGAGAAGAATTTCTTCCGTCTGGGTACCAGTCTCGAGTCCAGCAAGAACTGGACCGCAGGACCCAGCACCCGGGCGAGACCCTGGTTGAATACCTCCGGGTGATGAAGGAGCTCTTTGACAGGGCCTTCCCAACGACATCGGAGTCGGACAGGGATGCTCGGCTCGTACAAGAGGGTCACCCAAGTTTCCGACCCTATACCTACATGGCCGCACCTACGAGACCCTTGAGCACCTGGCCCGGGACACTCCGGCATCCGAGAGACGCTCCAGGCAGAGCACCAGTACCGGCCACCACCGCCGCCCAAAGAAGCTCTCGAGCCGTCCTGTGCCTGGTCAGTTTTCGTGCCCAGAAGAGGTCCGACTGCGCGCCAACCCCAGGAGTATGGCGCGGTCATCCCCCCCCCCCCTCCCTCCCTTCCTTCTCTCCCTCCCCCCCTACTCCTCCCCCCCGGTGCGCTGGACCCCTACGCCTTCTGACAGCGGGAGCGCGAGAGCCCACCCCCCGGTGGCTTGGATTCCGGCCTAGTGCCTGGCCGGCTGGATCCCGACCGCGGCAGGAGGAAAGCCGTTTAACGTCACACCCCCGGGATTCACTACGGGGCGCGGATCGCTGGCACAGCAAGGGAGGCAACAGGCCGCAACAACAAGCCCCGAGCAGTCCGACCCACGGCACTGACCGCCGCACCTCGGTGCGCCGCTTTGGTTGCGGCCGACAAGGTCACTTCCCTGACCCTGACAAGGTCACTTCCCGCGACTGCCCTGACCTGCTCAGCAACCGTCCGGCGGTCTCGAAAAACCAGCACGGCTGACGGCGCTGACCCCTGAACGCCCACCGGCCACGGTGGCCACTGACAACACAGCAACGCTACCGTCGGTATGTCGGATCCAGCCTGACCTTGAATTAATTGAGCCTCGTATGACAGTTACAGTGCTCGGAATAGCTGTGGCAGCGCTGATTGATACCGGTTAGAGTTTGTCGCTTTTGGGGAACTATCTGATTGAACGCTGCAAAAAGCAGAAAGTTAACCTGCGCGAGTCTAACATGCGCTTACAGCTAGCGTCGGGACCAGAAATGCTCGCGAGTTAAGCCGTGAGGTTACAGATCGGGTTTAACGAGAACAAGCGCCGTCAGCGTTTCGTGTGCTTACCTGGTCTCGCGGTACCGATTATTGTGGGGCGAGATTTCATTTTCGGGAAGAATCTGGTTCTTGCCTTTCCGAATAAGGGCTACCGATTCGGTCAAACCACGGAATTTATCCCGTTTACAAGGCGCGAAAATTGTATCGTGAGCGTGAGCAACGTCGGCGCTAGTTCTTCACCTTCGGCTCCCCCAAGCGTGGTAAGCGATTCCTTGCACAGGTGTCCTGCTACGGACCAGCAAAAGCGACGACTCCAGAGGCTCCTGGAAACATTATCCCCCATGTTTGCAGAGAATCCCGGCAGGACTGGTATCTCGCGGCAACAAATTGATACGGGGGACACAAGACCTCTGCGCTGCAACCCTCGGCCGGTCAGCGTTCACAAACGATCCCCTCTAGAGAAGGCGCTAAAAGAGATGATCGACACGGGTTCAGTGCGTGAGTCGCACAGCCCTTGGGTTTTCCCGATTGTCCTTGCCCCCAAAAAGGATAGAACGGCTCGGCTTTGTGTCAACTATCGCCGCCTGAATGCGGTAACCGTTCGTGACGCGTACCCATACCCTTCAATTGAGTCGATCGTGTACAGTTTGGGGAACGCAAGCTTTTTCACAATTCTTTACTGCAGTCGCGGTTTTCTCCCGATAGAAGATGAACCCGCTGACATCGAGAGAACAGCATTTACATGCTACACACGATTGTACGAGTTTGTGCTCATGCCTTTTCACGTGAGCAACTGTCTTGCCACATTCTAACGTCTCATGGACATCGCGCTTGGGGACGTGCGACAAAACTACAGTGTACTAGAATACGTGGTAGTCTTGGGACCGGCTCGGCTCGGCAATGGTAGCTCCTGAGGCGGCGTGCGTAGACAACAATCGTGGCGTTGCAGTCGACAGAGCAGCAGAAAGCTGCTGAAGCCCGCCAAATTTGGCAAATATTTGTTCGCAACCGCTCCCAACACTTTTTGCTTTTTTGTCGCATTCATTTCGCACATGGGTTGCGTCTGCGAGCGACTATGTCTTCTTAATTCCCCGTGCTGCCTGTTCTGTTAATTTAGTTGCGCGGACGATGGACAAGTAGGGGTTTCGTCAAAATGGCCCCGCGAGACAGCGACAGAGGTACTGTTATGTGCCTGGCTGCTGGACGAACTACGGCGGCACGCACGTGAAGGGTGAGAAAGCAGCGTCTCTTTCACCGTTCCAAAAAACAAAGCCGTAAGAGATGTTTAGGAAAAGAATCTGCAAAGACAAGACAAACGCCCTGAAGACAGAAGCGTTGTCTGCGAGCTGCATTTCGAGCCCAGCTTCATCCTTCGCAATTACGTTTACGTAATTGGCGGAAAGGAAGTGAGAATTTCCCCCGGACGCCCCGCGCTTGCGCCAGAAGCGGTACCAACCCTGCTACCAAATATGCCCCAGCACCCTTGTGGTGAGACTGTCACACTGCCCGCACCACGAGACGACAGAAAGCGGATGGCAAGTCAACCACAGACCTTCGCTGGAAAGCGTTCGGGGCTTGCGCAAGAATTGGACCCGTTGCCGCAAGACGTGAACACCGAGGCGCCTGCAGCGATTCCCTAGGCCATGATTCATCAGGCCGAAATTCTTCCCGGTTGCTCTTCCCCAAGGCATCGGTCGCGTTGCTATACGTTTCCTGAACCTGCCAACGCCCTACTTAGTTGTTTAAAAGTTTGCCCACTTCGACGGAATTGCATACTTAGAGACTGCTCTCGAGCAAAGATTAAGCAAAATTAGCATCAAAAGGGGAGTGCTTGTTTTCTTTGACAAGTTGCCTGGTGTGGTGTGCCAAGTGTACCTTCAAGGCCACTTCGTAGATGACACTCCTGTGAGAACAACTCACGAAGCTGAAGAGGCACTTCGACGGGCTGCGTCTCTCCCACTCTGCGGCGGTGTCTTTTCAAGTACAGCAATATCAACAACGGATCTCACTGAGGGACTGCGACAGAAGATTCAAGATCAAAACGGCATCATCTATAGCACTGACTGCAGTAGAAGGAGTCTGACGAGGGTTAATTGTAATATTTTTTCTTCATTTTAAAGACAGACCTGTTTAAATAGAACGGTGTTGAAAGGGAGGAGGGCATTGAAAGCAGCTGCCGTGTTGCACAGTCCTAGAATTTTACACGCTGAACTAAATAGCTTGAAGTAAACAAATCAAAGCAGCAGATTTACAGTTCTTTCAATTAATTGAGGATTCGTTGTTCAGTTTTTTTTTTTTTTTTTTTTCATTTTAGATGGACGTTGTGTGCAGTGCAGGCGTCTTCGCAAGTCTCTCCTGACCAGAAAATTCAGGTTATCGACGAGGAAGCCCTTTAAAGCCAAGAGCCAAGCCGAGAAGTTGAGGGCCTCGTTACAGAGAAGCAAGCCGTCTAAAAAAGAAAGTATGCAGGCTTCAGAAAACACTCGAAGAGATGAGGGCAGACGCTGCTTCAGTAGAGAAGGGTGTACTCGAAGAACGTTTTAAGAAGCTCGCACCAAAGCAACAGCTGACAGTAATGCAGTGCTTTAAAGCATCCAGAAGGTCAAGCACTAGAGGCATGAACTTTTGAAAGGAGTGGAGACTAAAATGCATCTTGATGAGGATGAGAAATCCTAAAGTCTAGGAGTACCTGAAAAGACAAAACATTTTATCTTATCTTTTCTAAGCACCCTTAGGAAGTAGATGACTGGGTACAGAAGCGGTTTTGGCTATAACAAAAGGCTTTTCCAAATTCTAAGGCAAAAAACAGCTGGCTTGCCACCGTTCCAGTGCCACGGTGGTTTGGTGGTGGACGAGATAAAGTATTCGGAAAGTCTATCAGCCGGGGCGTCAGGACCTCTGACCAGCGATGCCTCTTATGTGACCACGGAATGGTGGTGATGTTCGTACCCTTTGCCGGCAAATGGACACAGACCTTTGGGGATTTTTGCTTTTCACGAGAATGTGAAAGCTGAGGTGCTTGTCAAGATTTCGCTTGAAGCAATGGCCTTGGCTGAAAGTGCAGGTCCGTTTCCGGACTTCGTCACTTGTGATAGAGCTGCATGAAACAGAAAGATGTGGAGGCTGATGGGGGTGGGAGCCACAGCAGAACAGCAACTTGCAAAGACCACCATCCTGTTGATTCGAACAGAAACCTGCATTTCCTCTCAGACTTTTCTCATCTCCTGAAGTGTCTGCGGAACTCACTGCTGAAAGCATCGTTGAACACTTCAGATAGAAAGGTGGGATTTCTCAACATTTAATGTATTCATTACTACAGGGAAGTTTCACATATTTCTCTTCGTCATTGGGCGAGCCACCTGTGGCCATCCTGTTGAACGCTTCGCTCGGTTTGTCTGCTTATAACTGGTTCTTTGCTAGCATCGAGTTTGATGTCACCAGACCTGTGAAGTGTAACGGGGACGTCCAACGATGCACAAAACTTTGCATTCTTCTTTTTTTACATCCCTAGATGTCTTGGGCTCTCCCCACCGCTGCAAATGGTGTCCGTTGAAGCTGTCATTGTTGTAGGACGTCCGTCCTTGATATTGCTGAATGCTTCGAAAAGGTCGCTCGCCGGCGGATTGTTCTCAGAATTTGGTTCCGGATCCACTACATGTGAAACGAGCCCGTTACCATTAACCTATGCGGTGCTAGCCTTGACAGCATAGCACAAAATTGTTGACACCGAGTATAGATGACCGCAGTTACGGTGACATCGTATCATGCACCTGACCCTCACGCCGTGTCCGTTAGCGCTTCTGTGTGTACAAAAATAAATTAGTGTCTGCAGATGTCGGTGATGGCTCCTCCACATATTGTGCGAGATACATAAGTGTACAATACATAAGGGTACGTTAGGATTCAATAACGTGTCATAGGTGTCGCTGTGACTGTACTGCTTATTCACACAGGACTACTGAATGTTTTTTCCATTGGTATATGCAGGTAGGTACCTGAAATGCAAGTATTTGCCAGCTTTCCTTTATGTTGCTAGATGCTGTGGCTGACACAGCCGCTCACGACTGAAAATAACTCTAGCTTGCTTAAGATTACTCTTACTTTGCACTGAACGGTACATGCGAAGATTCCCTGTATAGAAGGTTTGTGTGTTTGAGCGAAAGACTTGTCATGGAACACACATGTGATATATGACATGGTTGTCATGTGTCAGGTATTACGTTGCTCCCGTGAATTGCTTTGCATTTTTTCCTTAAAGCAGGCGGTCCGTATTTGCTTCGCATTTCCTTTTGTTGTTTTGCAGGTGATGATCGACCACTTTAGACAGGCCTTCAAACTGGACTTCAACAACGTCACCTTGAAGGCTATGCCCTACATGACACCCGGTCACCTGGCTTAAAACTCCTTCGAACCGATCCGAGTCAGCCTTGCGTTCCAACTATTTGGGCCACATATTCTACAAGCTCTGCATCTTTCCTAACTGCAGATCGAGTGGGTGTACCCAAGATTTCATGCGACTCAGCAATTTATCCGGAGAATTCATTTATTGACAGTTTAGCTGCTCGTTAGCAGATTACACCATTTGCTACGTGTTGCGAGACAATTTATAACCACCATGTCCCACCTGACATGTCTGTCGTCTATTTATGATGTGCAGGAAGCTTGGGATGTCATCTCTATCATGACTTCTCGGTTCTCCTCCAAGGCCTTGTCGGCCGACTGTTGGCGAGAAAAGAGACTCTCCGAGTTCCTTGAGTACTTTACGGACCGGGAGGAGCAGGCAGATGCACAAGGAGGAGGCTTCCTGAGCAAGCCCACCGCTAAAGGCTCCAGGGTCACCATCAGTAGTTTTTCCAGTAGTACTCTCTCGTTGCTCACTTACTTCGCCAAGGAGCTCGGTTACAGCTATCTCCTGATTGCCCACCACTGTCAGGATTGCATAGAAAATCTATTTGGAATCGTGCGGCAATCTTCTGGCTGCAATGACCATCCGACGCCTGTACGATTTCTTGTTTCGGTCAATTGCCTTAGTTTCTACAACGTTGCCAGAAGCGTAGCAGGTGAAAACTCTGCACAGGATGTTTTTAGCTCACTGCTTTATGTACGCGACCAACTCTTGCCCTCTCAGAAAAAGGGGGAGGTTGTCGATCACCTGATCACTTCAGGAAACCTCCAGGCACCTGAGGAACGCCTCTCTGTAACAGTTATAATTGAGCACGACTATTAGTTTATTAGTTCCTGCAGCAGAGGCCGCGAGGAAAGATGAGGCTTCCCTCACAGAGCACTGCGATATTGGTGGGCTGTTATATACATGAGATAGCCTCTTATGCTTTGCCGGGTCTGTGGAAAATATTTTCACGGACTGCTTTAATGAAAAAAAAAAGACACATCGGGACAATATTTTAGATATACTTTCTCTTATTAGCACGGACCTTGAGCAAACTGTTGGATGTGCGGATCATTGCACAGATGTAAAGTCACGAATAGTGAACTTATATGTTTTGACTCGACTTCACTTTTCGACTAAAATGTTAAACAAATCCAGTCCCGGTAGGCGCATGAAAGCAAAGCACGTGAAGATAAGTCGTTGTTCTTGACTTGCCTGTTTTTTGTTTTGTTTTTTCTGTCCAGTGACGTGCTTTGAATTCTTGTAGTTTCGCGGCCCCATTTGGCTTCCACAATCGAATGGAGGATCGTGGTTATGTCACAGACATGTAAAAGGTTGTTACTTCAGGCCTATATTTTTTTATCACTTTCGTGCTATTTTGGTAGAATCACTTCTGCTTTCAAGGTATGAGGCAGATGAAACTTATCTGACTGGCGGAAAGCAATTGTCGTTTGGCGTATACTTTACTAGAGGCGTACCATTTAGGTTGACACTTGTGTCCTGATAAGTTACATGTTATGTTTGGTGTGAGGAGGGTGTCAATTTGGCTTCTCCATTTTAGCATTGTGCGTTGTCAGTTGAGCGTGTGACGGAGATGGGTGAGTGGTTCTCTTCTGCCATTCTTGTAATATTTTGGTTCGGTTAAAGTTAAATGCTTTTCAGTGTTTGTAGCCAAGGGGTGGACGGTCTTGCTTCGTTAATATCTTCTCGAACGAGCTGGCCTTTATTCACTGTGTGGCATGGTACCCTCTTGAGTGTGGCCCAGAGGCCTGGGTTGCTGTTAACAGTGTCATTGCGTGAGGTGGAAGTCTTATGCCCCTCAACGCCTCTAGCGCTCCATGGCTTTCAAAGCAGACTGTGATGCCCTGTAGTTCAGCATCTTCTTAAACGACACCTGCGATGGGTTGCACCTCCCAGCTATTGAAAGATGATGCATTGTTGTGTTTTTTTTTTTATTTGTATGGTCGGTTGTGGCCATGGCACCTTCCTATGTATGGTGTAAGTAGACGCCATCTGTGTGGATGCAGTTTGTGGGTTGTGGTTGTATTGAGGGTAAGCGGGCTTTGGGGGTCTTTTCTTTGTTAATAGCATTCTGAGTCCATGTTCCTAGAGATGGCGCTGGTCGTAATGTAATGGTATGGTGTTCCATGGGGGCGGTTCGGTTGGGAGGCAGGGGAAAGCGAGGTGCTGATCATGTTCATGATCAGGTGTGCTCTTACCAGTTTCTTAAAAAAGTAACTCGTCGGTGTTTCTACTTTGGTCCAACTAAAAACCTAGTATTTATATTGGTTTCTTTCTGGAGATGGCCTATCCTGCAAGTATTAGCTGGATGCGGATACAGCTCTCTTCTGCCTGTGATCGGTTGGAGATGAGGACCATAATATACTCGGCTTTTTCTGGGAGACGGGACTGTCTCAACGTGTGAATGTGGTCACAGATGGTGCCTAGGTCTTTCTGTAGTGGTGCTCTTGTTGTGCTGGAAGCCTTTGCAGCACTACAGGCAGTGATGTTATCCACATCTACTACTGATGAAATATTGTGAATTTGTGGGGTAGGTCTTTGATTGCAACATTGAAAAGAGTGGGGTTAGAATGGCATCTTGTGGCACCCCGGTGGTAATGGCTCTCTTTGCTTCTGTACTCTCATACATGGATGTGTATGGCACGGTTGGTGAGAAAGCCTCTGATGTAGGCTTCTAGTCGTTGGCCGTGGCTGATTTTTGAGATTTTGTGAAGGATGCCTTGGTAACGGATGTTGTTCAAAGCTTTGCGGATGTCTATTCTGGTTATTATGCGGGAATGGGTTTGTTGAAAAGGGACCATAACATTAAATGAGTTAAATTAGTTGCGTGTCAGCTTTGTTGTATATGATTGAATAAATTATTCTTTGCTCTATAAAAATGCTCTATAAAAGTGTCATGGCACATGAACCATTCCTTTCAGGTGATCGTGCGCTGCTTGCAACACGCACCAGATGGTTGTCAAGCATTAAAAACTAATCTCTAAACGACCATCGCCTAGAAGGTTATTTGCATAAAAGCGTTAAACACGGCTGGTTGAAGTTAGGCCTACTAAAACCGGTTTCGGGTTTTAGTATGTCTGAGACGAGTTTTGGTATGCGTGTCTGTTGCGACATACTCCGTCCCACACTGCCATGAAACAGAAACTACATTGCCATCTGCCATACGTAGTCAATTTTAGATCCATCCGCTAAACGTTAGGTGTTTGTCTGATTGACAGAAGAACTAGGGTTTTCATTTAAAATTATGACCACCTCAGGATCCTAAAGTCGTCGCTGACGCAACGCTGCCACAATCCTAAAGTCGTAGCTGAGGCAACACTGCCACAACTTTCAAAATCAAATTTGACGTTCGTATGAAGCGACAGGATAGGAAACCACTAGATGCTCGCCTTCAACAGGCGCTCGTTGCCTACTGACGGGCTTTGACTGCGTGTGCGACGAAGTGTAATTATCAAAGGCAGAAAGCGCGTGCTCGAGGCAGAGCACCTACTGGGTTCTTAACAGGGCCAGTCTGTCTTTGG
The DNA here is from genome assembly GCF_016920785.2 of Ixodes scapularis. Lineage (NCBI taxonomy): Eukaryota > Metazoa > Arthropoda > Arachnida > Ixodida > Ixodidae > Ixodes > Ixodes scapularis. Next base: position 143,541,863 of record NW_024609857.1, on the reverse strand, counting down.
GTACGGCGACACTAGTTTACGCTGTAGATGAGAAGTTAATAAGTGCAGTACTTCTGCAAGCCAGGGTTTCTTAACCTGCATCACGCAGTAGTGAAACACAACCTCACGTCGGTGCGATGCTCATCTAGATCGAAACATACATAGGCGTGGATTGAACCCTGGGTCATGCAACGCGAGCTTTTGGTCCGGGTGCTCCGATACGCGTTTGCACGCTCGATTACCGCTCCTTTTCTACAACAAGAGCTAGAAAACAAGCTCATGTAGTGGCTTTAGGCGGTACACTCAAGAGTTGCAATAAACTGATATAAAGTCAGAACGTAACACACTTGTCAGTTTCACAGTTACGTCGCTCACGCAAATTCTCATTGCAACTAATCCTGACTGACATGTCAATTTCGTATTTTCACACTCATCGCGGCGCGCAAGCGCACAACCCTGCTGCCCATGCGCTAGTGTCGCCATCTGTCGTGATCTACACCACGCGCCTCACGCGAGGGGGCTCATGTGCGAACACTATACCGTATTCTAGTGCACTGTACCAATATCTCACACAGATCATTCTACGGCAAAACGGCAAAACTTATCTTGGCGGTGCCAAGCAACGGACTCGTGCCGCGAGTCGCGGCCCGTGCGAGCTCGTGAAAACAGTGACAACAAATCCTCTGGCTTGGGGCCATTTGGTGCTGGTGTCGCCATCTCGTTGAACCAGTTAAAAAAAAAATCCAACGAAAACTGCCCTGTCAAATTTATTTACACAAATACGCGAATACCAAGGCATTTGGTTTTCTCATCGTGGTGTAAAACTTAAGATAGGAGTCGTCTCCAGTACGTATATTCATTCGTTTTGTCGCAGTTATCTGATAAGTAATTTTAATTTCAAAATTACCTCGAAATGAGCTCAAAACAGTCAAAATGATCGTATTGCTAAATTTTATTAACATTTCCAGCTCTCTAAGGGTAAAATTCAAGGATCGTACACATTTCTTACATCTTCATAATGAAGCTCAGAAGGAATCAATGCTCTGGTGCATTCCTGAAACTCAGGTTTGTGTAGCGATATGTGCCCATTGGGTGGCGGGCGAGTGAATCTCTCTTAAAACAAATCTGTAAAACCTTGTGGAGATCTGGCTGCCCTCCCCCGCGCCGACCCTCCGGACCCTAATTTCGGGCCTCCGAGATACGTCATGCCTCGGGGGAGCGGCCATGGCCTCGCCTACCAAAGATCCGGGTACGGCGCTCCCCTAGGCCAACTGACGTCACGCGATTGGCTTCCCAAGACAAAGGGGCGAAGGCTTGAAAAGGGGAAGCCGGACAAAGGAAGGCTCTCTCTTGGACGGCAGCCTCTTGGACGGTGACGCTTATGAACGGCGGGACACGAAGTATGGTGCAGCGGTGACAAAGAGACGAGGACGCTAGCGCGGGATTTGGCGGGAGACGGACGCAGGCGCGGGGAAAGTGCGGGCAAGACGTCGAGTGGCGGACTCGACAGACGGACCGGACGGCGACCCTCGACGACGATGTCCCCATGACGCGGTGTGAACGACCACTGCTGGGACTTGGAGCAGCTGCAGTTGCAGCGGACTTACCCCCGGCCTCGCCGATGACCGTTTTCCGATCCCGAAGCCCCCCAGGCGTTAGGTGAGTGAATAAACCCTTTTGCCGAGAGCGAAGTATTGCTGTGTCATGTTCATCCGGGGACAGGGTCTGTGGGAATCGGAGTTAGAAGCCGGCAACCTCAAAAGCCTCCTTTATGCGTATTAACGCAAATGCATGTAGTTCACAGGCGAGCTAAAGGAAGATTACCATTATAGAGATATTGTCTATCCCAGTTCGTTTTAGAGCGCAACCCTTAGGGGCCCGTTTCCGGCTTGAGCGGCGTCGGCGTCGCCGTCGGCGTAACCGCGCGGTGCATTATGGGAAATGTCCCATAATGCACCGCGCGAGCCCCCCACCGGGGTCACGTGACCTCGTGGGGGGCACGTGGCCCGCCCCGAGGTCACGTGACCCCCCGAAGTCACGTGACTCCCCTGAGGTCACGTGACCTCGAGGGGGTCACGTGACCCCCGAGGTCACGTGACCCCCGCCGATGTCGCGTGACCCCCGATGACGTCATCGTCACTGATGACGTCACCGGCATTCACATCGTCATCGTCATCATCACTGATGACGTCACCGGCATCCACATCGTCATCGTCATCATCAGTGATGACGTCACCGGCATCCGCATCGTCATCATCACTGATGACGTTACCGACATCCGCATCGTCATCGTCATCATCACTGATGACGTCATCAGTGACGTCACTGATGTCGACACCGGCATCGTCATCGTCGCGTCACTGATGACGTCACCGACATTCACATCGTCATCGTCATCGTCACTGGTGAAGTCATCAGTGACGTCACTAATGACGTCATCGGTATCGTCATCGTCACTGATGACGTCATCAGTGACGTCAGTGATGACATCTTCGGCATTGGGGGGGATGGTCACGTGACCCCCAAGGTCACGTGACCCCCCTGGTTAGTTGAACCCCCCCCAGTACCCTTCCCTCCTCCTCCTCAAGAGCTGCGCTCTAATTCGGCGTTACATGGAGTTGTAAGCGGCTTTCACTTTTTCTACCACTGTCACAATGTTTTCGTCCTTCTGCCCCGGTCTCGATTTATAGTCATCACTGCAGATGCGTATGTGCTTGAGTGAGCAAGAACGTACTTGGGTTCCGCGGGTCTTGCTATCATTTTGCATTTCATTACGAGTATGCGAACAATGGTTCGAGTTGTATACCGCTGCACCTTTTATTGCTTTCATAGTGCAAAGGAACTCAAGACATATCGTCCCTTTGTATAGCGTTAAAGTCGAAGATGGCCCTCAGCTATTCGACTCCATTCTTTAGTTGCACCCCACCCTATAATTTACATTTTCATCTTGCAATGCTCTAGAGCAACATCGTTGACCTGCCACACGCCAATCAATTGCTTCTTTTATGGGCACATTGAATCATTCAGGAATGTAAATTAATATAAAGATTTCTGCAAGTGCAGTCCTTGAAGAAGTAAAAAGCGAACATTATTGCAAGAAAGAAAAAATATTAAAAAAAATTAATCGCAGCCATGTGTGCATTCAGAAATTTAAAGAGACAAAACCTTACCATGTATGAGTACAGGTGGGGTAAGTTATACCAAAACCTTTATTTGCTCCTGGTAAGCTCTATCTGCACACAGGTGATATTAATTAGACTATTTGCTTGAGGTTATCGAATCAGAAGCGGAAGAACCCAGAGATGCCGCATAGGCCTTCAAAGCTGCCCGCTTCACCTTGGCAGTTGGAGTCCTGGGTAGGTGATCAAGGAAGTAGACACCGCCGTGAAGGTGCTTGTATATTGGGCATACGTCTATAATAAGTGGAAGAAAAAGTCATTAAGCATTATTAACTATGGCAAGAAACGAACAGATCACTTATCTAAAACACGATGAGTCGTTCTCTTGTTTCTCCCATTTGTTGGGTTACATAATTCCATTACCTCACTCAGCGTAGCCATTTTTTACTCAAGTAAAGGAGCTGTAGTCATGTTTTTGTTTTATAATAACAGAAGACAAAAATACAAATATTCAAAATAATTGAGTAGAAGCGCGTTACACTGTAGAATTAGCTATTCCAGATTCCTACGAAGACGTATATACTTGCCTATCCTATTAAACAAAATGTCCTTCATCAACTGATCAACTGGTTGTTACTATCTGAGCTCCTTCAGCACTGAATATCCAGATGAACTAAAATTGAGCCAACTGGCACTCATATTAAGGAAGTATTTCATCAAAGGCGCGGTCGAAGACATTGCTCATCCTTTTAAGTCTTTAAAAAATCGGTCCATTTTCATATTCTTGCGTTTCTTTTTTTTTCTTTTTTTTTTTGCAGAGCCGTTTTATATTTTAGGTTTCGACATAGCTTTTTTTTTGCTTCCTTAATGTTTCCTAAACTATGGTGCTTAACAACGTGACGCATCCGGAAACGTACGAATAGTTTATGTATCTATTCCACGCGATATTATGCACTTTCCAAGTTTCGCCCTCACCTGAGACTGTCTTTTTCATTTCCGCCGCCGTCGTCTTCCGGTCCTTTTTGTGGGACTCTTTGAGAACGACGAAAGCGGCGGCCACTTCAATATGCTCGTCGTGTGGCAGGCCTGCTACTGCGACTTCGGCAATCTCGTCGTGGTTCTTAAGAAGAAGATTCTCCAGTTCCGAGGGATAGGCCTTGTCGTTCATGCACTTGATGAATTCCTTCAACCGGTCTACAAAGTAGACCCTGCCGTCTTGGTCGTAGTACGCGATGTCCCCTAGAATCGGCAATGCACCAAAGGTTTAAGTGGTGGCTAGTAAGAGAAACTTGCATTTTATAATAAAGCCATGGATAACAAAAACGATTAAAAGAATGCTGCTTCCACTTCTAAATTTATTCCGCACCTTTTATCTTGAAATTATTCTTTTTGTAACTTCTGACGCCAAAACACCGGCTGCTGTGAAGTTTGCATACTTTTACGCCATACTCAAGTGATTTACTCACTACTGTCCCATTCACTGGGCAGCGTAAAAGTACCTTTAGCTTTACGCTGCCCAGTGGAGATCGTTATGACACGGCGTATAAAGGTCCTTTTAACTAGGGGAAAGCATATGTTAAAGGGAGCTCCCGAACCTCCCTTTACATCTACCTCGAACACATAAATTCGGAATAAAAAATGACATATATATATATACCTATATGCTGATTAATGTTTTATACCAAATTAAACATTTACAAGTAGCAATCACGGAAATAATTCTGAACACAAACGTCGTGCAATACGCTAGCAAGAACCGAAACTTGCACTAGCAGGCTTGGTGCTCGCGCGTTCCGTTGAAGGTGTCGATTTCAAAATTGCGCCCAACTTATAATGCAGCACGACGGCGTACGCAAAGAACACTCGAGCTCGGAAGTCTATTTGTTATCATACTCATTTCCAAGCATTGCCGCGTGCTTCTCGAAAGGCTTATTTTGCCGTGTTGGGTGTTTACTCTCAAGAGCCTTGAAGGGAGGCACATAATTTTAGAGTTAACGTGTACGATGCCTGCCGCCAGAGGTTTCTTGTATAACAAAGCAAAACAACAGCAACAAGCAGTGGCGTACCAACTTGTTTTTCAGTGGAGGGGCAAACCAGACCCCCCCCCCCCCTCCCCCGGTCGCATATTTTTACTAGTGAGGGGCCCAGCTTTTGCCGAACTTTTCTAAAGATTCGGAAATGATTCGGCAAAATGCACTGTTACCAGACTTAACATTGATATTTAGTTCTCTATGACGAAAAAAGGTTAATGTTTTTTTTCTTAACTTTAATACAACATGTAGTGCCTATTGACACAGTTATGACTAAATAAAGTAATATTCTACAAGATAGTATCGATGTCGCTTTTGTGTGTTTACTAGGAATTTTAGTGTTTGCTTGCAGAAAGTGGAGTGACAACGAGGTTGGGTAGTAGCCGGTGCAGTCACAAATCACGCTATGAGAGTTTTGATTTTGAGGCATCATCAGCGCACTTCTGCAAGCTTGATTACGTTGTTAAAATAAGGCAATCCCTGCGTTTTTACTTTCTCTGGGAGTCACCGTTTTTCTTGCGCGAAAACAGAATGCAATGGTTGCTTTTCCTTCACAAGAAGAGAAAACAATATTGGAAATATGCATGTTTTCCGATTTGAGTCACTTGACGTCAGCTTAGCATGAAAGTATATGTGTTCCATATTCGCAAAGTTACGTTTTTAATCTTTAAATTCCAGTTTCTGGTGTTAGAACACAAACGGACGTTTAGGAAGTGGGGGATAGTTACGAATGTCGGATGTACAACATCCAGCATGATAGTTCTGTGTTTAGTTTTATGGAGATACATGGATCGCGAAATAACGCGAACTAAAAAGCAATATTATTTTGTTTTGGCACAAACTACATGTGAGCTCAAAACAAGACTGTTATAATAATAATAATAATAATAATAATAATAATAATAATAATAATAATAATTTCATTTGCACATTCTGGAAGGGGCCCATGTGGTGGTGTGCGGGGCTAGGCAGATAGGTGAAAACCCTTACGCAGAGCTCCTGCCAGCCAAGCTTCTACGTAGTTCAGCTACTTTACTCAAATTACTGCAGTTTAACTACTTCTCTGGGTAGTTTAGTAACTTTAAATTACATTTCAATTTTGGTTATAAGTAGTTTAACTACTTTTCCGAGTAACTTCTACTCAAATTACAAATTACGTTCGAATTTTAGTGGTTGTTTTGCCCATCAACAGAGATAAGATGTTGGAAGGTCAGCTAATATTTGCAGAGGGGGAAGCATGTGGCGTAGAAAAGGGGGGGGGGGAGGAAGAAAGTAATTTGGATAGTTCAAAACCCCCCAAAATTTTAGCGAGCCCCCCACTGCAACAACACTGCTAAGAGGCGCGGGGAGCGAACAGACACGACGCAAGAGAGGCCGAGTAACTGTGGGATTAGCGCCGAAGACTGGCGTTTTTCTGTGTCCCGAAGCTCAAGTAGACTTGACGCATTTGAAGAAAGGGCTTGTCTCCGCTTCTCCGCAGTGTAGGAATTCTTGCCTAGTACAGGAGGTATACACACTACATCCTCACTGAAAAGGGGTAACAAAGTGCAGCACCCGCTCTGAAGTTAATTTGGTGCTCCTGTATAGCTTGTGCTGTCTTTCGAGACGTCATCTGGTCATTTCACTGAGTAAAGTAATGGCGGCTATAAAACCGATACAAATAAGTGCTTTATAAGCTGAGTGTGTTAAACGGTTCGGCAGCGAGAATAAAGCAATTACTCTATGGCGTATTAGTTGCCGCCATTTCCCCAAAAAAAAAAAGTGATGCATTTTCGAATTTGCCGTTCTTTCGAAAAAAACTGATGCACCTCCGATTTCCCCAAAAACAATGCATACCGGCCAATTAAAGAAACAAAAAAAACGTTGTATAGGAAATGAAAGGGCATTCTGAAAGAGTGTTAAAAAGTACTTCAACTTTACTTTGGAAATACATTGTATTTATAGTACTTTACTTCAAGTGCATTGCATTCGGTGTACTTACTACTTTACTTGAAGTACATAACCCCTCATTTACTTTGTACTTCCAGGTAGTTTTTAGATGTACTTTATGCAACATTGTAAGCAATCGAACGCAGTCTGCAAAACCAAGCTCAGGCAGTGCTAAACCTCAAAGGTGAGATGATACATCCGCAGTACATCCTCGACTAAAAAGAAGTGCACGACAATTAGGCATGCAGAAGCAGAACCAGCTATTAAAGCATTTATGTGAAAACACAAGCCGCTTTATATTCGGCTAGCAGAATTTCGCTAACGCATCAAAACCTTTGTAAGTATTTCCTTTTTAGCATAGAAAAAATAAAAGTAGCTTCAAAAGTAATTTGCTACTTTTTAGGGGAATTAGTAATTTACTCAATTACTTTCTATTTGAGTAATTCATTCATTCACTCTACTCAAATTACTTTTGAGGCTAATACTCAGTGACTTAATTACTTTTTTAGAGTAGCTCGTACGTGTCTGCTGCCAGCCCGCCACCACATATGAAAAACAAAGCAGAGAAATAAATGTACAGAATATACACACTACAGAAAGTACGTAAAAAGGAAAGAAAAGAAGGGTAAAACATGTATCACATTATGACAAGGATGCCAGCAGCATCCCATACATTCTGGAAAGCTCTCGTGACTCCGCCCCGTTTGACGGTAGTGGGCTGCGCACACTGAGCGTAATTGTCAGTTGTCAGTCAATGTTTCAACTACCTCGTTTCATCAATGGAAAGGTCACATTATCCAGAATGCACCGCATCATTTGTAACTTGCGCAGTGGACTGCGTAAATTAATGGTCGATCTTCTGTTCTTGAGGCAGAAAATATTCAAGAGAACCACAAAAGGTCATAAACGCAAAGTTACCGTGTCGCCTACTCCACACCTCGCCGTAACCGCTGGTTGTACTAAACTGTGCGACGGTAACCGCGCGACTGCGCGGCGTCCATTTGCGATCCATGGTTCCGTCGCGTTCGTGCGCGTGCGCAGACATTTGCCAAATTTTGCCGAATCTTTGCCGAACTTTCTCTCAAAATTTCGGCATGTGCGGAACTTTGCCGATTCTGAAGTTCGTCATATTCGGTCCATCACTAACGTTTACTGCGTGTGTGTGCGTAGGCGTTGTAAAAGGAGGGGGGGGGGGGAGAGGGCCAATTCTGTATGCGCACCGGGCGCTCTGGTCACTGGCTCCTTTTACGGCGCAGGCGATAGACCCCCTAGCAACGACGCTCACGCCGGATTGGCTGCTGGGCAACGCGCGGGCACTTAAATTTCGTATTCGGACGGCGCGTGTATCACTCGAAGCGCGTTAACCCGCGCGTTAACCCACCCCCGCGCCCGCGTTCCCGCCGCTTCGCGGCGACAGTGTGCGGCTGCTAATTACAAAACGATTAACCCACTCACCCCCCCCCCCCCCCCCCCTCCCACGTACACGCCGCTTTGCGGCGTCCAGCCGGCAACCCAAGCCCCGCTGTCCCCCATGCACCTCCGTAAATAGAGTTCCATACGATTTAGTGCAGCGATGTTTCGTCAACAACATTCGTTTTCTTTCAGTGTTAATCGTAAAAAAGAAATGTCGTAAATATCGCCAAATGCCTCGACAAAACAAAATGTTCGAGGAAAAAACATAAAAGAAGTAAGCCCACACCATGGATAGAACCCGGGTCTGATACATATGAGGCAGACATCTTACCACTAAGTTGTGCTTCCGGTTCGGAAACTCGCATTGTAACCGCTGCCTATGTTGACGGCGGCAGCGCCTATCTCCACGAACCAGCCAATCCGGCGTGAGCGCCGTTGCTAGGGTTTTGTATCGCCTGCGCGTAAAAAATATGCCCCCGCGGGCCGGGGGGCGATTTCCTTGCTATTCCTGGGGCGCCGCCGGCCAGTGTTTGCCCTGCCCAGTGGCGGCCGTTTCAGGGGGGGGGGGGGGGGGGGGGCGCAAAGCACAAGTCTTGCCCATCCCCCCCTTTGAGAACTGGGGGGGGGGGTGGGGGGCAAGACACATGGCTTGCCCCCCCGGTTGGTACGCCCATGGCAACAAGAACAAGCTAGGTAACAACCTTCCAAGAAATATTTGACCAGTTCTTAGCGTTTATTGAAATACACTGCCTGTAATCTCGGCCCCGTCATACGGCCGCAATGCCCAGCCGGTTCGAGGAGGTCAAATATATGGGAAGATGGCGAACCTTTTTCAGGACAGCATACACGAATGCATCGGCGTTTGTTGACGAACCATTTCCTTTAAAACGATACCTCAGGTTCTTCATTAGACCACCTCGAGGTGTGCGACGCACCGCTCGTCCAAGCTTGTCCTGCTTCATTCGCCATGTAGAAGGGCTTTTCTTCCCGATTTACGCTAGTTCACGTTCCGCAAATCGTTGCATTAGCCCTAAAGAAAAAGAGCACGGCCTTTGATACCCATCCATACATATGTAGGAGCAGCTATCCATAGCGCTTGAACGGCGCCAAGCTCATGGTATAGGATCAAACAAGAGACACGAGGTGCCTCCAGACCACGAGCTGCACGGACTCGACGACCTATTCCCAGCCACCAAAATAAAGGCAGTACCACTCCATTGGACGCCAACCACCAACCAAGCTTTGGAGAGTGAAAAATATCATCGCCAACGTTACGCTTCTCAGCCACCCCAAAAGCGACGCGCCTCTCCATTATGGTCGACGCCTCAGATAAAGCTGTTGGACGGGTTCTAGAAAGACAAGACGGGGGCAATTGGCAACCACTTTTCTTCTTTGCAAGAAGGTTGACTCCGACAGGACAGAGGTACAGCACCTTTGTACGTGAGCTGCTGGCGATATACCTTGCCATTAGGCACTTTCGCTACTGCCTGGAAGGCCGAAGCTTCTTTGTCTTGACACCCCATAAACCGTTCACTTGCGCGCTTGCCTCCGACAGTACGGCACACACTCCGCGTGAGGTACGGCACATGGTATGGATTTCGGAATTTACCACCGACGTTCGCTTCATCAAGGGCACGGATAACGCCGCAGCTGACGCACTCTCCAGAGTTGGGGTCAACCTGCGCCTTGCAGTTCCTTACGATCAGCTGGCCGAAGCACAAAGACGCACCTGGAGTTACAATGCCTACGGACATTTCAAAGACCTTAGTCTTCAAAGACGTGCGCATGCCCGACTCTGACGCCAAAGTTGCATGCGAAGTATCGACACATCGACACTTCACATGTTGTAAATAAATATGTAGAGTGAGATATAGCGAGCCTCCACTCTACACGTGCATCATCCGTTTATTCGCCGTGTGATAAAAAACGCCCCTTGCTGCAGGTACCTTAACGCTCCCGTGTGAATGGGCTGTAAAGGATTATGATAAAAAAAAAAAAAAAAAACTTTTGCGCTTTTACGTTTGATTTTTGAAATTATCTAGATTTATTGCATTCCGTATGTGGGGCAGAAATTGCTTTGGGCTATAGGATTTTCCAGCGCTCAATCCCCGCACCAAACACACACTACTATCGAACTAAATAATTATAAAATAGCATGTGTGGTAGGGTTGCCTTGCTGCATGCCCATCCGGGAGGAACAACACGAAGCCGGGGTTTCCAAAACAAGAAACTACATTTCTTAAAGTAACAGCAAAGGGTTGCTAGTATTGAAGTATAACGTGGCCATAGCGTTCGATGTACACGCCTCCGTGACCTCGGTCCGTCTCCCCTCTTCCGTGGGCGTGTCCCCTCTTTTATTCGCCTCGAGATCGAACCGTGTCGCCACGGTGCGGCCGAAATCGGAAACGCGCGAAAGAGGGGATACCGCCGTGCGTCGTCTGCTACGGGCGCACGCTCAGAAGCATGGATCTCGACGACGCAAGCCCGTTTCTGGCTGAGCTTGACATTCCTTATTAAATGTTTTATGTGTTTTTTTTGCGTTTCTTCTTACTAAAAGGTTGTGTTGTATCGTTTCCCACGCGTAGAAATTCAGCAAAGCGATTATTATTAAGTCGGAAGCTTTCATAATTTTAGTGTGGTGGTTTGTATACACAGTCGCTGGTCCCACGTATTTGTGCTATCTCGCACAAGCCTTGGCTTTCATAAAGCATTGAATGTTGAGTGGTCTGTGGTTTGATTAGAAAACTAACCCGACCGATCGTTATCTTTTAATAGACTAATCAATCAATAAATCCGTATGCTAATTTTTCGCCGGTCATATTGCGTGAAAGACGTTAAAACTACACATTTTTTTACTGGTTTTACTATGTCATAAATGGCATATTGTAGTCCCATTCTAATCTTCACGTTGTGAGTCCTACATAAATATGAACACGGGAAGCCTTTTAAAATGAAGTATTTTTAAGTTATTTTTTAACAGTATAATCACCCTCGGCGAAATGACAAGCACGCTGAGTGCTTGTCATTTCCTGTGTCATAAAAGAAATAAACATGTCAAAAATATTAAAGGAGGCAATTTTTACTCCTTGTTGACTTTTTCCAGCACAAACTCCAATTAACCGGCAAAAAAAAACGCAATTAAAGCATTGCTTGAATAATCTTAAAGTTAATCGATGAACTGCCCAGTTCCGATATACGTTAGGTGAGGGCGGAGGGTGATCGGAAAGTCTCGTGAAGGTCGCTAGCCCTCATCAGTAAAAGAGTATCACTGCGGCCGATGCTGTCTGTGTCGTGGTGCGCGTCGTTTATTGGGGTTGTAGAGTCTACTGTGTTTGAATACAAGATTATTTAGCTAGAAATTTATAGTATTAACCTCTTGACATCCGCGGCCCTCACCAAGAAAATTGAAGCGGGTGAACCCTCACTACCGAGAAAAGCATTTAATAACAGGAACATTGCTGCGTTGCTCGGTTACACTCGTTTATTACAGACACGGCAGATATATTAGAACAGTTTGTTTCACTTGTTTCAGTGGTCCTGCAAACCGTGCAGTTTGCAGATCTTAACTAAAAGAGACACTCTCTCCTCATCGCAACGCAGTAGATTTTTTCAAACTCCAAAAAACTTACCCACACTATGGCACAGTAAGAGGGCAGAGAAACTGAATAGCATGGTAATTTCCAATACAGCGCTAACTTATCTTCATTCTAAATATTTATATTACTGTAAAAGCTAGAAGTTAAAAAAAAGCATAGATGCTGCGATCTCACAGTACCAGTATTATGTCATCTGGGCTGGAATTTATTGTTTTTTTTTTATTTCCCACGTTGATGAACCGATACATCCATTTTAAAAGAAACAAATATTTAACATAAATATTCCAGTTCAGCCGGAGACAGGCATCAGTCGTGGTGAACCATGCTTTCCAACGTCTGCCAAGAACAGACAACGCACCCACAGAAGCGATTGTACAAATTTAGGCCGCACGCTGGCAACACGATTCGATCTTCACTGAAGCACCAAACAGTCCCGCATCCTTTCCTGCTAGAATTTTTTTCCCACCGATAGTATGCGACAAAATAAACGCAAGAATCTACGCCGTCTCGCGCGCGAACGTGGAGAGCCTATGGGACGGCCGTTCTCCTATCCCCGCTTTGATGATGATAGCGCGACCGTAGCGCCACCTCTTGGTCGACCTCGAGGCCAATAGGCTCTCGCGCCTATTCTTCGTGCGCTGTTGTGCGCCTTCTCTCTCTCTCACAACGCTTCTCGGACGTAGTCCACTTTCGGCGGTCGGCAGCGACCTCTGGGCGTGGTGGCAGACTCGCTCCCACACATGTTAATTGCATGAGGGAGATTTCATTTCAATTCGTTTAGGAAAAAAGTACATTTATAAAGAATAACAAAAGATTATATGCTGGGCAAATTTTTCATTAGGACGAATCTCAATACCGTTTTTGTATCATATCTTTAGTTCTCTATTCTTTTATTTCCAAAACGACCAAAGGCGGATTTTAGGGTTTGGTCTATCGTCACAGGTTGCTATTTGGGAGATTCGCAAGACTCGAAAACCTTCTGTTGCGATTTTCAAGCGCTCTTCACGTCCGGCGACTTTGATGGTGACGTGGAGGTCGTTTAGCGAAAGACTGGACGGCAAGCTTCTACGAAAACCGTTTACTCGAACATACAGATTCGATCACCGCACGCTGGCCCTCATCCGACCTCCTCCTCTTCTATAGAAGAAATCACAATCTCCTGCAGCCACTGTTTGGCATTAAATATTCGACATCCTCCCTGCCAAAAAGATTAGAAAGCAAGAGCTGCGATATTTAAAAATTTCCAAAGAGTGCAGAAGTCCAGAGTTCGACTTGGGGCAGTTCCGGTTCTTCCTAGCACTGTCCTCGCCACTGGCCTTGCTGTGTTTCCCCTCGTCCCCTCGCGGTGTCTTGCCCACCCCAGGGCCGGTTTGCTCATCTTGCGGCTGCGGCCGCGGCTGCGGCCAAGAGGGATTTTTACGTCACGGGACCAGCTCCATGGGGACAAGAAAGTACCTAGCGTCCCTGCCTAATGGCGGAGAGATCCGCATCGCTTCAAGCAGAAAACCCTAATTTCGCTCGCAGAAACTGAATGCAGGGACTTTCAACTGGAGTCCAATTGACCGCCCCTTTATACTGTAGGAGCGGCAAATAAAGTTACGGACAGGGAGAGTAAATAGGAGCCAAAATAAAGAAAAAACCATACGAGATAAAAGCAGTAGCAGTATATTTATGTACCTTCGCCGGCGCCGGCGCCTCGCGCCTTCTGGTATGGTCGAGAGGCTAAAGCGCCGGTATTTGTCGCGGCGTGAAAGTTCCGGGTTCAAATAGCGCTAGGGACTTCTCTTTTTTTTGGTATTTTGCGCGTGTCTTACTTTTTAACTGTGATCCTTTTTAGGAAATCATCCACTTGCACTACTGCGGCTTACACGGTTTTTACTGTTAGTCCCACCTGTTCAATCGAAACACCGGGAAAAAAAAAAGATCAACGCAAGTTAACGCGCTAATACAACCATTTCACAATATTCATTAAAAGGAAACCAAGGTAACAGCATTTGTATGGCTTTCACACAAACGGAGCCGAAACAAGCATCCTTTCCCCAGCAACTAAAATTTTATCTGTTTTTAAATAATGCTCTTGCTACGATTCCTTTCAATGAAAAGAGACGCCTATTTAGGACTAATAAAAACTGCAGTTGTGACAATTAAAAAAAATCTCCAAAAAACAATCGAAAAGAAAAAAAAAAGACTAGCAGCTGTGGATACATTGATTGAGCGAAAGCCTGCAGGCAAGGCAGCAAGTCAAACGTCTGAGAAAGTAGTAAAACCGAAATAAAAGAGGTCATACTTTTACTAGCATGGAATGTGATAAAAAATATATTTATACTCTTTACATTTTGTTGTGGCAACCGTTTTGTAATATTAACACATTACTTGTTGAATTTTAGTTAGAATAGCAGACGATCACGACCGAATGCAAAAATGAATCAGGCGTCGACATCGAATAAACCTCTCTCTAATGCAAACACTTAAAATGACTTTGGATCAAGAAATGGAATTAATTATAATTATTTCCATATGTTGATCCAAAGTAATTTTAGGTGTTTGCATTAGAGACAAGAACCTAAAATGACCTTGGACCAAGAAATATAATTAATTATAATTAATTCCATTGGTTGTTCCGAAGTCATTTTAGGTGTTTGCATTAGAGAGAGGGTTTGCGATGTCGACGCCTGACTCATTTTTGCATTCGGTCGTGATCGCCTGCTAATCTAACTAAAATTCAACAGGTAATGTGTTAATATTACAAAACGATTGCCACAACAAAATGTAAAGAGTATAAATATACTTTTTATCACATTCCATGCAAGTAAAAGTATGATCTCTTTTATTTTGGTTTTACAACTTACTCAGACGTTTGACTTGCTGCCTTGCCTGTAGGATTTCGCTCAATCAATGTAGCCCCAGCTGCTAGTCTTTTTTTTTTTTTTGCTCGTTTCTTGTAGTTATTTTTTTTTTTAATTGTCACAACTGCAGTTTTTTTTTTTTTTTTGGTCCAAAATAAGTGTCTCTTGTTATTGAAAGGAATCGTAGCAGGAGCGTTATTTAAAAACAGATAAAATTGTAAATGCTGGCGAAAGGATGCTTGTTTCGGCTCCGTCTGTGTGAAAGCCATACCGATGCTGTTACCTTGGTTTCCTTTTAATGAACATTATGAAATGGTTGTATTAGCGCGTTAACTTGCGTTGATCTTTTTTTTTTCCGGTGTTTCGATTGAACAGGTGGGACTAACAGTAAAAACCGTGTAAGGTGCAGTATGCAAGTGGATGATTTCCTAAAAAAGATCACAGTTAAAAAGTAAGACACGCGCAAAAGTACAAAAAAATAAAAGAAGTCACTAGCGCGATTTAAACCCGGAACTTTCACGCCGCGACGACAAGTACCGACGCTTTAACCTCTCGACCATAGCAGAAAGCGCGAAGCGCCGGCGCCGGCGGAAGTATCTAAACATACTGCTACTGCTTCTAGCTCGTGTGGTTTTTTCTTTATTTTGGCTCCTCTTTACCTTCCCTGGCCGTAACTTTACCTGCCGCTCCTACAGTATAAAAGGGCGGTCAATTGGACTCCAGGGCCGGTTTTCTCGAAGCGATGGTAAACCCATTTTGGTAAACCACGGTGCCTAGGAAGGGAAAAGTACCTAGGTACTGTAATAAACGGCTGGATATAGCACAACAATAATTATTTTTGATTGGGCAATAAGATGCGCCATCTATCGGTGAAACAAGCCAGTCATATTGTTTATCCTCTTTTTCCGCTGGTTGTCATCGATCTAGTATGGTATTTTAAGTCAAAATATAGTAATGTTGTACATGAAGACCAATTTATTTGCTTCCAATGGTACGAAGAAATTTTAGTTACTATGCTAGAGTCTGTCGACGAATATTCGAAAATGTAAGAAACATTTCCTTCAATATGTTTCGCCATGAACAACGCCTAACTTTCCCGTGTTTCTTCCAGTCTGGCAACGCCAGGGCTGTAGTCTCGTTTTCGTTCCTTGCGACGTACGTTTCTGCGATTCCTGCTGATCTCAACTGTTTGCCCTCTCTTCCGTTTGCCCAACCGATTCACCGGTGACGAGAAGCTAAGCTTCTCGTCACCGTTGAATTGCTGGCCACCGGGGATATGTAGAAACCTCAATGCTGTCGGCGTACTGTCGGCGCACTGTGAACAAAAAAAACAGTACGTCTCAGCTGTTCACCCGGAACGAAGACTTTATTGAGGATAACCCCCTTTCTCCGCAAAGTAATCGCTGCTCACGAGTTGGCGTGCATAGTGTAACAAATTAAACGTCTTAGTATAAATATGTACCAACACTCGTTCGCAAAAATTTTTTTTACTCACCATAAAAACACTTGCAAGGCTTATGTACCGTTATATGTCTTGGATCCCGGACTGCTGAAGAGTGATGCGTTCGCGGAATGCTGCCGTCGGTTAGTTTAGTAGTCCCTCTGAACTACCGCTTTGCTTGACGTGCTAATAGGTTGATGGTGAGTCATTAATATAACAGCCAGATTGAAATGAATGTTCAGCAGAACCAAGCAGAACTATTAGCCCTCATTAAGCGACGCTGCGGCCATTTTGCTTCTAGGTACTGCTCTTCCCTCGGAGCCCCTGCTCTCCCAGTCACGTGACCTGGAATTCCCCCTTCTAGGGACAATAGTTAACTTTAAACCACGGTTCGCGTTCGAGAAAACAGGCCCTGTTGAAAGTCCCTGCAATCAGTTTCTGCGAACGAAATTAGGCCTTTGTGCTTGAGACGATGCGGATCACTCCGCCATTAGGCAGGGACGCTAGGTACTTCCTTGTCCCCATGGAGCTGGTCACGTGACATAAAAATCCCTCTTGGCCGCAGCCGCGGCCGCAGCCGCAAGATGAGCAAATTGGCCCAGGTGTCTCGGGTCTTCGCTGCGATACCAGTAGTGCCCAATATTCAGTTCCGAGTATCTGACGTTACCCGTGGTTGGGGCTCCGCGTTTTTTAAGAAATCCCGCGCTACCGCTCCTTCCGTATACTCCGTTCAACCTTAAGCTGAGACCGGAAGCTCCGTCTCGAGGGCGAGCACGCTGGCTTCCGCGGTGCTTTGCTGGAGCGCGCCTGCGCGTTCACAGTTGTGTCAGCCAGGGTAGAAAGCTCGCACTGAAGGCGGGGCTTCTAGTCTCAACTTAAGGGTGAACAAAGTTTAGTCGTGTGATGGTGGGTTCTGTCGTGCTATCGTGACTGCCATCCGTTCAGTTCGTCACCTTCC